>NC_072779.1:27251393-27573570 GCF_022539595.1 Amphiprion ocellaris
CTTCGTTGGTTCATTTTTATTTCTCCTTCTTTCTGTATGAAATGAATGCCAAAGAAATGTTTGAGCCTCCCAAGATCTTTCATCTTAAACTTAGTTCCCAACATTTCTTTCACATCTTTGAGTGAATTTTTATTGCTTGCTGCAATAATCAGATCATTGACCCAAATTATCAGCATTATCCTCTCATTTTCTGTTTGTTTGCTGTAGACACAGTGGTCAGCTGGGTTCTGTGCAAAACCATTTTCACTCAGAAAATCATGCAACATCATGTTTCAGTTTCTTCCTGATTGTTTTAGACCATATAGTGATTTGTTAAGTTTGCAGACTAGTGTCTCGCCTGTTTCTGACTTAACTTCAAATCCTTCTGGCTGTTCCATATACACCTCACAATCGATTGGTGCATGCAAATATGCTGTTTTAACGTCCATCTGATGTAGCTCTAAATCATATTGAGCTGCGAGCTACATTAGGATACGTACAGATGTCATGTTTGCAGTTGGAGAAAAAGTCTCATTGTAGTCCTCTCCTGCAATCTGCCTAAAACCTTTTGCAACATATCTGTCTTTGTATGCTTTTGTTTTGTCTGAGTTTTCTTTAACAGTATAAACCCACTTGCCCCCCACTGCATTTTCACCTTTTGGCAGTGTGGTCAGTGTAAAGGTTTCCTTTTCTCTTAGAGAATCCAATTCCATAACACCTGTTGTGATTTACTGCAGCAGTCATTACAGCGTATGTCCATAGCTCTTTCGGTAGGTTGCTCTCAAGTAGTAAACATCTTGCCATCTCAAACAGTGTTCTCCAATTTCTCTCAGCTGTTCCGTTTTGATGGGGCGAATAAGGGGCTGAAGCCTCATGCCTTAAAGAGTTTTTACTTAGCAGTGATTGGAAACCTTTAGATGTGAATTCTGTGCCATTATCTGACCTGATGCACTTGATTTTTCCATAAGGACTCACATCAACAATGAACTTTTCTGTACCTTTAACAGTATCGCTCTTCGCTTTCAAGAAGTACACAAAAAACTGCTCCTGAGTAGTCATCAGTAAATGCTAAGGTGTATCTAAACCCATCTTTTGCTTCTGGTTCTATTGGGCCAGCTAAATCAGTGTGTACAAAAACTGCCTTTGCTCTTTTGTCAGGCTCTCTGTTTCTGCTCTGAACAAATTTTCCTTTTGTGCACACCTCACACTCTAGGTTAGACCATTCAGCTTTACTTTTCATCTTCATTCCCTCTGTAACACTTTCCAACTTCAACACATCTTCGTAGTTACAGTGACCAAGGATTTCATGCCATGTTTGAACATCATAACACCCATGACATTCATCTACATTTTCATCAGTGACTGTGTTTAGATAGAAAAGCCTATCATACACTTTAATGTCAAATGTGGTACCATTCTTGTGGATAAGCTTATTGCATCCTTCTTTAAAGATGACTGTAGCTCCCTTGCTTGTCACTGCTTTGACTGAGAAGATGTCTTGTGGAAATGATGGGATATATAAGGCTCCTGTGAGCATCATTTTCACCTCATGACCTTTGTTGTCTCTCAGGCAGACCTCTGCAGCACCTCTCTTCAGTGCGATCCCAGTGGCTCTCACTCCGTCAGCCAACTCCAGGACATACTGTTTCGGCTTGAAAGTTTCATCAAAATTCTTGAATTTGCCAATATCTGTGACTATGTGTGATGTTGCCCCTGTGTCGACCATAAGTCGTTTTTGCTTCAGCATACAGGCAGGAGATACATCTACGTTGCTTATTTTGAATGCAAATGAGTGGTCTTCATCATCTGCTGCTTGTTTCACATTATCTTTCCTCTTTCATCTGCAGTTTGAGTCTTTGTGTGTGGAGCTCTTGCAACAATTGCACCACTGTCTCTGTTCTTTGCGTTCACCAGGGACGTTACATTCACGGGCCTTATGTCCTCTCTGGACGCATGCTGTAGCATGTTAGTTTAATGTCATAGTTATCTTTTTCTTTGCTCTTCATCCATTCACTGGTTTTCATCACGTCGTCGTCAGTTGAACTGGCAGTAACCTTTTCTGTGCTCTCGTAGCTCCTTAGCTTTGACTTGAACTCAGCAAAAGTTATCACAGAACCAACTCGCGCCCACTTTATTTTTGCACATGCGCACATATAGATACTTCCTGTAGTTCGCCACATCAGTATAGGAGCACATTGAACAATGTCCTTATACAGTTAACAACAGCAACAACGTGAAAAAGTTTTCTTTCATCTTTTTTTTTTTTTTTTTTTTTTAAATTTTCGGACTTTTCGCAGCATCTTCGTCATGTCCAAAAACCGCTTCTTAGATAAACACTTCCTGTGCTGCTGGAATGGTGCCAAAATAAAAGTCCGTAACATTAAAAATATGCCTTCAAAATAAAAGCATGGAGGAAACGGTTATTTTAACGCTAGCAAAACAAAGGCTTGCCAAAAGTGATGAACTGATCAACAGACCTTTATGAGAGTAATTTACGCGCAATTCGGTATCCATACATAACATGCACATGCATAACACATATGCCTATGCTCAGCGCAAGGTCATTTTTTATTAAAGATTTCATCCGTTGCAAATGATACGCCAATTGAGCAGCCTTGGTGGAGTACTGCGCTCTCTGAGTGCTTTTCTTGTTTCTTATGTGTGTTACTGTCTGTTAGGACACACTGTCACAGGAAACAAATGGAGTATATTTCACAATAAAATGACTTTGAAAAGTATCCATATCCACAAAATCACTCAAACCTTGATTGCACTCTCTGGCTGACTCGTACAAGGACAGCTGGAGATGGACATACTGGAATTTATGGTTCTTATACTACTTTATGGTTCACTTGGATTCTGCCTGAATGGCTATTTCATCATGTGGAGTAGATCAACTTCCATGATTCAATACATTCACACTAGTGCTCTTGTAGTTAAGACACACAACCCAACTTTTACCCTGTACAAGGAGGTCTGCTGAGGGGGCCGGACCCCTGCAAACTTGGGCAGTTTAAGAAATTTATGTCCTCTTATATCCTCTTATACGTCGACAGTTGGAAACTATAACACTGACCTTAGACCTTGATTAAACTCCCAATGGATGGCAGTGGACATTGTTTTAAATTGTACTAATTTTTAGTCCACTTCATACATCATAGATTGCCATCTGCACATTCCAGACAAGCACACTACAGCAGACCATGCGTCCTCGGTATGTAGATGCAAATTTTGGGCCGCGTCTACAGAGGAGTGTGCGTTGACTCTCATGAATTTCGGTAGACGGCAAAAGTTACGTTACAACCCTTACAAAACCTCCTATTCTCATGGAAAAGATAATACTGGTCTACCACTGACCTTCAGCTGGAAACATGCGCAGCATTTTTCCATTGTTGTCTACTACTTTGGGTGCTGTGGACATATAAGCACAAAGGAAGTTACCATATGTACTGTTGCTTTTTTTAATTCTTCTGGTCTTTATATGTTGCTTATCTGATTATTACATTGCTTAGGAGGGAGGCAATTAATGAAATAATTAGGTGAGGTTTACCATAAACATGAGGGCCAGTTATCAACAGGGAACAATGTGCAGCCAGTGCGTCGACAAATTTTACGAGGAGCCTACTAAGTAATAATGTGTAATTCTAGGTGCACATATATCACGTTTGTGGAGCTGAAACATGCCTGGTGAAATACTGTGGATTTTGTTCCCTATTCAGTTTATTAAAATAACATAGGAAGGGATTTTCGTAAGGCCAGTGTGAAAAAAATTAGCATTTACAGCTAACAATAACTCTTTCAATACACACTGATGATCCAAAACATCCTGACAATCCCTGCTGTTGGTGATTTGGGAGTTTCTGTAGTGTCTGACACTAAGACATTGGCAGCAGATCATTTAAGTCCTGGAAGTTGTAAACTGGAGCCATTGCAGATCAAACTTGCTCCAGCTCTTCCCCTGACATCTTGACACCAATTATCTGTCCTCAGGTCACTGTGAGTAAGTACTCACCCTCCGGTCTTCACACCTACTCATTTCTCTAACATCAACAGCAGACTACTATAACAGCGACTGTTCACTTACTAGTCATTATGTTCTATTTGGCTCAACAGTGCATGTACAGGATTGTGGATATAGTTTTAAGACAGAAAAAGTGAAATTGACCTTGTTGGAATGAACATGATGAAAGTGGTTTTCACAGGTCTGTTGCAAAGGAAATAAACTGGACAGGGTAGTTTTGTAACAGAGACACTGAGATGCTTTTTCTATTACCTATTACAATAACAATTTTCTTGTCTTTCAGTGATGATAGTGCTAGTAAGATCTCCAGTTGTTTCTTTGTGGTGTCTGGGTTCAGGAAAGCTGTTTGATTAGATGGTATCACGCTATATAAATAGGTTTTATTTCATGCCCAAGAGTCTCAGGGTGTAGACCACTGAAAGGGACCAAGTTTTAGCCTTCTTTTCCATCTGTAAGCCCCGATTACTGAGAGGATTATACGCTGCCCACAGGCCTATGACATAAGAGCTGGTATTGTCTGAGAACCATACCATTGGTATAGTGGGTTTACTTCATGTAAGCCATGTCAACTAAAATAAATTTGCTCACAAGGCCTAAAATAAACTGAACAAACCTGATATTCTGATAGGGAAAATATAACAAAGCTTCCTAGAATTAAGCTGACGTCATGGCAGGTCTGTTGCAAAAGACACTTTATAGTGACCTGAGTACAGACTAAGACTGAGATGGCGTCAATCAACAGGAAGAAGTCACAGGCTGGACTGAAAAACAGGCCCCTTTCTACCAGAGTCCCCAGCACTCACAAAGAGCCGGAGGCAAACACAGAGAACTAGTGCTATTTTTGACAACAGTGTTATTTGGCTGCATTGTTCTCAAGGCACAGGCCAGTGAGGGGGTGAAGGATATTGTAAAAAGTGACAATTGATATGAAGCTTTATGTTGACCTCACATTCCTGGATAAACCTGATTCACAGCAGGTTTTTTCTAAACGATTGCTGAGAAGTCAGAGTTGTGATCATGTGCTGATAATCAGTGTTTGTGTATTTTCAGTCACCATATGTATACATATGGTAACTGAAAATACACTATGTATATGTATATATATATATATATATATATATATATATATATATATATATATATATATATATATATATATATATATATATATATACAGTATGAATGTTTAGTGTTGTCTGTATTTCTTTATCTTCTGGACTCTTATTCAGACAACAAACATGCCAAAGACACAGAAGTGGTGCCTGCCAGAGGTGGGTCTGCAGAGCACATATCCTGTCTACAGACTACACATAGTGATAGTTACTAATCGAATTCCCAGACAAACACCCATGAGGACGTGATAACACATGTTCTATTATGTACCTGTCTATGACAAAACACGGTCCACCCTCCCTCTTTTATTGGTGCTACAGTTTTTGTTCTGGCTGGCGGCACACCCAGTTCAGCCGGATGCCGTGAGGAAGTGGGGGGCATTCTCATTTTCCAAATCCAATTTAATGAGTCACTCTGACCAGTCACAATGACAGTGGAAGGCTGCTGCCTGCCGGTGCATCACGACTAACCCCACCACCACCAGCTTCTCTCCCATCCACCATCTAACCCTGGCACTCAGCCTCATCTCCCTCCCCCTCATCACACAGCTCTGCTGCTTTTTGAATGCAAATAAAGTCACACTGAAAAAAACACAGGGAGCTAAAAGGGGACATGTTTTGGAGCAGCATCAAAGAAGTGTTTGAAGAACACAGTTTGTTCTATTCAAAAACTAATATTTATGTTTATAAAGGAAGGAGACAACCAGCCACACAGACAGACAGACAGACAGACGGACAGACAGACAGACAGAGACAGACAGACAGGATGAGAGGACAAGAGACAGAGATGTCCTTGGACTTTAGCTGTGCAGAGCTCAGTACAGTCTAATATGAATTCATTTAGCTTTGAGTAACTTCCAGCTTTCATGCCCTTATAACATGTGTGTCTTATAAAATATAGTTTTGGTGCTTTTTTCATTGTTCAGCAGCTTATTTTGTAGTAATAATGACAGCAATGCTCAGTCGTCTTTAAAGCAAGTTCTGCTGTAACAGCACCTGGCAGAGAGATTATAAGGTTTGTTTTATAATCTGGGCTTTTAAAAGGCATTTCTACTGTGTGTCTCTTCTCAGATTAATTCTTGAACAGCTTTCACTTTCACACATAACACACAACATTCAGCTAACCTTTCGAGGAGAGCAATGAATTAGTTATTAATTGGATAACAGTCCCGCCTCTAGTGCAGCTTACACAGACTTAGCTCTCTCACAGGGACGGATAATCAGCACGATATTACCAGCAGAAAGTCATTAGCATGTTGAAATGATGTGGAAAAAATAAACGGTGCTAAAGCCTGGTGCCTACACAGCGTCTGTGGACTGCAGTGGATGTTCTCTGCTTCCACGCTTTAAAATATTCTCCACACATGTAGGATAAATCTGCTCATGCTCCTGGCATGGATTCTCTAATCAGCTAATACACAGTGTAAGCCCATTTTGTGGGTTGTTTGGCTGTTGTTAAGTCTGATCAAAGGACCCACCTACATATTTGCACACACAACTGTGTTCCTCAGTTCTAGAAACTACTAATGTGTATAATATGCACCAGTGCCATACCATGGAACTGAATTTATCTTTCAGTCAGATGTGATGCACATTTTAACATGGCCAGTTAGACACTCATTTAGTTCAGGTTAATTCCATCATATAATAAATAATAAATAATAATAAATGATTATCATTTTACTGGGAACAGAATTACAAAATCATTGCCAGTGCTACTTAATTTTCTATTTTTTTTAATTTTATCTGGTTTTATTTTGTACTTATCTGTTGTACTTAGATCGCATTACTACTTTATAGTCACTGCATCTACTGTATGGTCATGTTATTGTAATCTTTTCTGAAAAAAATCTAGCACAAGAATTTAATTTGGGATTATACATTTCTATGTTATTGTAATTATTAAAAACTCTGATATGTTTTATCATGCATACATTGTTGTAGTATTAGTGCTGGACAGGTGTGGGGGAGGTATTTGATGAAAACAGCTTTTTCTTGTTAGTTGAAACTTTACTGAGAGCAGTGAGACTGAACAATATTGTAAGTTTGTTTGGTGTAAAATCAAAGCAGTGACGTACAGGAGACTAATAAGCTCAATGGAGCTGCACAGTTGGGCCATAGCTTTTCTTGATTTATGCAAAATGCTCCTCAGTGGAACTGCAGACTGGATTACAGAGAATAACCTGTGACAGCAGAATCGTCTGAGTGGGTTACACACAGAATAAACCAGCTCTTATTTTACAGACTTGTGTCACAGAGTCAGCTGCTGCTTAATTATGTCTCTTTTATTCTAAGATAGACTGGTCATCCAATTAGCCAAGACATTTTAATTCCTTCCATTACCTATACACTGCTTAATCCTCAATCGGGTTGCGGGGGGCTGGGGTCTATCCCATGTGACTTAGGGTGAAGGCAGGGGACACCCTGGACAGGTCACCAGTCTATCACAGGGCTACATACGGAGACAAACAATCACACTCACATTCACACCTAGCTACAATTTAGAAACACCAATTCACCTCAGCATGTTTTTGGACTGTATGAGGAAGCCGGAGTACTTGGAGAAAACCCACGCATGCACAGGGAGAACATGCAAACTCTATGCAGAAAGATCCCAGGCCCAGGCCAAGGATCTTCTTGTTGCAAGGCGACGGTACTAACCACCGAGCCACTGTGCACCCCCACACATTTTAATTTTCATTTTAATTTTCAATTTCTCCAGCTCCTCAGAAGTAGGAACTCTTAGGTTCCTGTGTTTAAGTATTAGCAATAGTTTCTCATTGCATTAAAAGACAGTGTATTATGGTTGCAATTACATTTCCCTTAAATGTATTTTTTTTGTTGAGAGGTAGCTGTATATCCATGCAGTTTCTAGGAAACTTTTTTTTTTTTTGCTTTTTTTCCTTTTGTCTGTATTTGTTCTCATTGTTTAACTCCACAAAAGAGGTGTCAACATTGTATGAGATTGATGCATATTTTAGTCTTGCAGCCAAATATTTTAATATTTAGTGCGTGTGTGTGACCATCACTGGCCCTCCCTGAAAGCTAAGCAGACATTCTTTATTAGAATTCCCTATTATAAGCCAGGGAGGGCAGTGCTACACATACTACTCCTTGTGTTTGTTTGATTGCACACGTGTAGTATGTTAACCCCGACCCACAGGCCTCAGACACATTGTGCAATGAGGCTGTGGATCATGACCCAAACATAACATAGGCGGGGAACTGCTATAGGTTTGCAGGGTGATGGACAGTGACATCACACATGCCTAACCAGAGGGAGGATGTTAGATAGATACCCAGAGGATTGTTTGTTTTCAGTGTGAGGGAAGTGGACAAGTTGGAGATGCAGATAAGGAGAACAACACATTTGTGCAGATTTAATATTCAACAATAGGTCATTGGATTAGTATTAACAAGATTTTATCATCACATTAAAAGAAAATGTAATCTGTTCGCAATTACATTTTGTTTAAATGTAAATTTGACAATATTCAACTAATAACAATCTTTGGCCAATGTTCAATTTAATTTTCTGTATGTCTTTGCGATCTAGCAACATTTCTTACAGTAGCTGTGACACTGATCCAATAGCTTATCTGAACAGAAGAGGCCACTCAGGAAACTCAGCCTACAAAATCCTGGCTCTACAGATACTATGATGCATATAATGCAAATGAACAGAAAGAGAAAAGACTGTATAATGCACATTGCATTTGCAGGATTCTCAGTGTGTCATCACTGAATTTACAGTAAGAAAGTTGCATCACTTCTTTTGTTTTAGTCATTGTGATGCAGCACCACTTCCCTAACAAGTTGCTCAAGTAACAGTGTGGCGTGTCCAGCTGTGTTAAAATACAGAAAAAAACACAATTGCATGTTCTCTTGGCAGTGGCACGTGTTCTAATACAAGTGAAGCAGTCACAAAAAAAATTACATTTTCTGAATTATGTTTTCTGGAAAATGTATTTTCTCCACAATTACATTTGTCTGTGACCAGTTACAAATACATCTCTAATCAATACTTTTGTCATTTGACCAAGTACATAATAGATGGAATTCCATAATAGATGGTAACCCAGAAAATGGGGGAGAAGTTTTTTTTGTTTTAATACAACCCGTAATATTTTCCTCAATCTAACCAGGTAGTTTTGATATCTAAACTCAACCAAACAGCATCAGAAAATGAATGGGTTCTTTTACTTCCTGGGTAAAGTTATGTGTTATATTAATGCCACCACAACCTAATACAGGCTTTTTGAAAGAAGAAACATTTCCTACTACATGAAAACATGTTTCTTTGAATACTAAATTGGGATAACGTTTAATTGTCTAGGAATGTAGTTTTTGAGAGACATGGCTATTCAGTGTCTATCATTTATTAGTCTTACACACCATATTGCACATCATTATCACTGCTATATGGAGATATAGTTCTTTAAACGAATCACAACTGCCTTGAGTGAAGTTTATCGCACAATGCTTCAATGATGGGTTCGAGAAATAGTGATGAAGGAATTGTTTTGGTGGAACATTTGCACGCATGGATGAGAGAGAGAAATGTCATTCAAATAGCAAATTCACGAACTGGGCTGCCATTTTGAGCCATTTTCCAAATCCTTTCCAAAATTATTAAGCAACACAACGGCACTTACACATCAATATAGAGTTGGCAGCCGTGTTAGCACTTCTAAAAGCTGCACGTTTAGAGTCAATAACATGGGGATGGCTTTAGTGGAAAGGTCAGAGTCAGAGTTATTGTATCACATCTGTACTTGCTGCAATCCACTGCTTCAAAATACTTGGTCTCCTCACTGTGGGCAAAGTGCTCCCACCTTTCCAAAAGCTGGAGAAATATCTTTCATATAGTGTTACACCACCTCACCACCTTTCTCAAGGGATCCGTGGCAGGATTAGTGGCTCAGTGGCTGCCAAAACTACACATTGGGCAGACTGAGTAAACTCACCTCTGATGCTTTTACAACACAGGAAGGAAAGAGGATATATCAAAAACTTCCCTTTCTTTTCTTTCCTTTTACTTGACTTTCAGTAGGTCGTCTTTAATACAGCTATGAGCCATTAAAACAAGAGGCAGCTTCCTCATCAGGCATTCGTTTCACAGCTGAATGTGGTTAAGGGATGTCTGTGTGCTGCAGCTCAGAGGTGCAGATCATATTCAGCTTCTTTAATTTTACGCTGAATTAGACAAGCGCTCCAATTTCAAAGGGAATGCAGGATTTGAAGGGTAGCATTACCAAATGTTTCTGTGGCCAAGTCAATCATTCACACAAACACACACATACAAGGGCATAGCGTGTATGCATACAAGACAGCAATGAGGATGGCTTTACATCCATGTGTGCAAACACAGCTCAGTGACACTATCTGTGAAGGTTGTGGTTGATATCAGGAGTAAATGTTACAACAGGAGATTGACAGCCTAAAATGATTTTAACAGTTCACATATGATGCTGTTGTACTACAACATGTCAAGTGATTTCCCAGCACACATCAGTCACACACACTCTCTGTCCTCCTATCAGTCCAGCACGGTGTTGGCAGTTGATTCTTCTGCTGTGCAGTCTGGGACACTGCACCTCTCAGATGTCTGATTTAAGTTCATTCAGCCTTTTTCCTGCTGGCCTAAAGGGGACGAGGGGCTTCTCTTTCCATTGCTTCTGCTGACTTCGTGCTGATTTGGAATGGAAAGCAGAGAACTTTTCAAAAGAGTCTCAGGCAGTCTAAGGCTGCTTCATTCTCTCTGCCCCCGCCCCTCTTCGCACATACCCCCAGCTGCATTTGTTTGTTTGCCTGTGTGATCAACTGCAAATGGGTGTCCTCATTCTGCCCTGAATGATTCTGCACAGATGACAACATTTGTCAGCATCAAAAAGCTGCATGGCTGTTGATCAGGGGATTTCTCGGATCACACAAACCCAATAAGACACTGAAGCCACAGGAAGAAATTACTGGTGTAAAAAGCTGAGTGTAAGATATGCATGGGTGCTGGTAGAGGGAGGAAACAGTTCTTTCTGGAAGACTTGAAAGCAGTGATTTAACAGGAGATACTCTCAGAGCAGAGAGTGGCTCTGCTCCACTTGACATGTGTTTCATCCTGACATACCAGGATCACTTTGCAGTTTCTATCTTTATTCTGACACCGAAAAAAAAAGATGTAGTAAGAATAGAGAAAGGAAATATATTTTTGTATTTTATCATGACTTATTCAGATGATAACCATTTCCAAGGGGAAACCCTGCTCCATCCTGGTAGAACTCAACCTTCTTTGCACTTTCTACAGTGTGTTGTAAACACTGCCATGGCTGGATGCACAGAGAAATGTTCAAACACATACCAACTGCCATTCACCCTTTAGACACTAAAAGACTATATGTAAATGTTTAAGTGCAATATTTATATAAAAAATATGAGACTAATAGCATGTTTAAAAATCATGAAAACTACCTAAGAAAATAATGTAGTTGTTGTGGAGCTTGTGGATCAAGTTCCACAACATGATCATTCTCAGAAAATGGAACATGATTTTATACATTTCCTTCTCTGTGATGACAGCAGAACAGCTGACAAACTGTCTTGCGTCTTCAATATTATTGTCTGGACATCTCAACAGCAATGAAACTGAATTGCTCAACACTGGTGTTAGAAAAGACAGACTGAAAAAAGCAAAGAACCTCAGAATCGTCTCTGCAGCACGGATCATAAACATCATCAAAAATTAGTTTTACCATGTTTGAAATATAGCCTGTATGCAGCCTTTCCTAAGAAACATATAAAGACTTATTCTTGATTTTATTTGTAACTGACTAGGTTATTTTAGAATTCATTTTAAGATTTGGCTAGCAGTTTTTATATCTCTTAATGGACTACTTCTTGACTATTTATCTGATATGTTGGTTATTTATGCCTCCTCTAAATCATTAAGATCCTCTAAGTCTGGTCCCTTCAGTGTTCCCCAGAGTAGAAGTAAGAAATATAAAGATGTTGTTTTGTGTCATCACTCCTCACCTCTGGAACAGCCTTTCAGAGGAGGCTAGAACATTTAATTCAGGAGAAAGCTACAAAGAAAAAAACTGAAAAATTTACACTTTTAGGTTTGCATTTGTGTAGCTTTTATGCAGTTTCATGCATTGTTTTTGTATTTATTATTAAATTTTTTAGCTTTCTATTGAGTTAAATTCCTTTGAGTTGCCCTTGAATTGTACTATACAAATTAAGCTATTGTGAATATAATAATGATGTTTATTATTCTTGTTATTATTATTCTTGTTATTCTTACTATTATCACCATACGTGAACATAAGCTTCAGGAAAACGACCAAATGACATGATTTTTTTTTTTTTTTTTTTATTTTCAACAAACAACTTTGAACCTCATAAATGATATGGAGGACAATATAGAAAAATGCACATTCTGTAGCCTAACATGAAGAAGTCATTTCAAAGTATGTTATATAATTTGTAAATTTGAATTTGAAAACAAAATGATTGATTGAAAAAATTCTGTTCTGTTTGAAGAATAAACATACACACACGCTCATATTTCAACAATTAACTGCAGTCATTAAAATCGATTACTTAGTGGTCTATTTTTGTTTTCTGACCATCTGAAGTCATTTGGTGTTCACCGACCCAATGTTATCATTTTCCCTCAATCTGTCAATCTAACGTTTTCCCACAGTCGTGTTGGCATCTGCTGAAGCCTATTTGGGTGTTTCTGGTCCTGAGTGTTCTCCCAGATGAGTGACTCTCAAAACACCGGCCCCCTGGATTATTAATATTTATCATTCACACATCCTGCCGTGAATTATTCTCCAGAATAGGATGAGATTTTGTCACTGGCTGAAAAAATGAGATGTTGTTTATTTATAAAAACATGGCGCCTCTGTGGGGAACATTATTTTGTGCCTCACACGCCCTTAGCGTGACCTTTTCATTCAGATAATGATGTCATGAAACACACAGAAAGCAAACAGACCTTGTGTCATTTGGTAGAGCAGCAAGTTGTGCAACTCACTAAATGATGAAGTAACTTTGCTGTCAGTAATGTAAAACGGGCCACGTAGACAGACCTGAGGCATCTTAAGCAACTCAGTGAAGTTCATTTTCACCATACATGGAATTCCTAATTAGATGAGCTTAACTGTCTGTGAAGCAGGGAACATTTGTGTCTGCCCATTATCCTTGCCTAGATCTATTCCCAAGACAGGAGGACTGCCAACCCATCTTAAAGCTTCTGTTTCCACACTGAAGTCCTTTTGAGCCCAGGTAATAGCAGTCTGCAGCTTTTTAGGATTCAATCATTTGGCAATTTTTCAGATTTGTTCACTTCACTGATGATACAGCTCCACAGAGAGTTTGTAGCAACAATGATTGAGAAAAAAAAGATGCTCTGACAGCATCTAAGTGAAATATTTTTAGAAAGCAGATCTCTGCCACTTTCTAATGTTTCTCTTTAGTAATTTTACACTTAAGGCATTCATGACTACTATTTATGCATCCTACTATAACTGCATCCTTAATTGCTAGTGAATTAAGCAATGCCTTACGTAAATCTAATAAGGCCTTTTCAGGCATGCTAGCAACATAGTCCTCTAGCAGTGTTGTCAGTACAGACTGTAAATAAACTATGGATGTGTAGGTTTGTGCTGTAACATTGTGAAGCCTGAAGTTTGGCATTTGGCCATTGCCATCTGGTCGCCCCCTACTAGTTGATAGAAAATATGCATTTTCAAGGCATTTCTTTAATGGCTTTACTTTTCAAACCTGGAGGGTACCACCATCTTTTATATTTTATATTTTTCTGTTTTAAGAAAAAAATTTGAACTGAGCCATGTTGGTTTTTTAAAAAGCTGACTTTTCAAATAGAGACAGATCAGACAGATTTTATATTTTTCTGTTTTAAGAAAAAAATTTGAACTGAGCCATGTTGGTTTTTAAAAAAGCTGACTTTTCAAATAGAGACAGACATCCTCCTGGTTTATCCAAGGAGGATAAACCCTCCTTGGCATCACCCATAACTTTGACTAGTGGTTTTGAAGTAGTGTGGTGACTCTGGCTTGACTCCTAACTCCCAGCTAATCCAAAAATGAGAAAAGAGGTAAAGTGTGAGTGGAGCTGAAATGTAGCATGTCAATGAGTCACTGCTGTGGTCCAGACAGAAATATTTCTCAACAACTACTGCATAGATTTACATACTATGAAATATTGAGCAGACACTCTGTTATGATGCCTGCTCCCCCGGCCCTTCTTCCCCCTTCTCCCTCTTTTCCCTTCTTTCTCCCTTGGTTCCTGGTCTGTTTATCTGTTTTGACCTGTCTTTTTGGCTCCCTCTATCTGTCACCTCTCCCTCATGTCTCTCTCTCTCCCTGTTCACTCGCCCTCTTGCTCTCCCTGCTTCACCTGCCTGCATTCTGCTACCTGCTGATTACTGCAATGAGTGTCAGCTGCAGTAATCAGCTCACTCAGGACACCTGTTCACAATCCCCTCATGCAATATAAAGCTCAGTTCATTCAGTCATTCCTCGTCGGTCCATAGATTCTTTTCCCCCCTTGGATTATATTCTCTCACCAAACCCTGACTGCTTCAGCTCCATGGACTCTTCTCTTCTTCCCCCCGGATTCCTGCCAGTTCCCGTTTTTGTTCCTTGTTTGCCCACCTTGCCCCTGTAGCTTAGCTTCCCTGGTTTTGTAACTACTCTGTTTCGTTGCCTGCTTCAGTTTATTGCTGTTTGGTTTTTGTAGATTAGCTGTGGGCTTTTGTAGGTTTAGTAGTGTGTTTTTTTTAGTATAGATTTGGTTTAGTTTTCCCAACTTTATCGGTTTTCCTTTTTCTGTATTGGCTTAGTTCCTGTTTTGTTTAAATAAAAACCTATTTTCCTTTGACCACCTGTCTGTCACTATCTGTGCCTGCACCTGGGTTCTCTGACCCCTCCCGTAACACACTCGGATGAATCCCTCTGACTGTGGTGGTCCTGTGACATTTCCTGCAGCACTACCATGAGGTTGTAGTTTTGAGTGAAATGTCTCAACAACTTATCGATCTCCATGTCTTTGGACTGTGGGAGGTAACTGGACCACTGAAAGAAAACACAGACATAAGGACAGCATGTAAACTAAACACAGAATGGCCAATCAGCATGTTCAAAGACAGAACTTTCTATCAAATGGACAGATTCCTGTCCCTGTTATAACTCTGGTAATCTCTCAACTTTTCATACAGTACTGCCATCATATTTACAAAATCTTATTTTAAAATACCGTTTATAACCAACTACTTACAAAATGATTCTCCACCATCAGCAAGGGTTAGCCTGCTAAATTCATTGACTTTATACAGAGTTGGATAAACCCTCCTTGGCATCACCCATAACTTTGACTAGTGGTTTTGAAGTAGTGTGGTGACTCTGGCTTGACTCCTAACTCCCAGCTAATCCAAAAATGAGAAAAGAGGTAAAGTGTGAGTGGAGCTGAAATGTAGCATGTAAATGTCTCTGGGCAGTGAACTGTCCTGTGACTGCACCCACCTGTCACTGAAAGTGGCTACGCCCTTAATTATGTATTACATTCAGCCTCAGGTGCCGTTTGAAAAGGTGAGTTGTACATTCACCCCTGTACAGTTATTATGAATGAGGAAATTATCTAAAGACACCAAAATCCCTTTTTGTTGCAGGCTGTAACCATGTTTTTTCCTGCTGTAAATTTGGATGTTTTACACGAGGATCTGTAGAGAATTGCTTGCTCTCAGAGCCTACCTCACATTTAAGGTACTGCATTTTATGGTGTCATTTTCCAGCCCTAGAGGTTGAGCTTAGCTAACATACTAAACTATGATGCCAAACAATAGTCCTTTTAAAAAACTGCACAGCCATTGTGGATAAGGTTATTTTTAAAATGAAACATTAGAGATGACTAGTTACCCTACTAAATGCAATAAGTAATGTAACTATTTTAGTTATTTCATCAAAGTAATGTAACTTATTACATTGATTTTCTTTTTGATCACTTTTCTAACAAATGTTTGCAACTGGGAGAAAACATCTATTTAAATCTGCCAACGCAAACCTCACAACAGTGTCGAACTTTGATTAAAAGTTTTTCAGTGTAGTTTGTGTGAAGGGTGCAGCACAACCTACATTTAATTTGTATTAATAACTAATTCCTACTCAACACTGCGTATACTCAAGTCAAGCATGGCTTTTTTGGTGGGTCTTTGGTAAATTATATATAGAGGTCTCCTCTCAGATTCATGTGATATCCTGACCAAAATCTATTCATGTAACCCTCCACCTCTATCCCTCTACCCTTCTACCTCTACCCCTCTATCTCTACCTCTCTACCTCTTCTGTCCCTCTCAACCCGCCCGGCCAGCAGGCAGATGGATCCCCCCACATTAGAGCCGGGTTCTGCTCGAGGTTTTTTTCCCTGTTAAAAGGGTGTTTTCCTTGCCACTGTCGCCTTTTGGCTTGCTCTGGGGGTCAGGCATATGGGTTCTGTAAAGCGTCTCGAGACAATTTGACTGTAATCGGCGCTATATAAATAAAATTGAACTGAATTATGGTCCAGGCCTATCTAAATAATAAGACATAAATAACCTTATATGCCGTTATAAATGTTAGTGAGGGTTATGAGTCTTTTACTCCATAAAAAGCCACCAAAAAGGCAGACGTAAATGATAAAAGATGGAAAAAGATGAACTGCAAATGCTTTACTGATCCACTGAAGGTGTGCTATGGATTCATCAAGAAGCAAAATTAAAGATAAATAAATACAATGTTGCTCAATTTTTAACTTGAACAAACTTGCAATCTCAAAAAATAGTGATTTAATGTTGATTCATAAAGCATTAATAAACCACCAGCATCTTGAAATGTATATAGCGTAATTAATGTTAAAAAGTATTATTGACATGTTTTACACTAATTCTTTTTAATGTATTGTCATTTCTCATTATAGAGAAACAGTAAAGGCTCATCAAGCGAAAGAGTTTGACGCCAAGGTGACATTTTCTATTTTCACAATCACCCAAACATTTCCAGTGTTTGTTTGGTTGCAGACGTATGGCTTAGGCCTGAACAGCTAACCCTGACCTACATGTGTCCGATGCACCATGTGAGGAGGCCCTGGGTCACGACCCTTGCCAGATAACATAGGTGAGGAGTCTCCATAAGTTTTCAGGGCGAGGGACAGTAGCATCACACACACACCCAACCCTAGGGAGGATGTTAGATAGATACCCAGATGATAGTTTGCTTTCAGTCTGAGGGAAGTGGATGAGTTGGAGAACTGGAGATAAAGAAAACAACACATCATGTGCTGAATTCATATTCTTCAATTAGGTCATCGCATTGTTGACAACTGACAAGCAGTATGGTATAATTGAAACTGCGGTATGTAATGTGGTATGTAGCAGTTAATTAAAGGACAAGTCTGGGCTATTGGGATTCTGTCAGAACTGTTTAACTAGTAGCCTAAAACTTTGCTAATGTTTCAGCCATTTCCAGATGTTTCACCCTCAATTGTTTATTGTGGGTGGTTGTGGTCAAGGCCACGATTTTCTCATGATTTCTGTCCTCTTCCCATCACTGATACTACATATTCCATCGTAAGCTTCTCTAGAATTCTAACCTCACACTGGCCTGACCACAGCATGCGGATATGTGGGTCAGCATGGACTATACATAGAGTAGGTAAACTGGGATCAAGATCAGAGATGTGTAGGGCCCTGAGACCACCATGGGGCTCTAATGCACCAGCGTATTTCAGTTCTTGTTGGATATCCACAGGCCACCCTCAACATTAGAATCACTGACAGTGGAAGTAAATAACATTAATTATCTCATTAACGAGTGGGATATATTAGGTAGGAAGCAGGAGAAATGATAAAGCATAAGTATCTGAGCAACTTTGATAACGACTAAGTTGTGATGGGTAGACGACTGGATCAGAGCATCTCCGAAACAGCAGGTGTTGTGGGAAAGATGAACTGATGACATGGTCATGAGCCTCCAAAGCTCAGTGGTGGTTGTGGCAAGCAAAGGCTGGCCCATGTGGTCGATTCCACAGAGGAGCTAGCCTAATGCTGCTGTGAAAGAAAGATGTCAGTACACACAGAGCTGTAGCTGCATAGCTGCAGACTGGTCAGTGTCCATGCTGAACCCTGTCTACCTGTGCATACAAAAGGCATGCAAACATAAAACCTGGAACATGGAACAATGGAACAAGGTGTCCTAGTCTGATTAATTGTATTTTCTTTGTGTATGACCAGGTTATTTACCTGAAAAAAACATGGCAGCAGGATGCAGTGTGGGAAGAGGGTGTGGAGAGAGAGTTTAAGACAAAAACTTTTCTGTAGGTTTTATTAAGCATCTTTAGATGGTCTCACACACACAATCAAAAGAATGAACTGTGTGGATTAAACCAAGAAAAAACTAAAACATTTTTGCAGCAAATTGGTTGAAAGTTAGTCAGGCGTCCTTTGCTGGGATACAAAACAATGTGTCTCTTGCTTAACCTTGCACATTCTTTCAGAGGTGAAAGAATTAACCTTTGTAATGCATAAACAATTGAAAGCTACAGTTGCTTGACAGTTTATGCAAGAAAGTCATTGTGATGCACATACATAGGCTGCCACAGATACATGAGTATTCCTTCTTTGCAAATGTTGTTCAGGAATGGTTTGAGGAACATGACAAAGAGTTCAATGTGTTAAATTGTCCTCCAAATTTCCCAGAATCCCATCAAGCATCTGTGAGATGTGCTGCAAAACAAGTCTAATATGGAAGTCCCACTTCATACTTCTATTACTTAAATTATCTGCTGCTAACCCTAACCTAAAGCACTATTAGGATGGTGGGTTTAATGTTGTGGCTAATCAGTGTAAATTGGCACTTCAATTAAGGGTCTAATAAATGTCACAATATAGGCCAAGCATCTTTCTGACCACCGTGCAGCACAGTGGTGCAGTGGTTAGCAATGCTGCCTCACAGCTAGAAGAGCCTGGATTCAAACTTCTGTTTCATATTTTTCATGGTTTTTCACCAGGTCTTCTGGTTTAGTCCCACAATCCAAAGACATCCTTAGGCTACCTGGGCCTCTAAATTGTCTGTAGGTGATTGGAGTGAAAAGAGTGATATTGGAATATTTTAAAGCTATTTTAGAACATTCTGCCCATCTGTACAAGTGGGGTCTTAAAGCTTTTCAATCTGATGGAGGTGAGCCCCTCAAACAAGACTTTGCATAGGTCCCCTGAAAAGCCACAGCTACAATCTTTCTTTTTATATTAAGTCTGACCTAACTGGATGTAAACTTCATACATGCTTTTCCTTCCATGTGTCTGAGGTGAAGATAAATGATAATCAACATGCTGTCTGGGCAGAAAAAGCCATTGTTGATCAAAGTTTTATCAGCTTGAAGGTCACATTTCCCAAACACAGTGTCCTGGAGAGCATGTGATTACATGAAAATCTGTGTGAGGACATGAACATACAAACCAGTCCCACAGAATACTTCCCACCCTCATCTGTTATTTCCATACTGTTCTGTGCTGATGGTATGACTTAAAACCTGCATGTTGTTTCTGAAGGATGGCCACATTGTTAATGTTATTTGTCTAAAGTAGGTTACTGTTCTGACTGAAACACCATAAAAGGTGAAAGTCAATAGTTAATTGCTTAGTTTTGATTTAAATTCTTTTTTGAATTTAAAAATACCTTTCATGTTGCTTTTTCTTTTATAAAATTCTTCTTTTACCAACTTGCTTTATCCATGTGTGTTGAACAACACTCTGAGGCACTGAATTAGGAGAGAACCCTTTTCTGACAACATCTCTTTAACCTCTCTCTCTTAATATCTGTTAAGGTATATAAAACCGTTGGAAACCTGGACATGTGATTGCATCACCACACACCCCTGGTGGAAATCTAAGTATAATGAGAAATTCTCCTTGTTACTTTCCCAGAGTGTTTTTAGACAGCAGATATTGAGATAAATCTGTGACTATGTGCTCTATTCCATCTTCGGGCCTAATGTGAGGACCTACTTGAAAAGCACAGGAAAGTGCAGAGGCACAGTTTGCGTGACACAGTTGGAGAAAATCTCCAAAGGGAAAATGCAGAGACACCTTGTCCACCCTGGGACAATGGGAACCAAAACTGCATCACATCATGGCACACAGCCATTCTTAGTAACTAAGACACAGCAATGAAGGACAAAAAGGCTGCTGAGTCAAGCCAGACAGGCAGTCAGGGAGTTTGTTTGGGGTATGTCACTGTACATGACTTTAACCACTGTGCAAAGGCCTTTGGCCTGCTGCATGCCAAAGGTGTCCCTGCAGTGTGCTGGCATCAACATCTGAAGAGCGACCCCTCTGTGTTGATATGATTGTAAACATTGATTAAGTCTCTTGTTGCAAGCACAAGAAAAGAACTGGGAAGCGGTTTGCTACACAATAAGGAACAAAATGTATGAGAGGACATACTATGACAGCATTGTAAGGATATTTTTTCTAAATGCGATATACACGCAGGTGTAAAAAAGGTTTATTAAAAAAAGAAATCGCTACATAACTTAAAAATCTGATTGTTTTGTTTTGTGAGCTTCAAAATATGTTAAAGGAATTTTGAGACCTTTTAATAAAAATGTTTATTCATTTTCACATTGAGAACATTCATTTCACTAAGACTGGAATTAGGGAGGAAACAGATTTGTTCTGTTTGAAGCTACAAAATCTATCTTCGAATGCTTCAAATGCTCACTTGTTGGATTTAAAATCTGGACATAAATAGAAATGCAATAAGAAATCTCTGAGATTAGGCAGGTGTTATTTGTTTGCTGTTTTGGCTTTATATAAGTACTTATGTAAAGGTGCATCATGGTTCTGCTGTTCAGTGTGATGCAGGGACTTCAAGCCTTAGACAAGTTTGCCTGTGGGAAATAAAGTAAACATCAATCTGCCACAACATTAAACCAACTGCCTAATATTGTATAGATCCCCCCTTAAAACCAGAATAATTCTGATCTGTCGGGCCTTGAACTTGGGAACTCCTGGGAGCAGGTCCTTGGGTGGGTAGGTAGGTAATAAGGCAGGGGACTTCACAGATCAGGCTTGTTCCTGCACAGTCCATGGATACTTAGAATAGTTGGAGTTTAAAGGCCAACATCTTAGACCCTTGGTCATATTCCTCAAGCCATCCGTGGGCTTTTATTGCAGTGTAGCAGGGTGTATTGCTTTGCTGGGGAGGCCATGTTGGGGTGTGCTTGGTTTGTGACAATGTTTTAGTAGGTGGTAAGTATCATAGTAACATCCACATGAATGCCAAGATCCAAGATCCAAGGTTTGCCAGCAGAACTTTACATTGTAACAAGATGATCAATGTTCAACTAAGTCCACTTGCCTTCTTTTTTAATATTTAGATATACCATAACCTGGATGACCGTGAATCTTCACAGACATATTGATCAAGCACAATTAATCAAATGCATTTATTGACTGATTTATCTGAATGTATTTTTAAGGGACCATCAGAGTGGGTGGGGGTTGGAGACCCTTAATGGAATTCTTTGCCTGGTCCCTCCCATGTCTAGGATCACCACTGGCATCAGATGGAAAGTCAGAGGAAGTTATTGCAATTCAAAGAAAACGGTGGACCAACAAGCCAACTTTGCCATGATCATAGACACACAATTGTTAGTGTAGCTAAAAACTACAAATCTGTACAAGTTACACTGCGTGTACCTCGCGTGTATTTTTAAAGGAATAGTTATTCCTTTGAAAATACATGCGAGGGACACCTTAAAGAAGTGCACCTCAAAGATAAGATCCTTATCATCTGCAGTAATCAGCTAAGTGAACAAGCGCATCTCTTAGACAACAGGACATGTCTTTCAGCATATACAGTCAGGTCCACAAATGCTTGGTCACTGGCACAATTTTCACCATTCTGGCTCTGTACACCACCACAATGGATTTGAAATTAAACAAGATGTGCTTTAAGTGCAAACTTTCAGCTTTAATTTGAGGGTATTCACATCCAAATTAGGTGAACAGTGGAGGAATTACAACACATTTTAGATGTGCTCTCCACCTTTTAAAGGGACCAAAAGTAATTGGACAATTGGCTGCTCAGCTGCTCCATGGCCAAGTGTGTTATTCCCTCATTATGCTATTCACAACTAGCAAATTAAAGGTCTAGAGTTCATTTCATGTGCAGTATTTGTATTTGGAATCTGGTGTGGTCAATTCTCAATATGAAGTCTAAAGAGCTCTCACTATCAGTGAAGCAAGCCGGCATTAGGCTGAAAAACCAAAACAAACCCATCAGAGAGATAGCAAAAATATCAGGTGTGGCCAAATCAACTGTTTGGTACATTCTTAAAAAGAAAGAACGCACTGATGAGCTCAGCAATGCCAAAAGACCCAGAAGAATATGGAAAACAAGTGAGCTGGATGACAGAAGAATCCTTTCCCTGATCAAGAAAAACCTTTCACAACAGTTGGTCAGATCAACAACACTTTCCAGGAGGTAAAAGTCAGCAATTAAGAGAAGACTTCACCAGAGTGAGTACAGAGGGTTCACCACAAGGTGTAAACCATTGGTGAGCCTCAAAAACAGGAAGGCTAGATTAGACTTTGGTGAAGAAAAATGAAGATCTAAAAGAGCCTGTGCAGTTGTGGAACAACATCCTATGGACAGATGTGACAAAGATCAACTTGTACCAGAATGATGGGAAGAGTATGGAAAAGGGAAGGAACTGCTCAACATCCAAGGCATACCAGCCCATCAGTGAAGCATGGTAGTGGCCATACATGCCCACTTATTATAGTGGGCATGTATGGCTGCCAATGGAACTGGTTCTCTTATATCTATTGATGATGTGACTGCTGATAAAAGCAGTACGATGAATTCTGAAGTGTTTCAGGCAGACATGCTCATATTTAGCCAAATGCTTCAGAACTCATTGGATGGCACTTCATGGCGCAGATGGACAATGAGCCAAAGCATCCTGCAAAAGCAACCAAAGACTTTTTGAAAGCACAGAAGTGCAATGTTTTGCAATGGCCAAGTCAATCACCTGACCTGAATCCAGTTGAGCAGGCAAACTTCAAGCGAAGATTCCCCAAGAATAAGCAGCTGAACTGCAGACAGCAGCAGTGGAGGCCTGGCAGAACATCACCTGGGACCAAACCCAAAGATTTATGATTAAGATAGTTTGTCCAATTACTTTTGGTCTCTTAAAAAGGTGGAAGGCACATATTAAATGTGTTGTAATTCCCACATCATTCACCTGATTTGGATGTAAATAACCTCAAATTAAAGCTGAAAGTCTGCACTTAAAGGACATCTTGATTGTCAATGTCCAAATATTTATGGACCTGACTATATGTTCTGAAAGATGTATTCTGTTGTCTAAGAGAAGCACATGTTCACTTAGCTGATTACTGAAAGCTTTGACTCAACAGTGGCTGCCATGTGAGCCCCTGAATACTGAGACCTCAAGTCTCTGACACACATTTTTTCCTAGCAGTGGAATGTGTGTATGGTCTCATGAGACTCGGTCCCCCAGACATCCTCTGTGTCTGTCTCCCTGTGAATGTGCTCCTGCAGTGCCGGACTCTTACTCAGTCTCCTCAGAAGCAGGAAGAGGAAGCTATGTGTTCAATTGTGTACAGGAACCAAACACTGATCAGAACTTTTCCAGAATACCACTCCTCTAATAACAAAGTATGTCATGACCGTAGAATTATGCTACAAATGGCACAACAATAAACAGTATGTGGAAATACACTCATGACACATTGCTTCTATGATATCACTCTACTATTCCCGAAACATGTTTCTGTTGAATTATTTATTTGTCAGTTGTACTTTTTCCTTAAGAATTTTTCCTGAAGAATGAGACTGGAAAGCTGTGTTGCTCAGCTTTGATGATTCAAGACAAGAAAGAAATCACTGATTTATTTTCTCAGCTGAACACCCCAGGATGCTGGTCCACTCTGGAGAACTCTGACCCACTATAGGAGCATGAACCTCTGCTCTGCAAAAAAAACCCCCAACAAATCAAAACAGGCTTCTCTCACAATGGAAACCAACTTGGACTGCAGGTTTGAGCCATGACGTTAAAGCTGCGCCTGATCAATACTTCATATGAATAATGCATGTTATTCCTATTTGTAATGCAAAAAGAGTCACCTGCAGTGATATACCCACAGGGAATTCATATTCAACAGCTCCAGTTCTTAGCTCTTAGGAGTGCTTTAGTGTCACTGTTTTCTGTTTCAAGGCTGCATGTTTATAGTTGTGGTTCAGTCTCACATTTTTTGACACGATAGACCAGCTGCCTGGCACCAAATGGAGGACAGACAAATTAACCTTCAAGGTTTAGGACATGCAATCAGACGACTGACAAATTAAAGGAAAAGCCTAATCCTTCGACCACTACAGTGAGAGGATTTGGTGGCTCTGTGGGGGAAGTTTGGATTCATCTGTCCCCTTAGAAGTAGGGGTCAATGCAAATCAATAAAAAGTTGCCCTGAGTGATCTTCTATATCCTGTGACGAAACATTCCCATCCTGATGGCAATGGTCTCTTCCAGGATGACAATGCCTCCATCCTTTGGGCACAAGAGGTCAGTGAACAGTTAAATTAGATTAATGTCAGTCATATGTGATGACCTTCACAGTCATCAGATCTAATTAAGCTTTTGGCAAGCATGTTAAATAGCACTCTCTACCATCAAAGCACTGAATGAGGGAACTGCCATGGTGACATGATCTTTTTCTCTGTTCTTTGTGTTTCTAATGTTTTCTCCTTCTACCTTTTGTCTCTCATTTGTCTTTTCTGTGTGTGTATTATGTGAGGCTTAGACATGGTCAGCTGCTCCTCTCTGCAGGAAATCACCTGACACACCTGAGATCCTTTGACAACTCATTCAGCTACAGTACTTAAACCCTGGCTCATCACCAGTGTTTACTAGATTGCTTGCTGCTGTGGTAGTATTGTCAGCCAAACTCTGCTTTCACTTTTGCTCAAATGTGTTTTTGCTCTGAGTCCAAACAGTAAATCCTTAGGTTTCAGTTACCAGTCACCTCCAGTTGTTTCCTTGCCAGCCTGCCGCACCCATCAACCTCCAGCCTGCAACTCACAGTGTCAGACGCACAACTTCCTCAGTCTCCAAAATGTCAACGGATCACTTACTTATCAGTCCTCATGCTGTGTTAAAAGCCATCCAATGTACAGTGTCACATGTTAAATAGCACTTTGACACCAACCGCTGACTAATTACAACCTTCCTGACCCTGGATTCCCATCTTGGCTTCTCTCTCATTATTAGGACTGACTAATACCACGGGCAACGGTATTGTGTATGAAGGCTGCACTTGCAGAAAAAGAGGCGAAGTGACTCTTGAGTGTATATAAGCAACCTTTCCCGAACTCCTCCAACTTGTCCAAAATGCAGCATTAAGGCTTATTACCAGTTTTAGTAGACAGCATCACATCACACCTATGTTGGCTTCCCTCCACTGGCTTCCTGCTGGTTTTAGAATTGATTTTAAGATTGTACTGATCACTTTTAAAGCTCGCCAGGGTCTCGTCCCAAGCTACATTTTTGATCTGCTGACCCCTTATAAGCCTGCTCGCAGCCTTAGATCCTCAGGTGGATCCCTTTTGGTCATTCCAAAGTCGAGGCTTAAATCTGCGGGTGACAGAGCTTTTCCATCAGGGCCCCTCAACTTTGGAACGACCTGCCTGTGGAGATAAAGCTTGCAACGTCAGTAACTTCTTTTAAATCACTTCTTAAAACCCACTTTTTGTCAGGCTGGCTGCTGCCAGGCCGAGTTAGTGCCCTCCCCTCTCCTTCCTCTTGCCGGTTAGGGCAGCCCAGCAGCGGAGAGGAGGGAACAGGTGTTCCCCATCAGCCACAATCAGCAGCTCAGGAGTGGAACCAATCAAGCCTCATCTGGTTCACTATAAAACCGGACACAACTCAGCTCTCATCGTGGGAGCGTAAAACGAAAGACGGAAAAAGAAAGCAAAAGAAGACAGAGAAGGAAAAAGAAAGGAACCTTCATGTACCTTCTGGACCCACCGCGTTCCTGCCATTTGTGCCGTTAGCACTGGACCCTGGACCCTCCGAGCGAGGAAACACTCACCCGAGCCGACTCCCCCCTCCTGTTGTCCTTCCCCCACTCACCCGTCGCGGCTCCAAACCCTGGCTGCCTCCGCCGTGAGCCGGTTCTGAGCATCCCCGGTGTACTCGTGAGTTTGTTGTTCATTGAAGTTATAGCTCTCGTTAGGAGCACCGCATTTTGGGGAAACACTGTTTATGAAAAGACTTCGTTTGTAGTTACCTCTCGCTATCCTGGTGAAGATAGCCGTGGGTTTAGTTTTGAGTATTTGTGAGATTGGTCCTTTTCTCGCCTGGGTGTTGCCTACCGCGAGTTGGTTATAGTTTTGTTCTCATTACAGTTCCGCCCGGCCCTTAGGTGCCGTTTCAGGATTCAGAGCTTGTGCGCTCCACTTTTGTTCACTGTACATCTAAACTTCTGTTGTTGTCCCTGAGGACAGTGTTTAATAAACCAGAGTTGCATTCTATTCCGACTGTTCATTTCCTGCGCCTGAGCTCACACCCAACCCCCGTGACACTTTTATAGACTTGCTCTTATGTCAATTTTACTTTTAGCCTTATTTAGTTTTAATGTTTTATTCTGTATTATGTCCTGTTTATTTTAGATGTTCTCTGTTGTTTTATTTTAATTTTAACTGCCTGGTTCTTTGGTGTGATGTTGTCTCTCTAATTCTTTAATTCTCAAATTGTTTGACTTTTAATTTTAACCCTCAATCTTGTTCTTTAAGTTTCCAACTGCCTAGTTCCCTTGTTTGATGTGTGTGCAAATCTAGCTAATTATTCATTTAATTTATTGTCATTTTTATGATTCATTTTAATTGACTGCTGACTTGTCTCCTATATCTTACTTGTTTGTCTCCGTGTTTACCTGTTTTAATTGTCAAAGCACTTTGTGAACGCTGTTCGTAAGGGTGATATATAAATAAAGTTGTTATTATTCACTGTCATCCACAACTTTCTAATTAATCATTTAGTGAGATATAATTGAAGAAGTCGGTGAGAGACTTTGGAGACGTTTTGATTTGTCCATATTTTGCATTGACAGTGCGCTACCACAGTAGGAAGGTCTGACTTCTCCAGAAATCCTACAATTGCTCACTGGGTTCAACTAAGGAATAATCACATTGACACAGTGCTACAAAGCAATCTGTAGGTTTCTGCTATATTCCATTAAAAAAGGCAAAGTCACGGCCTTTCAGAAACATGAACAATATGTTTTTTTGTGGTAGTTATGAGGGACAAAGTAATCCTTTGTGAAGCAGACCAACACATAGCCGTCATAATATGAATAAAACTGTGTATGTTTGCACTGTCCGCTTTAAAATCTGTATCAGTCTGTACACACAGTACTTATTAATGTTTTTTTTCCCCCTTTGTTTTGTCACACTTTTACAGGTTTAAAACAGTGACTATTACATTCACTCAGTGAGAAGAAATGCTAATATAGCTTGCCTAATTTCTGCTGAATGTGTGAGTATGCCATTTGCTAACGTACTAGCCACGGCATCATCATAAGTTTATAATATGTCTACTATGAGTTTGTTTACCTTGTTCTGAATTTCTGTCTAAATCACACATAAAGCTGGTTGATGCTATTCAGCTCCAGCAATAAAAAATGATGAGCAATTTAAAGGACCCTGTCGAATTTTTCCATGGTTGACAAGAGTTATGGTTGCGACTCACCTCACTGAAACTGTCAGGATGTCAGACATTAATCAAGTCATGATGACTTTCACATTTCCAGTAGGGTAAAGACATCTTCAGGGTTTCATTTTACATCTTCTGTGCTTAGTTTCATATAATCATTGTGGCATTATTGTTCTCCTGAGCCATGGAAGATTAAGCCACAGTTTTTGTTTTATCACAGCTTTTACATATTTTTCATTTTATGTGTGGTGTTAGTTTTAATTGCTCCTGCAGCACCCAACTGCTTGTTGTCATTAAAAAGGGGAGACTCCCAGCACTCCCTTGAAATAAACACTTATCAGTTCACTCCAGTGCCCCATGTGCTGGCACACACACACACACTGCTGCTGTGCATGTTCGCTTACAAGTAAATAGTCTGAATGATGTACATGCTGCACCAGCCTCTTCTCTTTCCATGCTGAGCAGCTCTCTGGTGTTGTACTCCATCTTCAATGAAACTGTCAGGTTATAACCTCCACCATCCATGCACATCACTGCTACAGCACTTTAATAAGTAAAAGTACAGTGTGCTCTTTTGTCTTGCCTGGGGGTGTGTTGCGTCTTCACATACATGTGAGGTGTATATTTAGAATAGTTGTGTGTAACAGTGGGTGTTGCGTGGGCGGATGTGAAGAGTTACTTTTGACACTGGAACCGATGAACCGTGTTCCGCAACAACAACCACACATGCACGAAAGTTTAGATGCGTCAGCACAGATGCACACACAACTTCAAAGAGGCTCATTTATGTGCATGTAAATACACATGAAAAGGAGAATGTGCTAGGGGGAGGGAGATGGAGCCCCAGATACACCGACTCTACCTCCACCCCTCCCCAGGAAACCCCTGCATGCAGACACAGCTCTGAGTGATGCTGCACTGATGTATTATTAACCATATTTAAACATGGATTCTCTTTTCACTCCATTTACACAGTTTTATTCATTCAGAAAGCTCTAGAGCAAAAAATATATTGAGCACATGGATATAGAGAATGTTGTTGTATTTACTGGCAGCCAAATCCAGCCCAGAGTGCAGGTTGAACACATGAGATATATCTGTGCTCCTCTGATAGAACATTCTCATTTATTCCTTTTTTGTGTGTGTGCTGCTGAAGATCACACAGCGGGGGAAACCCTCTTCTCTCACTCTCTACTAGCTCATCAGCATGCATCCTTTAATCACTCACACATATTCATTATTCACCTCCCATGGGCTATGAATTATTCAACACTCAGATTTTCACATGAGAACAGTGAAAGTGAAAGAAGGCACGAGGATTGCCTATTCCTTGTCTTTTCTCTCACTCCCTCCCCTCCTCCTCTCACCCTTCAGCTCAGTCCCCCTCTATCGTGCAGCATTGTCACAAGTATATTGAGCACAAAGATGGGGAAAAATCACAGATTGTTGTGCACATTCTACCTTCAAAGTGTCTAATTCTAAATATAACTGAGGCTGGCTTTTTGTTGCTTTGCAAAAATCCATTTTTATAGCCTCTAAACAGACCAAAATCTGGAAAAAAGAGTATGAAATTGTATGGAGAATATTACATTTTAGAACACAGTGGCTTTCTTCAACATAGTAACATGGTTCATTCAAATATCTGGAGTGAATTGTTTCTAATATAAATAATGCCTTAGGATATGGTTTAATTTGTTACTAATGTGAGCAAAAAACACCTGCTTTTTGTCACTAAAAATGATGAGACATCCAAATCCACAGAAAGGTCACTGACCTCTGCTCTGCCCTGCTCCCATTACAGCTATTTCCCTCCACAGCTCCAACCACATGACCTGCGATGGTCTTTAACAGGCTGCAGGAAATGTTTAGCTGATTGTTTTCCTTACCTATGCAGGTGGCTGTGAAAACAAGATTGTGAATTATCAGAGTATTGATGTTATTTGTTGGGAATTTTGCTGAGATGTTGAGAAATGCTGTAATCCATAACTATTCTCTTCTTCTCCCTGTCAGCAGTAGTACAGTTATAATGCAGTATATCTTTTTTACTGTTTGGACAGGGAGACGACTGGAAATTGGACTTAAAATCGATCGATGAGGTCCTGTATTCTTGTGCAGATTAGATTCTTTAACATCTCACATGATGTGGTGCCTATGAGCTGCTGTCATGCATCTGTGTATGACAGCAGCTCCTGTCTGTACACTGAGTGCAGCTACACCAGCCACCATTCATGTGCAAGGAAATGAATGGATTTTTTTATTCTTATTTATTCACAGAAAGTTATCACAGGCCATAAATTCTGTGACACACACTGTGACAGATGGCAACCCTCTCAGCAACCTGTTTTGCTCGTTGTGGTCGAAGCATTGTAATCACTTTACAGCTGCAGCAGTATTAACAGAATGTCACATCCTCAAACTCGGCATTTCTGCAGGAAAATAACCATTGATATAGCTCACAGGAAAGGGCGGATCTGTGCTGAGATGTTGCTGTAGGCTCCTGATCACAGCCGGGGCTTTGGCAGTGTGAAACCTTGGCCAGAGATAGGCGTAGCGGGACTAAAGAGATGGCTTCCTACTCTGTCATGCATGCGCCCACACAGCCAATCTGCCACTACTGCTATTGGACTGAGCCTCCCAGGACCCTCGGTGCAGCTACACTCTTATTTAGTCTTCCTTTATCTGCCCCACTTGCATTTCAGGGAAGACAATGGTGCATGGTGTAAAAAAAAAAAAAAAAAAAATAGCAGAAAAAACAACTGAAAGCAATTTAATTTTTATGCACACCTAATGAGGTGCAAAGTTCCAGCCTCTCTACTTTGGATTCCTGTTGAATTCAAACACAAGGTCATATAAAAGACTATCATGCCTGACTAAATTCCAACAATTCCTGGATCTTAGCTTCTTTTAGCAACACATTTACACACCCATCTCTAATGTTCATAATGCTTTAGTGGCTAACAGGCAGTAGCTAATTAGATTCTCTGCTAAAGATTTATTGCATTTATATGTGTAAATATCTTGCTAAATGGTAAACACTATTCCTATGTTATCTGTCACAGTCTTGCAACAGTAATAGTAAGAGATAAGTAAGGGAGAGTTAAAAACATTTCAGGTGTTGCTGCAACATGTTTTTGCTGCCCCGGGCAGAGGATCTGGAGTGAGTTAGAAGGCACACAGCAAGCTGTCTCAATGACCGCTTTCACCTTGTAACACATGCTCACCGGGAACAATACGTAGCACTAACAGAGAGTCAAACAAAAGCTCTGTCTGCTCTGACTGACATTGGTGAAGCAGACACACAGTAAAGGCACATATCAAACAACTGAACTCCTTATTTCCTCTACCATCTGATTTCTGTATTCTTAAATCTCACAACAAAAAAAAATAATAAAATAAAACAAAAACGGAGCAATATCATCCATGTTGATTGGGACTGTGAGCTGGAAGATTCTGGTTTCAGATGTGTCATGAAGCTGTAGATATCTACCCACCCAAAACAGACTAATATCTACCATGAAAGGAGCAGGATGCAGTGTCCTATAGGAAACACAGAAGCACATCTGTATTGCACTGGAACTCTCTCTTTCTGGTATATATCTGGATTACTATAACTAGACATGTTCAGAGAAAGTTGCAAAACAAAAAGCGACATCAAACAATTTCTCAATACCACAACAGATAATGTGTTAAAGCAGCAGCGTGGCATCATGTTCTATCAGTGCTTGACAAATAACACTGTGCACCATTTAAATGCCTAAAGTGTTCCTTTTTAAATCTTCAACCAGATAAATGACTGTTAAGACATATAGTCTTGTTCTGTTCACAAAACTGAATCACTGAAGAAGCTTATGTCCAGTCTTTTATGGGATGTGAGATCTGGGAGATATAATGTCCACTTACTATTAACCACAAAATACAGACTGTGATAAAGACACAGAATATAGATACTGGTTGCATTTGGACAGACTGCTGCACATTAACCTAGCATGTTATACTTAAACCAGCAACTTCTCTTGTCTTTTGTTGTCATATACATCCATCAGCCACAACATTAAAACCACCTGTCTAATATTGTGTAGACTCCATTTGTGCTGCCAAAACAACTCTGACCCATTGGAGGACTGACACGGCCTTTCTGGTGGGGTTCTGTAGTGTCTAGGACTGGGATGTTGGCACCAGATGCTTTGGATCTTGTATATTGCAGGATGGAGCTGGCACTGTTTGAGCTGCTGGAGTAGAATGGGATCTGAGGCCTATATTACAATGCAAGTTAGTGAGATAACTTCAGGTTTAACTCTGGGTTTTCAGGGATATAACAGCAGTTCACTACTCACCAAGTAACTTATACTGCACACCAAACTTGCTCCAGGGCATGATATATTGCAGGTAACCGATCAATGTGTATAAAAACACTGCCTTCTGGACCATGTTTGGACCACAAGAATGTTGTGCACTTCTGGACCTTCTCATAGCGTCAGATAATGAACTGGTCTCTATACTTGTTTTGACCTTAGTGCGGCATTTGACACCATCGACTACAAACTTTTATTACAGCAACTAGAACATTCTATTGGCATTAAAGGGACAGCACTGACCTGGTTTAAATCCTGGTTTAAATCCTACTTTAAATCCAGTTTGTGCATGTCAACACTGACTTTTCTGAGCATAGTAAGGTTAATCATGGAGTTCGTCAGGGTTCTGTCTTAGGACTGATACTGTTCACATACATGCCACATGCTATACATGCTTCCTTTACCCAATATTATTAAGAAGCACTGTATTAATTTCCATTGTTACGCTGACGACACTCAGTTGTATTTATCTATGAAGTCAGATGAAACTAATCAGCTAGCCAAACTGCAAGATTGTCTTAAGGGACATAAAGATCTGGATGACCTGTAATTTCTTTCTTTCTTTTCAAGACTGAAGTCATTGTATTTGATCCCAAACATCTTAGAAACTTGTTTTCAAAGCATATATTTACTCTGGATGGCATTACATTGGCCTCCAGTAGTACTGTGAGGAACCTCGGAGTTATCTTTGACTCGGACATGTCCTTTAACTCACACATAAAACAAATCTGTAGGACTTCCTTTTATTACCTGAGAAATACTGTAAAAATCAGGAACATCCTGTCTCAGAGTGATGCAGAAAAACTAGTCCATGTATTTGTTACTTCCAGGATTGGCTATTGCAATTCCTTACTATCAGGATGTCCCAATAGCTCTCTGAAAAACCTACAGTTGAGTCTTCATTTGCACAAATGACTTTCGATGTCCCTTAGTTATGCCCCTAGTTATGCTGCTATAGGCCTAGGCTGCTGGGCGACCTCTTTTGATACACTGAACCCTTCTCTAATTACATTTGTATTTACTATATATACCATGAATGCATTGAATTCACTATGTTTCTCCCCATGTCCTTTCTCCAAGTGTCCCTGGTCCCAGAGCTGGATGCTTCAGATCTGCGGTTGCTGTCCCACCAACTGGCTTTACCTCTATCATGTCCACTGTGGGCTGCTGCTGCTGCTGTCTTTCCTCCAGCCCTCTGCTTTCAACTGCCCATTTCCACCAATCTACTCTGCATCGCCCTTACTGTACTTGATATGCTTATCTACACACTGTTTGAATTTTACTACCAGCTATATATGTTAGTATATTTAACCCTTTGATGCACAACATGGGTCAAAAGTGGCCAAAATCCAATGGAAAATGGGTATCTCCTGACTCACACTGTGCATCAAAGGGTTAATGCCAGAGCCTTACACCATAACAGTAAACTTATGAATGAGTTTCAGTGTTAGCTTGCACTTTGCATGTATTATCTAGCTTATCATGCATGTATCCAATTGTGTGTTATATGTTCCTTGTTCCCTACCCTCCTCTTCTCCCATTCCTCCTGCTCCCCCTCCATCTCCCCTTCCCTCTCCCCCTCTGCCTCTACCTCTCTACCACTCTACCTCTTCTGTCCCTCTCAACCGGCCGGCCAGCAGACAGATGGGTCCCCCATATAAAGAGCCAGGTTCTGCTCAAGGTTTCTTCGCGTTAAAAGGGAGTTTTTTCTTGCCACTGTCGCCTTAGAGCTTGCTCTGGGAGTTCAGGCATGTGGTTCTGTAAAGCAACTTGAGACAATTTGACCTGTAATTGGTGCTATATAAATAAAATTGAATTAAATTGAATTGAATTAAACACCACCTCTTTCATGTGAACACATAGCTAGATTCAGAAACCCTGAGGTGACTTAATGAGTGGATAACCAGCTTCGTTTGAACCACTTAATGTGACTGCAGTTGTTTGGCTTTGTTAAGCCAGATAGCAGCCTGGGAATGCTGAACTTGCTTCGTAGTACAGGCTGCTCAGGAATGTGGAGGCTGGCTCTTAGTCATGTTCCTCCAGCACTACCTTGCCTTACATGTGTTTTTAGTGTTTTCAGAAGTGAGGCTGTTACTACTCCTCAGTTTTTTTGTTTTTTGGAGATGCAGTGGTAACAGGAGCCTGTGAAAAGCATATCAGCAAAACTTCTAGCTTTGGGGAATTGTGTTCCCCTTTAGTTTCTGTTTCTTGCCTTGTGTATTTCCACTCCTCTTTGCTTACTTATGAATCATGCACGAATGAACACCCTTCAAAAAACATTTTTACTGCCGATAGCTTTTTTTTTCCAGACTAACAAATTTGTTGGTTGAAAGAATGCAATTAAAAGAATCAACAGCAGGTCAACTATAAAAATGCTCAAAAGCAGCAAGGGCAGCTTGGGTGACCTGAATTTTTTTTGTTGCGAGCAGCAGCAGTGCCTAAAATTAGAATTCTATCACAAAGGTGAAGATAGTGTGTGTCTCTGTGATCTACTGCTTCACTAAATTTCTTCAAAATCGGAAACAATAAACATCAACATCTGGTCATATTAATAACTCTTCGTAACGGTCCCAAACATCCCCTAAACTGCAAGTGGCAGTAACAGAAATTTTAGAGACTGAAAAGGACATTTGATATCCAAGCGGTCACATGGATTGACGGTTGTCAAAAGCAAAGCCCGAGCTGCCTCGCCATCTGATGAACTCTGTCAGTATTTTGGTCAAGGTTATGACTTCTTAGCTAGTCCACAGCTCTGTTGCTCAGGATTGTGTATGTCTCATAAAGGCTGCAAGGCTAGTAAGAGATACTTTCACAGCATCTTGAGGGAAAATCCAAGATGCAATCAAACAATTCTCATCACTTCACTTTTCCTATTCTTCAGGTCTGTAAGCTTTGATGAGAATATTTATGTTTTCACTCCTGCAATAACAATCTGGACTAGTGACACGGTTGCCTAAGATCTATACTTTTTTTTTTCAAATTATTTTTTGGCTTTATTGACTGTTCAGCAGTAAGACAAAGAGAGGCAGGAAAGTTGCTCTGCAGCAAAGGGCCATGGGTTGGAATCCAGCTCAACCCAGCTGTGTTGGGGACTGTAGCCCTTGTTTATGGGTCGCCCGCTCAACCTTCTGAGCTACCAGGGTGCCCGAAGACGCATAATTCTTTTTAAACAAGGAGTCAAAGCAATGTGTGTGCCAGTTGAAAAGTGAGAGCTGAGGCCAGCAGGTAAAAGTAAAACAGCCTCTTGTGTGAGGTGTGGAACGATGAGGAGGATCCGAACAGACTGCAGGAGGCCACTGAGACTCAAGTCATTTATTGTCCTGTGAAGCATGTAAGGACCATTAGAGCTTTACAAAAAATGTACAAGAACATTTCAGAAATACTCAGTCTGGGCTTAGCTGAATAATGGTGGAACTGTTGAAAATTGTCAGCATTAAACAAAAGAAAACACAAATCATGGTGGTTCAAGTATTCAAGCGTTACAATGTAAGACACCAAGTTTTTTTTTTGCAAAATTTTATGTGATTTTTGTCACAGTAATGTTAAATCCAAGAATAGGTATTTTGAAGGGGGCATCATTAACTTGTGGCTGATTTATAACTTCAAAAATAGATTAATAGTACTTTAATTTCAAAACATTCCAAAAGGATCAGTGGGAAAATGGGTTGGGTAGACTTCACACAGGAAATTAACACTGAACTCACCATTAACCTTGCATTAATTCCAGGCAGATGGCAGTGCTATGGATTGTTTGGACGAGCGTGTCACTCTGTGCAGCACTTTATTACAAACTAGTTTTGTTTGTGCTTTGGATGAGCAGTAATTTTATTTTTTGCAGTAAAAGGATGAACTTTTCTACTCACATATTACTAGATCAATGTGAAATATTTAGATTTATTGAGAAAGCATGCTCCTCAAAAATTAATCAGAATAAAAGCTTTTGGAGAGGAACCAGGAGGGCTAAAGAACATGTATGTAAAAACGATGGGAGAGAAACCAATGAAAAAGGTTCCCAAGTATCTGAACCAGTCACACAGATTGTTATGTAACCTGGGTCCTTCGTGATTTTATAAACCTCTGCTTCGTAAACACATCGGTATATCATTAAGGTTTATTAAAGACATGGAAAGCTTTAAATAGTGTTCATAGAACAGGTTTTTTTTTTTTTTTTTAAAGTATCCTCCAAACTCAGCATCTGCACTCAGCCCAGAATGGAAAATAGGAAAAGCAGGCAACTTCACTGTAGTCATTTCAAGACTCTCTACAATGAAAATCAAGTTGATTTTTCACTTTGTTGACATGGCCACATGGTGCATTTTATATACAAGCAGACACAATGTAAGCGAAATAAGTAGAACACCATGGTCAAGTATTTCTGTTATGGTATGTGGAGGCTCAAGTGCAGGAAATGAAATTTCAGACCAGGGGACAATTTAGAAAACTTTATTTTACAAAGCGGGAACAAGATACAAGAACTACAACTGGAACTATTCTATAACACGGAAACATCCTTTACATCTCAGGACAGCTAGATTCCTCCTGGTGGAGAGGTAGACAATACAGAAAGAAAGAAAGAAACATTAGCAAACCATACACAAACATTAGTTACCATACCATGAATACTCTAATCGAAAGAACCAACACTGGCAGACTGTGACACAACTAATTAAACAGATTATGACCGTGGGTCAAAAACATAAGCCAGAATATTAAATCAGAGTCTGGTATTGCTCGGGTGGGAAAACTTAGCTGATGTGGATGCCTCCAGAGCAGACCGGTGCGCTGGGAGGTGGTGGTGGACAGCCAGCGGTGATGTGGCAGCTGCAGGTGGCTGTGGCTGGAGCAGCGGTGGCGTAGCAGAAATCTGGCAGCTGAAAGGCATCACCTTAGTGAAGTTGGCGTCAGAGGTGGCGTATCAGCCAGAGTTTGTAGTTTGGCAACAGAGGCAGCAAGCAGGTGACAGACATCAGAGATGTAGGAATGAGGGAACCAAATCTGAGGTGACAGAACCAGAGATATCCAGGGGTAGACCATGTAGGGTTCTGCAGAGGATTTTCAGGAAGACAGAAACCAGGAACCTGGGGTAATACAAGCAGGCAGGAGCCAGTCTGGAACAGAGCAAAAACAGGATTATAAAACATACAAAAAACCAGGAGCCAAGACTGAACAATGCGCTGCACTGACTAGAGAACATTCACAGTGTGGTGACAAGTGATGAGTGGTATCAGCTTTTATGGAGGAGTTGAAGTGGCTGATTAACTGCTCCCACCTGCTTGTTCACATCTCTCGCTGATTAGTGATTGTAGTTACCTGCTGCCAGCCTCTGTGCACATGCACACCTAATTAGAAAGAGAAACCAAAACACAAAGGGGAGGGGGAGAGCACTGTTGCTACCTGGCACCCGCAGCTGCGGGTGTGACAATTTCCACCTTGAAATTGCAGTTTACCAATGCCAGTCTGAAAAACACAGATTCAGACTTCCAAGGTTTCATAGTAACAAACCTTAAAAAACAATTGTAAATTGTAAACTTGCAGGGTAGAGCTTTCTGTGTCATCTGTCTTCTTTAGAATCAGTTTTACTGTCAATTAAAACTCAATTATTTCACTATTACAACTTGCCATTGTGTAACCAGAATAGTTTTACAGGTCAGCTGGTGTGCTCCAGCTGCAGCAATCAGCAGAGGTGATGGATAAAAGGCAGGAACATCACAGAGCTGCATGTTATAGAAGAAGCAGTGATGTAGAGTAACATATAAGCCTTTTGGAGGGCAGGAAGACATTTTTTCATTTAATTTCTTAGTATGTACCTCAAACTGAAAGATGAATTCTTGGAGGTTAATTCATGACAGAGACTTCAGTCGATTGTAAAAATGTAGACCAATGCAATATCAACTCAAAAGATGTTAACCTCATTGTTATCTGTATTTTGTTGTTTTCCAAAAATGGTTCATATTCCTGAATACATTTATGTTTTATTAAAATGTACTTAGTCCAGTGATTAAATTTTCCTTCAGGGGCCCAAAGCAAGTTCATGTGGACTTTCATGTGAAGGTGTTTGGCGCCACCTTGTGTCAGTTACTCAGTGGTGCAGCTGAATGAGGTAAGACAACATGGGAAAACAGTTTTATGATGCACTGGCCAATTTTAAGATTTTGGGGTATTTTGCTTACCCCAAAATCTTAAAATTGGCCAGTAAGCAAAATATCTCCCCACTTTTTTTAAACATCAGAACTTCCAATTATATTGTGATCTATATTTGCAAGGTTTTTACTGTTAAATTCGTTCATATATCATTCATACCTGATTTACAGAACATTTATTCCTAAAAACATGGTGAAAACTTTTCTTTTCTGGCTGTTAACAATATTTTATGATTCAGAAAGTATTTACAAATATCCAAAATCTTCTCTGTAAAAACAAAATGAAGGTGGCATTATTTATTGCCCAGATTTCTATTCTGGAAAATAATGCAAAATAGGGCATTTTGAGACACATAAGAGTGTGCCTGATTTGCATGTTTAAACATAAGTTTTAAACTTACAATACAAAAAATAGTTGTCTTAATGTAAGTAATCACCTGGAGGAGTTGAAAGTTGACATCTACTAGTTTTACGAAACAACCTCTTAACTGTAGCAACTCCTTTTAAAATGAATAATGATAAAATAATGCGGATTTGAAATAAAATTTCCTTATGTTCCTTGACTAGTTATCATGTGTGTTTCTGCTATGGTACAGACAACGCTGACTCAAGCAATGCTGTGCCAGAGCACATCTCTGATTCCATGTCCTGGAGATCCTTGGCTGGATCCGTTTTTACCTTGCTCTGTATTAGACTGATTCCATTTTCTAGAAAGTAGACATCCCAAGGCATTTCTCTTCAGCTTATGACATATTGCATTTTTTGGACGTTTATGGCATGATTGTGTCACAGCCGCTGCAGGTGAGCAGCATGAATGAGATGAGCTGCAGCAGCACACCTGCAGCTCATCCTGCCTGCTCCCTGCTCTGTGTGCTTCTCATTTTGGGTTCGCCACTCCCCCGGCACCGTAACAGCTTGACTGATTTCATGAATATGCCAAGCTAAATTTTGCCTAAGTTGCCCTTGGCAACGGACGTAAAAACATGGCTGACAGATCAAATGCAACTTTAGCACCCAACGGTATTACAATATGCATCATGTTTTTTTTTTTGTGTAGTAGTCTAAAATTGTAAAACTATCATTAAAAAATATTCCAACAGGGTGTACCATGTCCCCCATCTTGTTCATTATGGGAATGAACCTACTAATATCCGCAGCAGAGGGCATAACCTGGGGGCCTAAATCGGAGTTGGGTATTGTCCAGCCAGTGCTGCGAGCCTTCATGGATGATATCACAATAACAACAGTGACTCAGGTCCAAGCAAGACAGGGATTGGAAACTTTGAGCAGCATCACTTCATTGGCAGGGATGCTGTTCAAAGCCAAGTCCAGGCGCTTGATTATTAAGAAAGGCAGAGTTACCAGCATGTTCAGTCTCCAAGTTCAGGGCCAGGTCATTCCATTCATTGAAGACAATTCAATAAAGTACCTGGGGAAGTGGTTCAACGTGTCGCTGACATTTCCCCCAAGTTTCCCCTCAGTGGGCCTTTACATCCGGTCTGGGCAGCTGCAACTTCCCCTGTCATTGGAGGAGTACAAGGTGGCAAAGAGTCGTGTTAAGTCTGAGAGATTCCAGCGACGACCTGGTTAAACAAGCAGGTGTCACAACCAGGTGCAAGTGGGCTGCCAACGCAGCTGTGGAGCAGGCAGTGAGCTCTCTGAAGCTGCGACACATCGGCAACCAATGTGTCCATCGGCAAGGCCTCGGCTCCACTCATTTCCAATCGTGGGGAGATGCAAATGCAAGGTCCACATGAAATATGGTGCAGGGGGAAGTCCGGAACAGGGATGAGTAGAAGCGGATAGCCAGGACAGTGAAACAAGGCTACCCCCTGGTAGCTTGGACAAAATGGGATCTGCCCAAGCGCAAGGTCACGCTGTGGCGACCCGAGCCTTACTGTACAGTAGTGTGGTAGGATAGATGTACTCTGATTTCCGTAAGTCTGCTAACAGACTGTTTCCCTTCAGGAGGCTTTGCAGCATCAGGACTAGAACCTCTGGATTCCATCTGCATCTCACTGAACAACAGCTTCTATTATAACTGTTATTTCATGTCAGAAATTTCACTTTTACATCTATACTCCTGTCCTCATCTTCTCACATTTAACACTTACTATTATGATTCATTTTCACTACTACCACTACTATTAATCACCACTTTACAGTTACCCTGGTGCTCTTCACACACACTGTAAATGGTGCTGTTTATGGATGTTTATATTGCTGTTATTTTTACTGTTCTCGTTTATTTCTTTACTCCTCAGCTTTTATGTTACTTTCAGCACTTTATTTTCCCCTTATTACTGTATACAGAGAGCTAAGATTCACTGGAGTCAGTTTGTGTGCAAAAACTTGGCCAATAAAGTTTATTCTGGTTCTGATTTGATTTATTTATTTGTGAAATTATTTTATTTCATGCTCTGTTCTTGATTTATTCCTGCTGTAACAAGTATTCATGGTGCTCGATATACTTCCACACCGCCTGCCACTTGTTGTGCACATGTCTAGGAATTGGTGGACTACCTTTCCTTTATCAAATATTTTTACCGTCAGAGGGTTAATTTTTTCTCCCCCAGCAAAAAGAATAAATAAGAAAATGGTGCATTTGAATCAGCTATAGTCCATTTCAGTCATGATTTGGGAAATACCTGTGTCATTGGATCCATCTGTGATCAGGGTGTATGGACCAGTTTTCATTTTGTTAATCAGCTCATTCATGAAGTGCGGTGCAATAGCTTCACTGATGATGGCTGTTGTCTTTGTTCTGACACATCTGTGGTCCGTTTCACGAAGCAGGTTTAGTGAAAGCTCTGAGTTTGTTAACCCTGAAATGAGGGAAACTCAGAGTTTTCTGTTTCACAAAGGGAGGTAACCAGGGGTGAAAGTAGATTTTTTTTTTTTTTGCTGGTACTGTAGATAAATTGAAAAATCATGATATATATATATATATATATTTTTTTTTTTTTTTTAATTATAATTTTAATTCATCAAATACATTTATTGATTTAAAAAGTCTAGTCAGTTATGTAAACAGGCTTTTGTTTGTAGTGCAACAATGCAACAATGTAAACAACATGAAAATGTATAAACTGTGAATGGCAGAACTAACTTGAAAAAGAACAACATACTTAAAATAATCTGAAGCTTACAACATATCCCAAAGTGGGCTAAAATAGTCATCTTCTGTAGGGTCATGGCATGCAATGGCGTGCCATGCCACTTGTTGCATGAGCTGCTCTTCTGCCTTTCCCCAGCCAAGTTTTCACATAGGGCAGTGGATCCCATTTCTTGCAGGGGGGGCCCACAGAACTAATGAGCAATAGATTGGATGCATTCACTGTTGTCAGACGTCCTCTGTATTCAGTCAGGATGTTGTTCATTGTGCTGAAACCACGCTCACAATCTGCATTACTTGCAGAGAGGGTGTTCACTGCTGTGAACAACTTCTTCAACTTGTCAGGGATGCTTCTGCCACCACTTGCTTTGTATTCAATGAATCCAATATGTGCCTCCTTGTCATTAATGCTTAGGACATCACATAAACCTTTGACTTCCTCTTCTCCATAGTGAGGATTGTCTTGCACCCAACTGTCTGGGTTGAGGACTGCCATCTGATTGATCAGACTGTTGTAAGCCTCTTTGCGGCTAGTTACCACACTGCTCTGTGCTCTGTTTGCTGTCGTTGTAAATAATCTTTGCTTCATATTTTCAACAACTGCATGTATAAACTGAACAGAATCAATGGTGGGGGACTTTCCCACTCTCAGTTGTTCCCCCTCGAAAATCATCTTCTGCTCACTCTGGACTGCTTCCACTGTATGTTTCCCTGGGTAGTCACACAGGCTCTCAATGCGCTGCACATAGATGGTCATCATCTCATGGGCCTTAGGGATTGTGGTCTTCCTGCTCTGAAGTATTTCAGACAAGTTTTTCAGCTCTGTCAGAATATCCACCATCAGTGCCAGACTTTTGACAAAACTGACAGAGCACAACTTGGATAACAATCCACTAAATTTGGCTCTTTCCTTACTGTCGCTGCTGTGGTCCTCTGATGCCTTACGAAAATGTTGTGCCAAGGCTGGGTATGATTGCCACACTGCACTGACTGCTCTCCATGAAGAAGCCACCCAGCGAACAGTAAACACTTTCCCTATTCTTCTGAGGGTGATGTGTAGATTGTGGGCACATTCGCTCAGCTCTCTCGTGTTTTTAGGAGACTGGCTGTACAGGGCATACAGTGAATCCAGGAAAGCATGAAAGTCCTTTGTTCCTCCTTTTTTATCAAGTGCTTGGTCTGCAAGCTCTAACCTATGGTTAGGGCAGTGCCACAGCACAATAGATGGAAAGTCATCCTTGAGTAGCTTTCCGACTCCAGACTTCACTCCCAGCATCACACTTGCTCCATCACTACAAAATCCAATTAACTGTTGTTGCAGCAGTTGAGAGCTTAAACCATTTTTTTGCAAGCAGGTTAGGAGTTTCACTTTGATGTGAGCTGCATTCAAACTATCCAACTCAACCAGCTCCAGTGGGAAAGCTATTGGCTCCATGGCTCCATCAACACTAGCCTTAAGAAACACAATCAGCGTGGACTTGTTTCCAACTGTAGTGGATTCATCTGCCAGTATGGTGATTTTACTCTTATTTTTGATAATCTTTTTCAAGATCTCATTTTTCATCTGTGAAGCCACATGATCCACAATGTCCACACTGTGTAAAACACGGCCTAAATTCATTGAGTTTGCCTCCTGCAGGTCTATCAAACTTTCAAAATCAGTGAAAGGTTTGTTAGATTTGGCCACATAATAAGCTGTTCTGAAGACTCTGGCAGTTGTCTCAAAGGCAAATTCCTGACTTGTGGCATTTATATTCATCAATATGTCTTTCTTTGCTGTTTGCAGTATTTTATCTGCCTCTTTGTGTGCAAGGGAGTTTTTGTGCTCATGTATTTTTTTCCTTAGCGATGTAAGCTGAATTTCCCTTGTTTGTTCAAATGAACATATTTTTCCCTCAGCCCAATTAGCAGCAATATTCACACCACGGGAGGACATGACACCAAGGTCTTTAACATTGTGGCATAATGTGCAACTAAGCATTCCATTTTTAGCAAAGAGCCATTCATTTTTATCCTTGAACTGGTGTATTGTTCCTTAGTCCATATAGATGGATAGTTGGATGTGGCATCACCTGGGCTTGCCTCTGATTCTGCTGCTGCTGCTGGCTCTCTTCTGTTGTCCTCATTGTCCTCATCCTGAATCTGATCTATTTGACTCACATCTTCTCTGGTTTTTTCTTTGGCTGCACATATTCATTTTCAGTAGAAATCTTCCGCTTAAATATTTGATCAATTTTTCTCTGCATCTTTATTTCTTTTTGTCTTTCTTTCTATCTTTCTTTCTTTCTCTCTAGTTTTGATCCTCGCAAAGTATCAAAAATTCGTCTTTTAAATTACCCTATCAAAACATACACATTTATTTGTCATTTCATTTATTATTTGCATTGACCCGCTTTCAAATGTATTGTGTGAATGATTGGTTTTGACAGAAGCAAGTGTCCCCGAACATCAAATCAAACGCACCCCTTTGCAGACCGCGCATGCTCAATTCGGTCTCGGCTACTCGGCTTAGAGTAAAGGAAAAGTTTCGCCGGGTTTGGCTTTTCGCCTCTCACACTCGTGTGTGAGCGAGACAGACGCCCGCAGGGAATGAACGCTTTGTCATGGCTTATTATCCTACGGTTGCAAGCAAAAATAATGTCGTGTTTGAAATTTACGTAGGAAATAAAGAGCTTAATGTTTTAGGCTTCATGCTTTAGCATCACTTTTTTGTTTTCACGAGTACGATTCGCACGGGTCGCGGGATCCGCGGCCGGTTCACTGTTTGAGCTGGCAGCTCATCTCCCGTGATCTCCGTACCACGCCGTTTCGGGACCTAAACTCTTACCGGAACGCCGTTCCGGACCGTACCGGCCTACTTTCACCCCTGGGTACTCAAACCAGAGAAGAGGGGTAACTCTAGCCTGTTTCACAAAGAGAGGTAACTTAAGCTCTCGGTCAGTTACTGTAGTAACAGAGTCTATGAATCTAACCTGGTCGGGACCAGGTTTATCTCAGTAAACCTCGAGTTTCTCTTTGTCTCCGCCCTCTTTCAGTCACACGCTATTTGATTTCCTTATTCATTCATTCAGCTGGCGAGATTTGGCGTAGTCTACTTCTGCCGTGTGTCAAAATGTCATGTCCTTTTATGAACGATCCAGTGGAGGAAGGAGCAGCATTACTGCGCAGAGAATTAAATATTCGTCGGGAGATTGTTATCAGACCGCGCATAGATGCTCTCGTATTTCCGGACAATTATCTTTTTGATCGATACCATTTCACATCACAGTCCATAATACAACCTAATCCGTCCTTACATTTGCAATATTACCAACCGCAGTCATGCTCTCACATCCCAGCAGATGCTGTGTGTTGCAGTGCGGTTCTTTGCAAATGGAAGTTTTTTTATATAATGTCAGAGATGCAGAACACTTAAGTAAGGCAACTGTATGTAGGACGGTCAGAAAAGTGTGCCTGGCCCTGAAACGACTTTTACCCATCTTTGTCGTTTTCCCTGGACATAAACCTGTCAGAGCCATCAAGGCTCTGTGTGTGTGTGTGTGTGTGTGTGTGTGTGTGTGTGTGTGTGTGTGTGTGTGTGTGTGTGTGTGTGTGTGTGTGTGTGTGTGTGTGTGTGTGTGTGTGTATACACATACATACATACATACATACATGTGTATATGTCTATACACTGAGCTGAGTAGAAGTCTGTTAGTTTAAATAGGCTTAATTATTTAACCGAACATGATATGGATGCAGACATTTAGGCTATGTATGGGATAAAACAACTGCACAGTCAAACAGCCACCTAATATTTAGGCTACTTTACAATGTAAACCAGGGGTAGCCAACACGGTGCCCGCGGGCGCCTGGTTGCCCGCAGAGACCATGCCCTCCACACATGTTCTAAAAATAACACTAGTCACCATGAAATTCCTTATAAAAATTATAGTTGCTGTTCTTTTTAAATCAAAAAATACTTACATTAATGCAGATTGTAAATTACAATATTTATAATAATTTTTTTAAAAAAACAAAAATGTCTTCGGTGTAAATAAACTTTGACCTTGTCTGAGTCAGAGTTCAATGCGCATGTCAAACCACCACGTCACTCTGCTGAAGCGTCCGGACGCAGACGCTTTGGGAGCTAGACGTGGTTTTTACCCCCAAAACATGACAGAGAAGTGAAAGAGAAAACACTATTTTCATGATGACTGGGAGAAAGAGTTCTTTTTCAAGACAGTGAAAGATAAATGTGTGTGTCCTATTTGCGAGCGACTATTGCGACGGCAAAGCACACTGACAAAAATTTGGAGTGACGTTTACTCAAAAAAATTTAGGACACTTTTTCCACACAGAAAATGCTTGTAATCTTTACTTGGGCTATTTCTAAGTAATATTTACTTAGCACAACCAATTATCTTTAATGAAAAATAGGCAAGTAAATTATACGGGCAATACTCACGTTTACATTGTAACTTTCACTCAGATTACCATTGCACGTACTTACCAAACTTAAGTAAATTTTGCTGCTGTTGCTTTGTGTCTTGTACTCATTTTTTCTTTGTTCTAATCTATGTATTTATTAATTAATATTTATTATGAATGCATTACTAAATATTAATCATAATATTGAATAAATTAAATATTTTTACTATTGTATTAAATAAGTCAATATTTCCGCCCCCAAAAAAATTGCAGCTTAAGGGATTCTTGAAAGACACTTTTATTTCACATCTTAAACAGTACATATATTTAGAATATATATATATATATATATATACACACACACACACAGACACACACACACATATATATATTATATATATACACACATATATATATATATGTATATATATATATATATATATATATATATATATATATATATATATATATATATATATATATATATATATATATATATATATATAACATTATAACCACAAACACACATACATATCATATATTACAAATTATGTGTAAATGTTTTTTTTAATATTACCTGTAGGGCCAGTTGTCTTGTTTTTTAGTCCAAAGTCGTTGCTATTTGTGCATACAAAGGCTGATACTCCTCACACTCCTAAAGACTGTTGTGACTTCCTGTTCAAGTCTAAAAGGAAAACAGAAATATAATAACAAGAAGAAGTGTCTCACTTTACATAGTGCTGTGTTGAAAATTCATCAAACAACAGAAAGTTACATTCCCTAACAAGTACATAACATAACTTGCTGGTTAGACAGGTGTAACTGCTGGTGTATGTGATGTGACATTGTTACACAACAGTTTACAAAGTTAAAGTTATTGAAAGTAGATCATAATAATTATAACAAGAATAAGCAAAAACAGATCTCCAAATTTATAGTACAGACAGCAGAAATCAGAAAATATGCCTCATTAGGTTTCTGACTCAAACATGCATACAATGTAAAAGTGGAGCCCAACTACAAAAATCATAATAATTCCCCAAATTTTTACCTGATATTCACACGGTTTTGTTTTTTAAAAATAGCTGAAATATTTATGAAACAGGACACTCTCACACATTAAAATACATGTTTCATGTTGAAATACAAATATTTGGTATGACATAAATGTATATTTTTACATTTTACTAAAGAAAGAATTTGACTGTTAATTTCAATTTATATGTTTATATTTGTATTTCATTCATATAAATAGTTTTAGCTTGTGATGCCCAAACTATAAATGAGCAGACTTACACTGTCTTGACATTCAGTTGAAGTTAAAACTGAACCAAAACCTTTACTTGTTAACTCAGACTTCTTCTTTCTCGCTGAAGAAACAAAAACCTACAGGAGTTATTAGGTGCATACTAGTTTAATGGTAACAATTCAGACCTATGTTTATGTTAGTTTCAACCTTAGGCAGTTAGTAATTATTTAAACTTTATAGCTGAATTAAACTAAACAGATCAATAGTTTCCTTGAGTTATGTTCATGATTGAAGTATTGCCTTTTAATTTTAAATTTTAATAGGAAAAGAATGTTTTAAAAATATGCCTACAATTTGTCTTAAATACCATGTTTTCTATAAAAACATCCTCAATTAATTGATTATTAAACTCTTCCTTATACTCATCTTTAAAACTAGACGTTTAACTTTTACCACAAAATAGAATGGAGTTGATAATTGATCTTTAAAGAAATAAAGAATATACAGTATTTTAAATTACTACCAAAACAATAAAAATTAAAATGCCTTTTTTTCTTAACAATCGATAAAAATAAGTTAGCGTGTGTATTTTATTGTTCCTTCAGTGTGACAATGGGGCTTGTATAAAAACCTAACAAAATAAATACTGAAAATTACACCAAAAAACAACTGAGTTGTACTGTTAACTGACGGTGCAGTGGAGAGACACACCCAATATGGCTGCTACGCTCCTTTACCACCAGCACCTCATGCAGCGTCTATGTATCTATCATGTCTGGGCAATTTGTTATTTATTTTTTTCTGTACACGAAGTATCATATAACAATGGCATTCACTTGTTCCAGCCAGCAACATGTTTACAACAACGCGCTCTGATAAAACATGGCCTAATGTAATGGGACATTTCTGGAGGAAAAGGACATAGCGTGTCGGAAAGGTTAGTTAGCCAGCTAGCAGGAAAATACACTCTTTACTTGCCCCGCTGCCGCTGTTCTCACTACCGAGAAACTGACTTTTTAGGTAGGTGAGCCAACAGGAACGTACAAAGTTTGTTTTGAAACTTACCTTCATTGTCCCGTATTCACCTTCTTCCATCTGCAAAGTCTGGTAATGATGTGGATGTGAACATTCCTGTCTGGAAAAACCGTTCAGCCGGATGACGTCAACTGCATGATGTCAGGCAGGGCTCTGACGTCATGCTCCGAAAGCAGAGAAGGTTGCCAGATTCACTGATGTTACTCAATTACATTTTACTCAAAATCAACTAATAAAGGCAATGAGCTGGTAAAGTGAATATTACTTGGATTGAAGGATTCAATTTACATACAAAAATGAGTACACATGATTACAAACAATTACCAAGTAATGCACTATGTGAAAAACTTCTATTTTAAAGTAAAAACACTGAATTGATATTTTTTAGTTGAATTTTTATAGATAATTGAAGTAATAATAACAAAGCCAAAAAATCATTTCATTGTGCTGCAGCACAATGTGGAGAGACTCTACTTTAGCCGCCACAAAGCTTCCATGCTAACTAGCCACCTGGTAACGCACATAGACTGTATGCGCACTACGGACAGAAAAACCCAGGACTTAAAGGCAGCTTTGGCATCTACTACGCGGCGAAAAGTTTCTTCGTGGAGAAAAATGTACCATTAGAAAAGCTTGTTTCAGTGATGACGGATGGGGCTCCTCCATGACAGGTCGACATGCAGGCTTCATTGTACGATGCAGATGTGATCCAGACTTCCCAACATTCCTACATTACCACTGCATCATTCACCAGCAGACCATATGTATGTACAAAAGTGGCCGGATTTGATCATGTGATGACTCGTGTCATGAAGATCATAAATGGCTCCAAAGCCAAACAACCAGGACGTTGAAGGTGCTGCTGGAGGAGCTGTCAGCTGAACATGGTGACCTGTTACTACACACAGAAACCCCATGGATCAGCAGGGACCAGTTTTGCAGCGTTTTTTGTCACCGTTGGCCGAAATCAAAGAGTTCATGCAATCCAAAGGGGAAGACACCTTGCTGCTTGAGGACACTGAGTGGATTCTTGCCCTTGCATTTTTAACGGACATCACTGGGAAACTGAACCATCTGAACTGTGAGCTGCAAGGTAAAGGTAAGACATGATAAGCTCTGCAATGCCAGGCTTCCCACTAACACACATTTACAGACAAAGAAAGAAGTAACATATGTTGTCATTCAAAACACCATGCCATTACACAAAAATGTGAAAAATAATTTGTTAAAAACGTAATGATTTGTTGTTATGATCTGATAAAATTGTTGCAATGCTGGTGAATAATGCTGGTGATTAGTACTAATATGATAGGATTCATTTCAAAATGGGAAACAGTTGATTTTTTTTCTTACATAACTGTAATTTGTACAAACATGGGACAGAGTTCATGAATTGTTCAAAAATGTTACAAAGGTAGGGGTTTGCACAAATGAAGCATGATTTGTTGACAGTTAATATTTCCTAAAAATGTTAGAAGTGACAATTTGCACAGAAATGTAACTAGTGTGATTTTGAACAAAATGCTGCAAATATGCTGATTCATACAAAACTGTCAAGAAAGATATTTACCAAAGTTTCAGAGATGGGATACCTCTGACTTTTAAATATTGGAACAGATTTCCATGTGTGTGTGTGTGTGTGTGTGTGTGTGTGTGTGTGTGTGTGTGTGTGTGTGTGTGTGTGTGTGTGTGTGTGTGTGTGTGCGTTTCCTACTGTCATATATCATAATTAACATAAATGTGAGTCTTTTTACATATTATTTTCATTATTCTTATTATTGTTTAAAGATGATGGCGCAAGTTTGATAGTGAGGAAGTTTGTATCAAACAAGGTGCCCTTCATACTACTCAGTACCCTTGAAGTTGCTCTCAGGTTTAAACAGGTTGGTGACCCCTGATGTAAACCATGATCAAAATGAGGTAGCTCCATGAGATTATGCCGATTTCTTACCTGTTTTAAAAATGTTTTTATATTTCATCTTAAGCTGCTGCCACATGCTCTTCTCCCCTGCGGGATTGCACCTAAATGAAATAATTTAATAGGCTACCATTCAAACAGTTTTCCTGTAATATTATTGTGATTTAAACTTATGCATTGACCCGGGCAGCAATGTTCTCCCACGCCGTCTCCCTCTCTTTTGCAGCTGCAGGTGTTGCACTTCTTTCTAAAAACATGTTCAAACTCGCTATATAAGCGCATTAAGATTTCCAGTTCAAGCGGTGTAGTCCTCCGCTTCCCCGTTGCCATGGTGACTCGTCGAATCCGCGCTCCATTGATAATGGCTTTTCAGAGTTGTGGTGCACGTGCTTAACTCCGGGTGAAACTACTCCAAGTTGATTTAACCAACTCAAATCAGCCGTTGTGAAACTGAAAACTCAGAGTTTTCTATCTCAGAGCAGATCAACTCAGAGTTCAGGGTTACACTCAGAGTTTGTTGAACCTGCTTCGTGAAACGGACCCCAGGTCTCGACTGGTTGGGCACACTTGGTCTAAACAGTTTAGTTTGGTATATTGGTGGTATCTGATGCTCTCATTTGTGAGGATTCCAAGTTCCATTACTATGAATTTGGACAAACAGGTGCACTATGGACCTATGCCATTTTTACTTTGTATCACATAAAATATAGTACCACATACACCAAGAAAAGTGCAATCAAAGCTAGTTCACTCATTAATCCTTAAACCACACACACAAGCATGCACACTAAATATTGCACACAACTTCATATGGCAATAAACAACCCAAATAAAATAAAATTCAGTCACTAAAAACAGAGGGTGATAATTTGAAACATTGTGATGAGTTTTGGCACAGTGAAATTCTATGTACATATGTACATTATTAATGTTCCACAATCCACCAAAAAATGGATGAGCACTTTTATCTATTACAACAAAAATAATTGAGATATGTAACAATTTCATTACTAATACATAATCTTTAAAATTCTGAAAAATATTTTAATATCAAATCAGGAGTTGTAGTATGGTCAGCAGGAGCCAATTGATTGTTAGACAGAGTGTATTTTTTCTACAGTGCATAAGAGTGAAGTTATTGAATATTTTTACCAATAAAAAATCCTTAAAATTATGAAATAAATATTTTTATATCAAGCCAAGAGTTGTAGTATGACCAGCAGGAGCCAATTGATGGCTTCAGTAAATTTAGTGACACATAAGAGTGAGGTTATTGATTATTTTTACGATAAAAATTCCTTAAAAGTCTGATTATTTTTATATCAAACCAAGAGTTGTAGTATGACCAGCAGGAGCCAATTGATGGCTTCAGTAAATTTGGTGACACATAAGAGTGAAGTTATTGAATTTTTTTAACTATAAAAATTCCTTAAAATTATGATTTTTTAAAATATATATGTCAAACCAAGTGTTGTAGTATGATCAACAGGAGCCAGTTGCTCGCTGCAGTAACTTTACTGACGCTACAGTACATAAGACTGAAGTTACAGAATTTTTTAACTATAAAAATTCCAGAAAATTATGATGTATCAAACCAAGAGTTGTAATATGACCAGCAGGAGTCAATGGGTGGCTGCAGTAAATTTGGTGACACTACAGTGTATAAGAGTTAAATTATTGAATATTTGTGTCTTTCTTCGCTGCAGCGGTTTCCAATTTGCAGGCGGTCCCTGTGCACTCAGCCGGCTGCGCACAGACACCAATGTTATTTCTGCAGCTTGAAAGACAGCTAGTTTTGAGAAAACTGGGCTTGTAGCACATTGTTTACCTTACAATGACAGGAAAGAGACATTGTTTATGTTTTGAGAACGTGTACCTAATGAGTTATTGCTGCTGGAAATCCGAATATGTGAATATCTTTCCAACTTTACCGAATTCGTCCTCCCGTCCTCCCCTCTTAATCCCCCCCCCCTCCTCCTCCTCCTCCCCCCTCCCTCCCAGTCCTTCTCTCCTCCCTTCCTGCATTCGCGCGCAGCTCTCTGTACTTCACCTGTGCTTCGGACATTTTGCGGACTTTCCACACTCCTCTTAAACAAGAAAGACGCATCGACCGTATCAGTCCAGCTGAGAACGACTACAGCTCCTCGTCTCTTGGATCTCAGTGGAGGTGTTTGCTCTCAAACCCAGACGGATACTTCTCCGGGATGGATTCGGCTGCTTTCTCGTTGTTGGCTCTCGTGGCTGCCGGGACGCTTCTTCAAGGTAAAGCTCGTTAGCAGTCTGCCAGGAATGTCTGTCTGGAGGCTACTCATGCTGCTCCCACACAAGGAGTCAGTACACTGGAGACACGTTATGTTTCAACTGTTAACAAATACATGCAGCCGTTTGTTAAGAACAAAAGGAAAGTGCTTTGTGAAGTGGTGCTTAGAAAGGTGCGTTGCTAAACCAAAAGTAATAAAGGGCTCGTACTAACTCCACTGTGACAGCATGTGGTTACAGCTCTGAACTGATGTCACCTATATGGAATACAGGTAGGTAAACTGTGCTACAGCTGCAATGATTAGTCGATTAAATTATCACATCTATTTATTAAGAATCGTTTTGAGCATTTTTCAAAGAAAACGTTTCACATTCTCTGATTGCAGCAGCTTCAGCTTCTTTGTAACCTTATAGTAAATATCTTTAGGTCATAGACCAAAATGTATGAATGTGATATTGGGCTTTGGAAAACCAAGTTGGGAATTGGTGCTCTGGATCATTGATTCCACACGAGGAGGCCAAGTCAGTTAGGGGGGTTAACATTTCATGATGAAATCCATATCTATCCTCCACATAACAGATGCCAGCAGAGCAGATAGCAGCTCACAAGTCAGTCTCCAGCTGGATCTGTACCATTCCTCACATCAAAGAAGCCATGATTTCCAAGGGACTTTCAGATGTAATCGTTTGAAGTCAATTGAAGCTTTTCAGGGTGACACATGTAAACACACCTGCTAGTAGCACAGATGCAGGGGGATGCAGTGTAGGCTGTTTGGGAAAAAAGTAAGTGTAATGTTTTGAAAAGTCATCATTAATAACAAGTAATGGCATTATACAAGAATTTTTTCACAATTTGTCTGTGATGCGGATAAATTAGAAGCATGCTCACATATTTCAGAAGGGTAGTTGCTAGGGAGAATTTCAGTTCTCGGTTGAGCTTTTCATTTCTGCAGGGATTTTAAACCCTAGTTTATTAATTTTAGAGATATACTAGAATGTTACTCATAGTGTCCTCTATACTAAGGAAGGCTGACCAAAAAAATATTTTTTGACACATTTAGGGGACCATTATTAAGCATCAGTCATTGGCCTATTACTATTATTATTAACAGTCCCTTGCTTTTTTAATGCTGTTTTTGGTCTGAACAGCCACTGTGTGGCAGTTACTGCTACATAATAAGAAACTGAAAACATGTCCCCTCCCCAAGATAGCCTTTTGTCTACCAACAGAGGCACGGTAGAACTTTTCTTGTAAGATTTCACTTTCCTTTCCTAAAGAACCACACCTACCACACTGACATGTAGCCATATAAACAAATATTCCAATGGTTTGATGTCTCCCCATTTTATCACTACAACATCATTTAAATTTCCCATTTTTATACAAGTTGCAGTACTTTTCTCAAAGAAGCCAGCACCCATTCAATGATCTGGTCCTTTGGTGCTGAACTTTGATGCTTTTTTTTTTTTTTTTTTTTTTTTAGCATGGATTATAATTCACTGCAGTCAGATTGTAAGTATACTTTACACTTGTTGACAAGGGCCAAAGTACCAACAATTTGATACTTTGGTTTCAAGTACCAGATTAATGAAAACAAACAGCAAACTAAAATAAACTGTTCTCTTATTAAAAAGGTGATAAACCCTGCTGGCGGTCAGAGAAGATAATGGGTGTGGTATGCAGTTGCACTTCCAGTTTGCTTCAGGCTGGGGGGAGAGGATGGTTTGAAATGCTATATCCATCTGCCCTGACATGTAACATGTCATGTCTTTTTCTAGAGGGAAAACACCTTGGTGGGGGTTAGTGGTTGTAATGGGGGTGGGTGATAAAGGCTGCTTTCAGTAATCTTCCTCCAGCAACCCCAGTAGCTGAGTTCTGAAAGGTTGTTGTCTATGAAGTCCCACCTATTTTTTTTCTGTCAGATGGCTTTAGTTTGATCTGTTATTCAGAAAGCCCCCAGCCAGACCTTCCCACTGTTGAAATGAATCACAGAAACATTTGCTATTGTCATGTGAAAGGAGTTAATGGTTGTCAAGGTTCTTTTATGGGTTATGGAAATTCCATGAGCTGCTGTGGGATCATTTCAAAACTGTGAATGATATAGAGGTTAGGGTGAATGCAGGTGTGTTTTATTTACATTTTGAAAAGATAACATTAGGGAGAAACAAAGTTTTCTCTTCCAGCAGCGATGTCAGCTTCAAATCAAACATTTACTTTAAATAATAAATTAAAACTTTACACCAAGAAGAAACCTATCACCAAAGATTACTGAAATTATACCAACATAGGTAATGTTGGTGAGACACTGCTCTATGGCTGCTTTTTGTGTTCAATATTTTATAATTGGCAAGTGTTTTGATAAAATGTTGTATATTGCACCTTTCCTGAATTTATGCACCTATACATTAAATGTTTCATATTAACAGCATGTGTTAGCAGAAAACCTCATAACAATGCTTCTTCATTAATAAGAATATGTGCAAATAGAGTTAATAGTAGTTTTGATGTTGTAGCGTCACACTCTCCTCTCTGTTTACTGTGTAATTGATTAGTTGAGATCAATAACTGTTTGTCTATTTTCTTCATTTTTTTTGCTGGTCTGACACATGTATTGCACACTAAGGCCCACATCATTAAGCATGACTTTTTATTGTTCTTATTGCTCCTGAACCTCAGCTAAAGATTTATGAAAATTACAAAACCAATTATCATAAAAACATCAAGTATCAACCTCAGTAGTCAGTCGGGTTGACCATCGGTCGATCCCTAGTGTCTAATGCTGATGCATCACATCAAGCTAGCTTGTACTGCTGCTGTCTTCAGTTCCTGCTTGTTGTTGGGGCATTTTCCCTTCAGCTCTGTTTTCAGCAAGTGAAATGCAGCTCACATGGATTCAGGTCAGGTGATTGACTTGGCCATTGCAACTCTCTTAACTCTTTGGTTGCTTTTGCATTATGTTTTGGGTCATTGCCCCTCTGCACCGTGAAGTGCCGTCCAATGAGTTCTGAAGCATTTGGGTAAAAATGAGCAGATAATATTGTCTGAAACACCTCAGAATTCATCCTGCTGCTTTTGTCAGCAGTCACATCATAAATAGATATAAGAGAACCAGTTACTTTTGCAGCCATACACGCCTACGCTGTCATACTACCACCACCATGCTTCACTGATGAGGTGGTATGCTTTGGAGGATGAGCAGTTCCTTCTCTTCTCCATACTCTTCTCTTCCCATCATTCTGGTACAAGTTGATCTTTATCTTTGTCTCATCTGGATGTTGTTCCACAACTGCACAGGCTCTTTTAGATTTTATTTATTTATTTATTTATTTATTTATTTATTTATTTTTTTTTTGCCAAAGTCTAATCTAGCCTCTAATCTAATCTAATCTAATCTAGTTTTTGAAGCTCACCAATGGTTTACAGCTTGTGGCGAACCCTCTGTATTCACTCTGGTGAAGTCTTCTCTTAATTGTTGACTTTTACCTCCTGGAGAATGTTCTTGATCTGGACAACTGTTGTCAAGGAGTTTTTCTAGACCAGGGAAAGGATTCTTCTGTCATTCAGCAGGGTCTTTTGGCATTGCTGAGCTCATCAATGCATTCTTTCTTTTTAAGAATGTACCAAACAGTTGATTTGGCCTCACCTAATGTTTTTGCTATCTCTCTGATTGTGATGTTTTGATTGTTCGGTTGAATGACAGCTTGCTTCACTGATAGTGAGAGCTCTTTGGACTTCATATTGAGAGTTGACCTCACCAGATTCCAAATACAAATACCACACTTGAAATTAGCTCCAGACGTTTTTCTGCTAGTTGTGAATGAAATAATGAGGGAATAACACACACCTGGCCATGGAACAGCTGAGCAGCCAATTCAATTACTTTTGGTCCCTTTAAAAGGTGGAGGACACATCTAAAATGTGTTGTAATTCCTCCACCGTTCACCTGATTTGGATGTAAATATCCTCAAATTAAAGCTGGAAGTCTGCACTTAAAGCACATCTTGATTGTTTCATTTCAGAGCCATTGTGGTTGTGTACAGAGACACAAGGGTGAAAACTGTGCCAGTGTCCAAATATTAATTAATAGAAATATTGGGGCTTTCCCCCTGTACCGCAACTCTAAGAACAAAAGCACATTAAGAAGCAGTGTTCCTGAAAGTGAAACTAAATGAGATCATGGGCAAATCTGCAAAAATACCCATAACTAAACAGACATTGTCACACACTGTTCTTGTGAGGCAGTACTCACTGACAGCACCTTTGGTCCTGTTGTGAGTGTCAGGTTGTTTCCACCTAATAGTGATGTCATGGTCATTTGACAAGGAAGCGTCACTACACAAAACTAACCCTGTGGGGAAACCTGATGGAATGAGGAAGTAGTGAATGAAAGCAGTTAAAGAAGTCCTGTTATCATGTTTTTGACAGGCAAAACAAGAGTCAAGCAGTGTGTTCTCAATTGAATGATGGCAAATTCTTTGTCATGTGTAGCACTAATGCTTTTATCCCCAGCAGAATTGTGAGATTGATGGAAGAACTGTTCCTGAGGACAGGATTTTACTGATTTTTTTCCTCTGCCACTGCATTGGGTTCTGGAAAACTTGTCAGATAAGGGACTTCATTAGGCACTGATAGAGACTGACAGGAAAACTTGAATGTTGGGGAGTTAGCTTTAGAGAATAGGACACAAAGGCAGTTCAGTTTCCCTCAATAGGTAAAAAAAAGAGAAAAAATACTAGAGTCAAAAGCTGACTGTGCTGGTGGGTGAAGATGGGGTTGGTAGTAGAGCAAATCTCCATTAAAACCTTTTACACTAAAACCGTGGGACAGTGTGAAACAGTAAATTGCTACATGATTAGCACAGCTGAGGATTTCTTTTGCCACTCACCCTGTTTGCAGCTATTAGTGGTGTAATTTTAACTGTAACACGTGTAATGTTCTTTTAGGCATAGCAAAATTAACTCAGGGAAATCTACGTACTTTTCTAATCCCCCTGGAACCTCGCTAAACATTAATAGTTATTTTAATTATTATTTTTTATCACTAAGGTTCTTACTTTTTTTCTTTATATTTGGATAGTTGCCAGAGCTGGGTGTGTTTGTCTCTGTGTGTGATTAGGGTCCTGAATGAAACCGTAGTCATGTGGCACAGAGTGGGCTGCTGAGCAACTCTGTAAGATAAGTTTTGAATGAAAGATAGCATCAATGTATTTGCAATGTGGTATTCACTTTGTAGTTGCTGAATACATTAGTCAAATAGTAAAGAGAAAGGGCTGAACAGAAAGTGAAAGCGCTAATCTGTTTGATGGGCAACCCTGGGTGACAGACATACTGATGGATTAGATGAACTTTGGCTTATATGCTACAAATGAGCATTGAACCTTGAACTCAGACGCTTAGGACTTAAATGCCCCATGACTTAATGAGCTGTTATATAAGTTTATAAGGCTTGGTGTCTGTCTTAAATCCAGACTGAGCTCTAGGAAAACCATTCAGCTGCTTTGTCTGCCTTGGTGATTTTAAATGCCTTTGAATACAGCTAGCCATTGAGCCAGTATTCCCTACATCATAGATCAAATTACCTTGAGTTATGAATATAATGGAGATGCTGACAGAATCGTGCTGCATTCAGGGTTTGTGTCTGTGACTTTATTTAGAAATGCAGGACTCTGGATTAGCATTGACCCTTTAAACATCCAGTTGCTTCATTGTATTAGCATCTTGAAAGCATTTATGAGAACAAAATGCCATGGCCTTCTGTCGCAGGCAAGACAAGCTATTTGTCAGATCCATTTAAGACTGATGAATGATAGCCCATAAAAAGTTAATGAAACTGAACAGCTTAAGACATTCTGTATAACGGAGTAGTTTGAAAACACTTCCTATCAGACAGAAAAACTTGTAAAAGCATTATTGTACATTTTTTGCTATAATTCGCAAAACAGACTGCTAGCTTGTCTTTGTTGTGACCTCTGTCTTGCTGCCAGGGAGTGGTAGCTGACAACATGGGCACTAGAGCAGTTAGGGAAGTGGGTCATGTTGACTATGTTAAATTGGTTAATCTTAGTGGTTCACAACGCAGGCGTTCAACTTGTGTTTTCCCACAGCTTCCTAATGCTTAAAAGCGCCTAAGTTGTAGATCAACATGTTTGCGCTAAACTTTTTCCGACTGAATTGTCTGCCACTTACTATCTGCAATATCTTAAACTTTTGGATTCTTTGGAAGCTTCAAAATAAGGGTGCTGTTGATAGGGGCTGGACCCTGACTTACAAAACTAAGGCTGAGTTTAATGCAATTGTTGTAGTTTACTGTTCTGCTGCATGGTAGAATGAAGCCAAATATGACCAGACCCTAATGTACTTTTCTGAGGCGAGGGGTATTAAGGTCTAACTTTCATTTTGACACTGGATGGGAACCACTGCCTGTTTTGCCTCCTCTGGCCTTATTGAAGAAATATCAGGACAATCTCCTGTGGACCAGTCAGGAGGTAACACCCACCACCACCTAACTGTCTGTCAGGATATTTGAAGCCGTCAGGCATTTCATTCTGGCCTACCTGTTCTTTCTGACAACAAACTTAACACAGTGTGTGTAGTAGCAGCAGCTTGTGAGTTGGTGTCTTTGACATTTCTGTTTCATAGTATATACTATTTCCCTCAACTGCTAAAAGCTGCTTTGAGGTTCTTCTAAGTGTGTTTACTACTGATAAGAAATCATGGTAGGATTTCAGTTTGAAATTAATACTTTTGGGAGGATTTCTATCTCTGTCCGCCTAGCAGAGCAAGACAAAGATCAGTTGAGCCCCTGTCAAATATGGGACATGACACATTGCTGACTTTAACAATCTATTAAAGTGACAGAATTGTAGTCATTCAGACATAGGTCAGTTTTCCGTTGATGTTCATCACGACTGCGTTTAGATACAGCACTTCCAGTGCCGGAGAGCACCGTGGGAAACACACAGTATTTGTCATTCATGCAAGACTAGTTAATACACCAAAGGATGTATAAAACAATACTGCAATATCAGACTAAAACTTTACCAATAGCAGCTGATCAAAGTCTCCAGATAGCTAACAGCCCAGTTTATCTCTGATTTTTTTAACAGTAAAACTGAATGCTCAGGACTCCACCTGAGGACAACTGTGATGTGACAAAATATTTCACAGCTACTGCTAGATCCTGATTGATCCTTTCTCCTTGTCCGGACAATTTAAAGTTAAACCTAATAACTCTTGCTGTGTGTGTAATTGTACACGGCTCTCCCTCTCTTTGGAGACACTTGTGGATCGTACCACAGTCTGATGCTGCAGGTTTGCAATAAACTATGAAAAAATTGTCTTTAACAGCAGGACACTAAGCTGCATTTGTGTGTGAGACAGCTCACCTGTCTCATGACTGATCTGCTCTCCAAGCTGTCTCAGGGATAATTTTATAATTAGAAAAATGTAATAGACATTTTTTGTAAACAGTTTTTAGTGAAGTTGTTGTTTTCTCTCTTTGGAAATGCTCATATTGATATGCCATATGATATTTGAATGTTAATTGAATACCCCTGGACTAGATATTCCACATACCTTCTTTGGTCAAGTTAAAACTTGTACAGTTCTTAAGTCACAGAAAGAAAGCTGGTTGAGTCCTTGGGGGCAAAATTCCATTTTGTCTCTAAACAGAGTTGTAAAGGAAGTAGACCCTACCTCCACAGTCTCAATTCATATACACTAAAGACTGAGAATGAGTTAAATAAAAATCCAAGAAATAAATACTAAAAGTGCTAAATATTCAAACAGGCAAAAATGAAAAGGGTATGAGGAACATGAGGATAGCAGAGTACAAAAAGCTAATTGTACAAATCAGAAGCAGACAAGAACAGCATCAGGTAGGCAAAAACAGGAGACTGAACAGGACTGTGGCGAACAGAATGAAGTGACAAAAGGCAGGGTGAAAGAGGTGGGCAATCACAGAGACAGCAACAGACAAAGAGAGGAAGCCAAACAAGAGACACACAAAGAAGACAGGGAATGTCGAAATTAACCAGGAAATTAAACAGAACAAAACCCAAGACTATGACAAACCATTCACCAATCAAATCAAGGACAGTAACTCCATTAAATACAGGTTCGTTTTTGGCAGTTTTTCTAGTTGCTTTGCCATAACTCACAGAATTTAAACTTACTTGGACTCAAAAAAATGTCTGGCAGATAGAGGGAAAAAGGGTCAATGTTCCCTTTTTTGACAGAGTTTGCAGTTAAAACAGCATATAATCCAATTTCTTTATAAGATGAGTCTTTATTTCATTAAGACAGACAGTTTGTGTGTATTTCAATCAGCGATCCAGAGTACATGACAGTCACACAGATTAGTGGGACAACAGAATTTTTCATTAAGTCAACAGTGTGTTTAGTAATATGATCAGAATGTGGTTCAGTTGCATTCAGCAGTTGGGTATTTAACTGCTGTTTTTTTGACAGTACACTTTATGTTGTAGTTTCACCACTACAAACTTACTTAAGGTTGATCTCTGTTTCAGAATAAACAGACCATCCAATTTGCTTCTTATTCTGATAGTCCCACCACACAGCTACCTACAAGCTGACTGATAGAGTGAAATCATGAAGTTCTGCACTTAAAGTACTGGTGATGTTTAGACCTTAGTCTGTCAGGTGTAGTTGTAATATTTGTACAAGATTGTTCTATGTAAAACCAATAAGTCATCATCATGTGTGCCTAAAACAAATAGTGTTTTTAGCAGCTGATATTGGACATCCCAGAATCGTCTGCCTGTCAAATCATTTCAGAAAAAGTGATTAATTTCCCCTTAATCTGCTGTTGGCAGTGGATATATTGGTGCCATCACCTTGAGGATGTATCTTTTTCAGGGAAACAGATTGCTGTCAGCACAGCTCTTGATTTCCTGACACTGTTTCATCCTCAACTCACAACTGACAAACATGAACCTGTGTTGCCACATTCCTGAGTGCAATTCTACTGGGTCACATATGTCTCACATGTCATGTGAGACATATGTGCATATCTTTGGCAGTAAAAAGCCCTATTGTTTGGCCTTTGTTCTGTTTCAGATCTGTGACTGTAAATGCTTGAATGCTTATATGCATTTTTTAATTTTATGCTTGAAGTTAAAGTCAGTAAGAGCTCAAAGCCTAAATATGTGTAAAATTAACAACCATCCAACGTTCCGTCCAGCTAACTTTTAACTGTTTGTGTTGTCACATGATATGTCTGTATTGTATTTACACTGCGAAGAGGAATCTAATCTTTCTTTGGATCTATTTGTATGATCTCTTTAAATTCAAGTCATAATTTCATCTATAGTAAGGCATATAGTGCCATTTGTTACAGTGAGAGTTTATCAGAGCCATTGGCATGACCTGCAAGATGACCATTTTGTTTTAATAATCATGTACATTCTCAGTACTCATCTGAAGTCACACATTAAAAAACAGCTTCTTTCCGAGAGCCATCACCACCCTGAACTCACATGGCTCATGCCCCACACCCAGCCAACAATATAATGTGAAATGTGCAATATACACCACTACCTCATGCACTTTGCTATTTATATTTATATTCACACTGTTATTTATATGTATATTTGTAAATAGACTGTTTTGCACTTTTTTTTAAGATTTCTGCACTGAAAAGGAGAAGCTTTCCAATTTCATTATACACTGTATAACGACAATAAAGCATATTCTATTCTATTCAGTTATGGCACCTTTGAGACCATAGAAAAAAGAAAAAGATGGTTTTTTTTTGTCTGTCCCCTGTATCTTTTGATCCAGCTCATCTGATAAAATGGATAGCGTGAGCATGATGCCACCCCAGTGTTTCTAGCTTGTCATTTTGAAGCCAGGAGATAAAGCTAATGACACTTGCTTTGTTGTCGTTTTTTGCATACAGAGCAGTCAGGGGAAGGTAGGGGAAGTGGCAATGGAAAGAGGACACGATTAGGTCTGGGTGACCTGTTTCACTTGTGGAAAAACTCCTGATCGTATGCTACCGTCTATTAATGTAAAGTTTGTTTTTACAAAATCATATGAATGAACGCAGTTGAAACCATTTTGACAGATTTCCCTGAAAAGGGAAAAATACACCATCATGTAGTTTTTTGAAATTTCCAGACTGTTACAGGTGAACCCCGTCAAACCCAGGAGTTGCATTAGAGATTTGATGTTTTATGCATAAAATTTAGAGGTTTGTGTCAAAATACATTATACACAATTGTTGTAAACAATTACTAAAACATGAAAGAAATTAACCATCATACATTTTACTAGTTCATTCAATGTTTTTCATAATTTTTGAGGTCAGGATTTTATGGGAAGTCCAGAAATTATGGTATTGTGCTGCACTGGAGCCATACTATACCTGACCCCTTCCTTAAGGAATGACGCTACACTACAGCCTACAATTTGCCAGCTATCTGTGCCTTTGTCTCACCAATACATCGGCTCTTGATGCCAGAATTAACAAAACAGCTGGGTTTCCCTAAGAATGATGAAAGCCACATGGATTTCCATCCATGTGGCTGGTGAGATTCATCACCGTCTTCCACTTCTGCAGTGACTTTTACAAGCTTCTGTTTGAGACAGCTGAGTTCTATGAATAATTCTGTTACTGGTGAATCAGGCAAAACTGACTGTCCCCCCAGTCCCTCATTGTTCTGTCCTGCCGACATTGGATGCCATCAGTGGCAGCACGTGCCTGCCAGTGACCTAAAGTTGCCTTGGTATTTCACATGTAAGAGAGGCTTCCCCTGTCCCATGACGGGGCACACTTTCAACACCTTCTGGGTTTCAGTGCTTATCATACAATATTTATTTGTATTATTTAAATAACCATATTTAAATAATACAAATAAATAAAAAGCATTGAATGAAAAGGTGTGTCCAAACTTTTGACTGGTAGTGTACAATTTTTCTTGTAATCATCCAAATTTGATTGGATCACAAATATCACATTTTTCTGTGGTATATTAAACTCAGAAAAGCATATTTACATCACAGCTGCATATGGAAGGGGCAACAGTCACAATTCAGAGAGCAAAAGATTGGAGGAACTGGAGAGAAATGATCGCCTACGCTGAATGGCATGGCACTTGATTGATTGCATGGACTTGTCACCTTCACTAGCCTGCAAATTGTATTCCATATGGATTTGACTGTCTTCATGGTATTTGATAGATAAGATAATAATTATTTTGATGTCTACACAGCTTCCATATAAGGCTAAGATACGCTAGTCTCCATGGCTGGAATTGTTTCTAGATTACCATCCACAGACCTCGTCATGATAAAGCGTCCATTCACAGTTGTTTAGTGTCTCCTTCTCAGCCAACACTGGAGTGCCTGAGAAATTAGCTGCTGATGGAGGTTTTTTTAAGCTCACAACAGCATCACTTGACATCCCATGTCTATTATTTACTCTGATAAACAAGTTGAATCTCTGTGTATTTCTGTTATTGGAAGTCTGCTCTGCAAGCACACAAACAAGTATAATTGCACAGGGCATCTGCTGAAGGTCAAATTTATTCCCTCGCTCCTAACTGATCTCCTGAGCTTAGAAAACAAATGCTCATTGTTTTTTTGTTTTTTTTTTTGGTCAAATTAGGTGATTAGGAAGTAATGAAAGGCAATTAGACTCATTTTTTTTTTAACAAGGGCATATTATCTTTGTATACTCCAATTCAGATGCTTGTGCCTTGACAGCCTGCTGGAGCAGAAGAGGCCATTTTCCCATATTGAGTCAATTACTCTCAATTCCCAAGGGTGCTTTCCTTTCTGTCTGTGTTCTGCTACTGTGCAATACATACTGGGGCACTGAGAGGCCAAGTTGAGGCTGATCAGTAAGTTTAAGAGAAGAGCAGTTGTGTCACTGTGATAGTAGATCAGAAATAATGCATGGTCCCCTGAGAGGCAGAGAGAAAAGTATTAGCTCAGGTTCTTAATGCAACATTAAAGTAGGTGCAACTTTTTGTTCCTTTTAGATAAATTGCAAATTTTGAAAATGTAAAACCTTGCCACTGACAATGCACTAGTCATGTGATTTAGGAGTGACAACTTTTACCTTTGGTTTGTCTTTAAAAATCATCATTGGTCAAATGCTCAGATGCTAAAACCACTTGATACTTGTTCTGTGGCTAGGTAGAGATTGTTTGACCCTGTGCAGTATTATAAATGTTTTTTACTTCTTAAAAAGATAAATCATTGTCTTCATCCTATCATCTTGTACTCAAAACAGTCAATTGGTTTTTAGTCACATCCACCATGTCTTCTGGCCTTACTTAAACACACAAGTGTCTCTTAGTCAGTCTCTTTTATTCTCTGTCATAGCTGAATTATAAATAGCTAACTTCCTTAGACGTCACAGTGATTTGCTTTTACCTCAGCAGATACATGTGTGGAATAAGGAGAGATGAGCATGAAAGGACAGTAGGTGCAATTTTTCAGAAAAGCAGAAAAACACAGCCTTACCATGCATTTTGTTCTTTGAGTCATGAATATCAGTATCCCCAGTTCCAGGTGGCATGGTAATGACAAAAGCAGCTGTCAGGAAGAAGTTTCCAAGCAGCCCCATACTCCCCCTCCTGACTCCCTGATAGGCACTTCAGGGCAGTGGAAAAAGTTTGTCTGACCTCCATGACCCATCCTATTCATTTGGACTCATGTCTAGAGAGGGACACACAAAAAGAAAAGTAGTTTTTTCTCCCAGCCAGTGTATGTTTACTAGACAGACACGCAGTGTTAAAGAGCAAAAATGTCCGAAGGAATTGCAAGTTTTTAAGAGTAAAGCGAAGCGTTCCTCACAAGTCACTGCACAAATTTTATAAAAAATAACTCAACCTATTGTGAAGTAAAAAAAAAAAAAAGAAATCCTGAAGACAATGATGAAAGTATTATTTTGGTTAATAGTCACTAGAGACAAGGTAGACAATCAATATGGCATTGATCGTTTACCTCCCTGCAAACTCCACCTTTTAATAAGTCTACCTGAGGAATAGGATTTTTGAGAACTGATTTAACAAAAAAAATCTAGTAATTTCTTTACTTACAATTATGAAGAACATTTGTTTTTTAAACATCCTCTACTTTGACAAAGAAACCTGTGTTTTTCCACTGTGGAAGACTTTTTTGGTGTTTGTGGGAATGAAGGGAATCTCATCTCCTAAAACACCCAAGACATTTGTGGCCTCCAGTCCTGGTGCTGTCCCATTGCTTACAATCCTTGTATGTTAGGCTTTGATTTTTAGTAGAGGAGTGTTGCTTTTTTGATCCTCTGTTTTAATGATATGTCAAGGCCACGACCTTCCTGACATTCTTGTTCTTATCCATGGCAGTCCTCTGGTGAGGAGGTTTATGTGCCGTTTCAAATTTTTCAAGCTCCAGTAATATAACAATTTGATCTTAAAATAATAGTGCATATATATTGACAGAGTTGGCATTTTAGCAGTGCCTCTTCAAATGTCTAAAATGTCTAATATATTGTGTATTAGTGCAAAAAGTACATTTACACTTTCGAAGACTTGATTTAGATTCTGAGACCACCCTGCATCCCCTTTTGAAACGTATATGAACGTGTGCCCTGATATGAGACCTGCTTTTTGGCGATTCTTGGTTGACTCTTGGCCATCATGACCAATTGTCTGTCAGCAGCAGGTGATAGTTTGTATTTTGTTCGTGATCGTGGTAGTAAAATGACTATGCCATGCACTTAATACTGACTGTTGCACAGTTGATTTTGGGATCTGAAGCATCTTTAAAATGACTCCAAGAGACTTGTTCAATATTGGCTTCTCTCGTGTGTACTCAGCTGCTTAGACTTGAGGTCATGTCACTAAGAAAATTTGATTAGCTCAGCTTTCTACATCACCACAACTCATATTTCAAGTTTCCATATGTACATTTTTAACCCAGCACATTTTGTCATATTTCCAGAAGACCTATAATAAATCTATGAAAGAACTACAATGCATGATTGTTTGTGAGCGTCTGAGAGCGAAGAGTTCTGCTAGGATAATATGGTACTATCAGGTCTTTAAGATATGATGGAGATTGGTTGTTAAGAGTTTTATATGTCAGAAGAAGGATTTTGAATTCTAGATTTAACAGGAAGCCAATGAAGAGAAACCAGTATAGGAGAAATATGATCTCTCTTGCTAACTTCCGTCAGTACTCTGGCTGCAGCATTTTGGATCAGCTGTAGATGTTTCAGAGAGCTATTGGGACAATCTGATAATAAGGAATTACAGTAGTCAAGCCTAGAAGTAACAAATGCATGGACTAGTTTTTCTGTATCACTCTGTGAGACAGGATGGTCCTGATTTTCACAATATTTCTCAGGTGGAAAAAGGAAGTCCTACAGATTTGTTTTATGTGTGAGTTAAAGGACATGTCCTGGTCAAAGATAACACCGAGGTTCCTCACAGTAGTACTGGAGGCCAATGTAATGCCATCCAGAGTAACTATATGCTTTGAAAGCAATTCTCCAAGATGTTTGGGGCCAAATACAATGACTTCAGTCTTGTCTGAATTTAGTAGTAAGAAATTATAGGTCATCCAGGTCTTTATGTCCTTAAGACAATCTTGCAGTCTAGCTAGCTGATTAGTTTCATTTGGCTTCATAGATAAATACAAGTGAGTGTCGTCAGCATAACAATGGAAATTAATACAGTGCTTACTAATAATATTGCCTAAAGGAAGCATATATAATGTGAACAGTATTGGTCCTAAGACAGAACCCTGAGGAACTCCATGATTAACCCTAGTATGCTCAGAAGGGTCATTGTTGACATGCACAAACTGGAACCTGTCTGATAAGTAGGATTTAAACCAGTCCAGTGCTGTCCCTTTAATGCCAATACAATGTTCTAGTCGCTGTAATAAAAGTTTGTGGTCGATTGTATCGAATGCTGCACTAAGGTCCAATAAAATAAGTATAGAGACCAGTCCATTATCTGACGCTATGAGAAGGTCATTTGTAACTTTCACCAGAGCTGTTTCTGTGCTATGATGCACTCTGAAGCCTGACTGAAACTCTTCAAACAAGCTATTCCTTTGTAAATGTTCACATAATTGATTTGCAACTGTTCTTTCCAGAATTTTGGAGAGAAATGGGAGGTTGGAAATTGGTCTATAGTTGGCTAAAACATCTGGATCTAGAGTGGGCTTTTTAAGTAAACGTTTGATTACAGCAACCTTAAAAGCCTGTGGTACATAGCCTGTTACTAGAGAGAGATTAATCAGATCTAACATTGAGGAATTAATTAAAGGTAAAGCCTCCTTGAACAGTCTAGTTGGGATAGGATCTAAAAGACATGTCGATGGTTTGGATGTAGAAACTATTGAAATTAGTTCAGAGAGATGTATGGGAGTGAAAACTTGTAAGTATCCATCTGGTCTTACAGTCAATTCTAAAGCATCTGTGCTCGATGATACATCTGTGACATTTGTAGGAAGGGCCAGATTAATTTTTTCTCTAATCGTAATAATTTTATTTGTAAAGAAGCTCATGAAGTCGTTACTGCTCAAAGCTAAAGGAATACAAGGTTCAACAGAGCTCTGACTCTTTGTCAGCCTGGCTACAGTGCTGAAGAGAAACCTGGGGTTGTTCTTGTTTTCCTCTATTAAAGATGAATAATATGTTGTCCTGGCATTACGAAGAGCATTTTTATAAATTACTAGACTATGGAAGTGATGCAATACGCTCACCGTAAGGTGAGACGTCAGCAGGAAGAGTTCAACTATGTGCAACTCTATGGCAGACAGGGACAGCTATGGCAGACAGGGACCAAAGAATAGGAACTGGCAGGAATCCGGGGGGAGAGCTGAGTCCAAGAGGGGCTGAAGCAGACTGGAGGACCGCCGGGATCAGTGGGAGAACAGAGTCCATTTGAGAATCAGAGTCTATGGTTCAGCATGGAGTGAATGACTGAACCGGCTTTTATACTATGAGTTGGAATTACGAAGAGGTGAGATGAGTGAGCTAATTACTGCAGCTGATTCACATTGCTGCAATCAGACTGCAGGGCTGGTGGAGGATTCAGGAAGCAGAGAGAAACACACAGGAGAGAGACAGAGACAGGAGAGAGGGAAACAGGTAGACAGATGCAGAGATAGACAGATGCAGTAAGAGGGACCCAGAGGGACAGAGAGACACACAGGAGAGAGACAGGATGAGTGAGACATGATCCCTGCCATAACAGGGATCATGACAATTCAGGTGTAAACTTCTGTTCACAACCGTATATGTGTGTCAGTGCATGTAAAATGCTAGGCGATTGTGAGCTGTCTATCAATTTGCTCTCAACTGTAAAATTCTCAAGCATCAAGGCTAAAGATTAGGGTTGGATCAAAGTACTTATTCTGGCTTTCAAACTAGGTCTTGAATGGACAGAAGAGACTGAAGAGGACAGTGGACTGAAGCTTTAGGGAGGGCAGTGGGGTAATGATAAGGCTGTTCTGTAACACCAGCAGCATTGGGAACATTTTTTATAGTAGCTGCAGGTGGTGGACAGAAATGAAACCGCTGAATGAACCGTCAAGCTAAAACACCCAATGTCTGCTATGTTTGCTGCTCTAATCCACACTACTCCAGCATTTTAGGACCCTAAAACGGAAATTTTAGAAACACTTTAGACCCTATTTTAGATTCTGTTTTAGTCTGGAAGGACACAAACTGAGACTTTAGAAACACAGGCACACATGCTCGCTTTCTGATGGGGCTTTAATCATTGTATGTGTTGTTCATTGATTTGTCATGCTCCTATTACATCACCATTTTCCAGAACTAAACAAAGACATTTGCCTTGACTACCAGTGACTAACTCAACATCTATAACAAATTACAGTAGTGGCTGACCTGTTGTACACTTAAGGAAATCTGTGGTCCTTCTGTATTTTGTTTGTTTTATTTCTACAGCTAAGCAACCAATCCAGCTTGAAGTTTACACAAACACTTGCATGTGTTCGGCTGTCGTGTAATTAATGCTGTAATAGTGCTGAAGCACTTTTAATGCACAGTTTCGGGATAAAAATGTATTATTCATTGGTGTGGATGTAGCATCAGACTGCAGATAAATAATATATGCGTTTGCAAAAGAAGTGTGTGTGTGCGTGTGTGTGTGTGTGTGTGTGTGTGTGTGTGTGTGTGTGTGTGTGTGTGTGTGTGTGTGTGTGTGTGTGTGTGTGTGTGTGTGCGCGCGCGCGTGTGTATACATCTGTACAGCTCTGGGGTAATTTTTTTGTTGCTGCTATTGTAGAAGGTACAGTTCTGCATATCTTTGTCAGTACCTTTGTAAATTCAGGGTTATGTAAATATTTGTTTGCCTTGTGTAGTAAAATAACTGTGGGAACACATGATACCATGTCACCATTCCATTTAATTGATTGATTGCGTGACAGTATTCACTTTGTTTTTCTGGTTTCTAGCTAACTGTTAAGTTGCTTTCATTGTGTTCAGTGATAAATGATAATGTGTTGAGTCCCAAAGTGATTATCCACAATTCTGTGTGCCTGATGCTGATTTGTACATGCCTGTCCAATCAACAGCACTGAACATACAATCGTATTCTTTTGCAGCCAGTAACTACTAGTTTGCAAAAGCCTCTGCGGCATTGTTTATAGTAAAAAATACGTTAAAGAGTGGACTTGTATTTAAATGTTTTCTTTTGACTCGTCTTCAAAATTACCAGACCACTGATATGAGGCCTAGATCTGTTCTCCCACCAACTGGCCTACTCAGTTGGTGGGAGAACAACAGCATCCACTGTGGGATGCTGCTGTTGACCTTCCTCCAGCCCACTGCTTCCAGCTGCCCATTTCCACCAATCTACTCTGCATTGCCCTTACTGTACTTGATTTGCTCATCTGTGTATTTTTGAATTTACCACCAGCTATATACGTTGTATATTTAATGCCATAGCCGTACACCATAGCAGTAAACTATAATCCGTTTCCTTGTTAGTTGTACTTTGCATGTATCATGTCCTATCATGCATGTATCAAATTATGGTCCTTGCCCCGTGCTTCTATGTTGTGGGTTTTCTTGGTGAGACAGTAATTAGTTTTCTGACTCGTTCTTAACCAGGCCTGTGTTAAGTTGTGACTATCCCCAGTTGACATGGGCATGTTTCCTGAACAATCACCAGGTGTGAAACATCTGACAGAAAGACAGTGATCTATATGGATGAAGCGGAATGCTTGTCGAGCTGATCGGTAGCATAATGAGTAAAACGGTGGTCTATGATGACTCCACCCATGATGAGGTGGTACTCAATGTAATGGAAAAACAACTAAACTGAGACGAGCCAAGTCCAGTACAGTAGTGGCGAGCCATACCGCGCCGAGTAGGTGCTTGTCGAAACGCAGCTTTAGATTCATGGATCATGCTTCAGAGCACCGCAATGCAGACATCACAGATTTATGTACAGTTGAACCTATTGTCTTCTTCATGCACCACAACTTGTATCTACAAGTTGTGGCACAAAATGTGCACAAAATGAAAAAAATATGTTTTTAAGTTACACAGACTGAGAGAGCCAACACATGGACCTTCTTGAAGCATCTTGCCAACAATGAATTCAAAGAGAAAAAGGTTAGCAAATGTGAAAAACAACATAGTAACCTAATGTCCTCTAATATAAGTTAACATAAGTTAAAAAGGGGTGTGCTTTCACTGTAAGCAGTGAAAACAACTGAAACAGAACACAGTTCAGCAGAAAAACAACACAGTGAAGAAAACTTGCATTTTTTTTTTTACTTCTGCACAGGGAACTGTCACATGATTAATCAATTAAGGGAATAAACAGTATACCAACACAAATTCAAATTGCTGTCTACAACATCAGTACCATCACTGAGAACAGGCTAAAACTGGTTGTGAAGTCCAAGGCCTGTCAGGGTGAAGTCTGACACAGACACTGTTTGCAAAATTTCCAATATATTTTTGGACCACTTGTGTGCAAGCTGCCAGCATCATGTCTTAAACTTACAAACTGATATGCTGAACTTTGATTATTCATTTGTCGGATGGTAACGAGCTAGGACATCTGGATGGAGCTCAAAGTAGAGTTGCTTTCGAAAGGAGCTAGCTGTGGTAGTTGAGGCATTTGATTAGGTCGCCTCCAGGGAGACTCCGGGTAGACCTAGAGCTCTTTGAAGGGTTTACATGTCTCACTGGCCTGGGAACACTTCCAGATCCTCCAAGATGAACTGGAAAGTGTTGCTGGTGAGAGGGATGTATGGAATGCCCTGCTTCATCTGCTGCCACCGTGACCTGACCCTGGATAAGTGGAAGATAATCAATGGAAGAATAGATTCAGTAATTTCAACATCCAACAGCTGTTCAGCAAAATGTGTCCACATCATGGTGTCAAGTACAACATTCACTGTCCTCTAGCTCTGATGTTGATGTCTACCAACTTCTGAGAGTGTTATGAGGCTATTAAGATGCATAAGGCTCCAATATAGTCACGAGGTTAGTCGTTAACCACGTCTCCCATTTTGGTGCAGGGAGTATACAGTGTCTTCTCTGAAGAACTGAAAACTTCTGATGACAGTTGAATGGTTGACTGAAATAAAATAGGTTATATACCGGTACGTCAATATACTGAACATTTAATATACTGCACTTCTTAACTTCAAAAATTCTGTCTGCTGTGGACAGTGATTTATGTCATGTATAGTTTAAAGTTTCAGGTTATTGCTGCACAGTCTACCACCGCTAACTGTGCTGTGTGGGTGGGTGCATTGTCCTGAAACAGCGGACCAGGTCAAAGATTTCCTCACTTTTTTTCTTTGATCACTTGAAACATTTTAGTTTTTGTAGACAGTGATATAAGGCTATAAGTAATGCCACAAAATAGGAGTTACAGTCCTTATTTCCAGGTGAGGACTTTTTGAAGTACCATTGTAAGCCTTACATTTACCAGAAGAAAACATGCAATTCTATGCAGTTCATAATTGGGTTAATTAAATCATTTCTATTGTTGCACATTCTATACTATGCGTTGCTTTAATTTGCGACACAGCTTTATGCATGAATTCCTTGAACAATTGGCAATAAAAAAATCTCTACTGCTTTGTTATATTTTAAATTCACACATTTTATGCGTTTTGTGTTCTTTTTAAACACTGAAGCAACTTTGGCTTGTTTGTGAACAAACATAACTGCGGTTCACAGCTGACATTATTACTTTGCCAAGGAATGCAGCGGAGTTAAGTGTCGATCAGCGTACCTTTGTCTCTGAATCTGTTTGTCTGTCCGTGTGCAACATTACTTAAAAATAGACAAACGAAATTGGATGAAATTTTCAGGGAAGGTCAGAAATGACACAAGGACCACCTCATTAGATTTCGGCAGTGATATATCTGGCATATAGTGTGGATCCACAGATTTGTTAAGGGTTTGCAAGATATAGCGGCCAGCACGGCATCACTGTAACTATGACAAGAAGTGAACACTGTTTCAGTTACCTGCATCATTTCACTCAGTCCACTACATATTTCGGTCATGCAGTTTGGTATCTATACATGACATATGCATGCATAACACACGTGTGTGCTCACCGAAAAGTAATTTTTAAATTTATTTTATTTTGTGGGCATATCTATTTTAATTGGGCAGATTCTGTGTTGCCGTGATTTCTGAATACACAAATTGAGGAATGAACAGCCTTGGCAGAGAGTGTTCATTATTCCAAAAGAAAGGGAAGATAAAATCTAGTTTTGTATATGCTCACTTTCTGATAGACTCCAGAATGGATAGTTAGAGTTAATGTGATCTAATCACATTAATCAATTAATCACACTGGATCAATCTATGTCTATCATGGCAATGAAAAATGTGATTTATCATTACTGACTGGGACCAACAGGTATTTTCTTTTTTACTGTCATTGCTTTTCTTCCCTTAACCCGTCATACCCAGTTTGCTAAACAGATTAATTCTTAAGAAAAGAAGAGAGCATAAAGTGATCTGTTATGTTTTGCTCTAGTGTTTAAAAACATATTACAACCTCAACACATTTAGCAGCACTGTTTTAGCTTTTAGGGCAAGTTATTTGAAAATTTGAGCATGTTTATGAGAAGAACGAAAGGAAAAGAAACCCCCCAAAAGGTGAGATGTACCACACAAAGCTACAAATTTCTCTGTAAAAACCTGATTTTTAGATGAATCAGAAAGACATGTCATATTTTTATACATTCCTGAAATGACAGATACTAGAACCCGGACACTATTATATTTTATTTGCTACAGAGGCATTAATTTACATCTTGAACAGATGAGATGGTAATTTCTCTCTACGAAACACAGCAATAACAAACCATCAGATGCCGAAATCCTACCAGAGAAATGATAAGTTCTGTTTTAAGAAAAAAATTTGAACTGAGCCATGTTGGTTTTAAAAAAGCTGACTTTTCAAATTGAGACAGATCACTGAAATGTTCATTTTATTTATGGTTTGATCACTGTCTACTCTGACTTTGTATGAACTTGGAATAGAAATGCTATTGGATTGACTGTAGACAAAGCTCTGATAAGATCAGATACCAATCTCTACCTCCTTATTATATGTGATGTGATTTTTAACTATTTTTCAATTGTTTTTATAAAATGTTGTTTTACAATGTCTTATTTTTATTGCACAGCCTTAAAGGAATGATCACTTTGCATTTCACTGCACATACTGTATGAGAATTTGACAAATAAAAAGTCATAAATTGGATCAGCTCAGAGTTGAGGATGTATTAAAAAATGAGCATGGATTGCCTCCAGCCATTGTAGCCTCTTCAGGTAGCAGCTGCAATTGTGTGTTTTCTGACCTCATCACACTGGAATGACCAGAATCTGAACCACTTTTCGTTCTGCCTGTTTAGCTAAAAGCTCAAAGAAAAAGAGAGTGTGAGGACCTTAGTTTCCCTCCACTGTGTTTTGACCCCCATTCATCTTTTTACTATGCCTTTGTCCCTTATTCCACTTTGTACGTGAATGGACTATGTGCCATAGCAATTACTCCTCAGTTTTGTGCTGATGATGCAGAGCACAGGGATCACTAAGTTTGATCCTCTGAGCCTGATCTCACGCATGTTTTACATCAACCCCTTTTTAAGCCATGCTTAAAATGCAGACAACATTTGAAAGCATATTGTGGTGTAGCATTATTCACTTAGCTGTCCATTTTTGGACATTTATTCATCGAAAGACCTGGCTTGTCTATTCACATTCTGTTTGTGGGTGCCTGAAAACTTTGCGATCATAGGGATATGAACAATACATTTAGTTTTATTCTCTCTTCTTCCTGCCTGCACCAATAGCTTCGGTTCAAGTGATCTAAAACAGGAGGTTGTTCCTCATTAGATATGTGTGAATCTCATCAGCATTCTTATTCTCATTTTTCTTGCTGGATCTTAGGATCTCAGGTGTTTTAATACCATTAGTTCTAACACAGCTTTACAGCAATGTTTGGGTTTGAACTTGCACAAACAGCAGTATAGAACATGTGACCAGCTTTGAACACTCAGGATCCAAACAAGCAGTACTCGGGACAAAAACTCACACTGTTGATGCACATGCATTACTGAATAAAGCAGTCAAGACTGTTTTCTTCACTGGCTCTTGTCATTCTACCTTGCATTTGTATTAATAGTAACAGTCCCCTTTTGTATTGCAGTGTGGGGTACAGAAAATGTGACTGCCTTGTATGGAGGGACCATTGTTGTACCATGCAACGGTGGAGCTCCAGCTCCTGATGATCTGATGTTCATTAAGTGGAAATATGTAAGTAGATCCTGACGGTTATTATTGTCAGTGAGAGGTTTAACGTTAAACGTGAATTCCTTCGGTGTAGATGGATACACATTGTCACATTCATTTTTACAATCATTCTTCCTGGAAAAATTTGGAAAACTTTTTCATTTTCAAATGACAGATTTTGCGTGTGTGTTTTTTTGTACTGTTTAGGTTTTTTATTATTTTAAGAGGAATGAAAATACTGAAATTTACTGTAATAACTAACCACTGAGTAAGATGGAAGAGTCACATTTTTCCATGAATTACATTTGTGTCATTTTCATCATCAAAAGGCTAGAGACACTATGTTTCCTGGTTGTCCTCTGCCCATTTACCTGATTTGGGACTCCAGATTGAACTGATTTGATTCAGTGGTCGAAGGTCAAGGTCACTGTGACCTGAAAAAAAAACATGCTTTTGGGAATTATGGCAATACGCAGATGAAGGCATACAAAGTTGAAAGCACAGAGAAGAAATAGCATAAAAGCACAGTGGAAAATTCTGTTACATATAGCATGGTCACCGACTGAGACAAGAAGCAAATATGCACAACAGTGTGTTTACATTAACATATTTGTTACTTGAGCTGCAATATGCCTAGGTTTGTCTTTCTTCTAAGTATATTAAAAATTATCTCAAGGTCTGTTGTTTATTCTGTTTTGACATACTATCTTTTGTCTCCAATGCAAAAGATAGTATTTACAATTAGTGATGTGCTGATGTTGATACAAATATCCTTGTCTCTTCTAGAACTAAAATAGGTGTTCACAGGACTAAAGGGATTCTCTGTCTAAAGTCAGGCATCCTAATCGAGTCGACCACTATTTTGCAATGCCTTTCAGTGCTTTATTTTTTATATTATTATATAAAAATAAAGTAAGTAAAGAAGACAGGGTACACCGACACTGTAACATTTTTCAATCTAGCCTTCACATCCAATGCACACTGCAGGATATAAGACCTTTGTTTTATAGTAGAAGTTTATTCAGAGATATCCACTGACAGATACAGCATATACGATCTGATTTATAATTAGAGAAAATGCACTTTCAGCCAGTCAATACCTGAATGATTCAGGATAAGCACTGCAGGCCATAAGAAAGATCAGTTGCCTTTGCAAAAACGCGGGTTGTATCAAATGTAAATCTGGACCCAGGTAGCCTTTATACAAGATACTCACTTGATTGATTGAGAAGCTGTCAAATTAAAAAGGGATTGGATGGGCCAGATATATCATAGTTCATATTTAAGTAAAAAAAATGGAGTGGCTGTTTTGGTGCACAAGAAATTGAATTTTCTCATTATTAAGGAACAAAAAGATGAGGAAGGAAGAATGATATATTTGGAGGCAAAATTTAATGGAATAAAAGTTTTGTGTAACATATATACTCCAAACATGGAACATATGAGTTTCTATCATAAAATAAATAAAGTAGTTGGAGGGACAGATGATGGACATACAATTATTGCCGGAGATTATAATCAGGTTTTAGATGGGGCTCGAGATGAAACCACTTTCTCGAACAATATACCTAAAGATAGAAGGGCAATTAAATTATTGATGAAGGATAATGGATTGATTGATATATAGATACTTGTAAATCCCCGAGAGAGAGAATGTACATTCTATTCTCACAATCACAAATCACATTCCAGGATTGATTATTTTCTGGTTAATCCCTGCTGCAGTGCAACTAAGTTTAGTAATGAAGTCACATTAGGTAAAGAAAAATTGATGGAGGATGAACATATCTCTGTTTCAAGATCCTCAATTTAAGAATTTGATAAAAGAGGAGCTTGACCAATTTTTTCGGCTGAACATTGGTTCAACTGATAGGGTGGAAACGGTTTGGGAGGCCTCTAAGGCTTATATAAGTGGGAAAATTATAGCATATTCCAGTAGAAAAAAAAGAGGCCAAACACAAAGAATAAATAATCTTGAGTCTAGGCTCAAATTATTAGAGAAGGTAGTATCTGGAAAATATAATGATACAGTATTTTAAAAAATATGTGACCTGAAACTTCAAGTAAATGAAATATATAATAAAAAAGCTGAGTACGCCCTGTTTAGACTAAAAAGTCATTTTTATGAAAGTGGCGAAAAATCTGGGAAGTTACTAACTAGACAGCTGCATCTGAAGGAGGCAAGTCATGCTATAGCCATTGTTAAAAATTAGGGCTGGGACTTCAATGCGTTCATTTCAATTAATTAATTATGGCGAAAATAACGCATTAAAAATAATAACGCAATTAATTGCACCCTCCTCAGTTCCCTTATTTCTGGCACACCGGTAACACTGATGAACACTCCAGCCCAGTAGGTGGCGGGAATGAACCTGAAGTCTGTTTGTAGCCATGAAGAAGAAGCACGGAAGCACTGAGTGAAGTCAGGCACTGGTGAACAGTCAAGGAAGATGAGATTACATTGAGCTTGTTGGGCAGAAAATTTTCTTTTAAAAATCTTCCAGCCTGCAGATAAAAGCCTGGTTGTGTGCAAATTGTACAACAAAGATTTTTCTGATCACTGCGTCACTTCAAGCCGACGGTATCACCTCAGTGTAAAACATGTTGCTGTTAGCACCAGAGCTAACGTTAGCTACGAGTCACGTTAACGGCTAACGGTGTGGCCATCCCATAATAGACCACTTTTCTGGACAGTGCTTGAGTTTACAGAAAGTCTTAAAATGTTGAATAAAATCGCTATAATTGCACTTAGATTTGCAGTAGTCTGTGAATGTAGCAGACAGATGAAAAATGCAGATAAATAGAAATGAAACATTTTTGTGGTTTAAGTTTTTACTCCGTCAAGGCTCTGCCTCCTTGGAGGAGGAATAACCTAAACAACAAAAATATCTCTTTTAATAACTTAATTATAAACTTTTTGTTTATAAAAAAAAATTACATGAATAAAAATTGATATTCCTATAAAAGGAACCATCAAAATTACACCATTTATCCCAGAAAAGATGGAAGCAGAATGAATCTGTGGATTTATAACTTTCTGAAGCTCCTTGAACTACTTATGCTGATTTTATGTGCCATACAGTGGAAAAAACAACTAAATTCAGGCATACAGTGAAAAAAGTGATTTTGATGACTTAAAAGTCATCAAAATCACTTTTTTCTGTATGTCCCATTTTCCTTCTTTAAAATAAATTTTAAATTATAAACACGTATATGTCTATTCATTGATTCAACTGTCAACCACAATTTTATTTGAATTGAAAAACTTCACTTATTGTGTCAAATATTGCTATTTGACAAAACTACAATTAAATTGCGGTTAATTACAAAGCCTGTAATTAGTTAAAATTTTTTTAATCGTGTCCACCACTATTAAAAATACTAAAGGGGAATTGTTGACAAACATTAAGGAGATCAATAATACATTTGCAAATTTATATAACCAACTTTACAAATCAGAAATTAACTCAATGAGCACTCTCAGTGAGCATGGCCAAGGACACAAATTTTTGGGGCTTTCACAATATATTCAAAGCTATTCTTCTATATGGAATAATTCTTCTATCTGTACTGGAAAAACATTTTTTTGTTGGGATATATGGATGACAAAAGGGATACATGTTGTCAATGATCTTTATAAAGACTACATTTATGTAATTTGAGGATCTTAAACAGCAATTTAATTTAAATGATAAAGGGGATTTCTGGAAGTATTTGCAGCTCAGACGTAGTATGAAATCCATTTTTAAACTAGAAAGGGTAGTGGTAGAGGAGAATGAGGTCCAAAAATTTCTAAATTTACTTCGTATTTCATTTTGCATCAGGTTTTTATTTTAAAAAAAAAATCAAATTATACCAAAAAGATTATGTGAAAGTCTGAGATTGTTATGGCAAAAAGACCTTGGTAAAGAGATTAATGAGGAAACATGGCAAGATGTGATTTCAAATGTGGGGTGGGCTACGAGGGATGCAAGAAGTAAATTTATCCACTATAAAATTGTACATCAGTATTATTTTACATCCCTGAAATTGTTTAAAATGGGATTAATAAAGGGCAAAAAATGTTGGAAATGTAATAAAGAAGAGGGTACATTTTTTCATGCTATATGGGACTGTTCAAGGGTCACCACAGAATCACCACAGCTACATAGCTGTTAGCTGTTGTCTCCTATACCGTCAAGCCTGTGTAAGGCAGAGCTTAGATTGATTTTAACAGGCTGTATGGTAGGGCTGTATGGTATCATCTTACGGAATTGGAAGAGACCATGTAAGCCAGAATTTGCAGAATGGCTTAAGCTGATGACAGAGACAATTGCTTTTGAGAATATTGTCGCCAGGGTAAACAATGTCCCAAGTAAAATTAGCCAGATGTGGCAGGTTTTTCTGGCTCGCATTGGTGATGCATAACATCTATATAAAATCTATGATATTCATGAGATGTAAAACTGATATGTGATTGCTGCCCTTTTTGTGCGTGTGTGTTTTTTTTTTCTTTATTGACTCATGGTCACCATATCTTGTATGCGGACAAGAAAACTAGAACTAGAACTTTCTCCATTTTCAGATCCCTTCTGTCGGCGCCTCTTAGGAAGTTCCTCATATTCAGAGGCTTCACTCAAGGTTTCACTGACATTTCTCCTACGGGGCTTGCCCCTTTGGAACTCCTCAACTTTGATGAGGTCCCTGGGTGTTGCTCGACCTCTGCCCGCACGTTGAGCACCACTGCCGTTGTTATTGTTGTTATATGCCCCTCTGAGATTATCGCCACTTCGGCCACCACGGGTTCCACCTCTAGAGCTAGAGAGTTTTGTTGTTTATGTTTTTTGGGTTTTTTTTTTTTTTTTTTAAAGTTAAATTCTGTGTGTTTTTGTTTGCTTAAAATTAATAAAAACTCAAATGAGAAAAAAAAAACGTACATCTGGAAACGTCAGTCCACAAGTCCATTGTGTAGACATGTTCTGAAGGTTCCTGGACTCATAATTAAAAGAGACTTCTAATCATCAGAGTCATTCAGAGACTAATGGATTAGCCTCTGCTCAACAGCTTTACAAAAGAAATAGAATATCATTGAAAAAAGTAATACTTCTTTATTCTTTTATTTAAAAAAATGAAAGAAACCTGTTTGTTTCTGTAGTCATTGAATTAAATGAAAACCTAAGTTTTAGAAAGAATTTTTTGTCATGCATGCATTATTTCAGGTGCATATTCTTAGCTGGGCTTTTTTGAAGATTAAATCCAACATCAATTTGCTTTCTATTATGTCAAAAAATTGTCTTGCGTTCTCAAAATTAAAACTAACAAAATTTTTGTCTCTCTGTCACTTTAACATGATACACAACACCTTTAATACAAGTGGCTCTCAAATGAGAGGATTTGCTGCTCCTCTTGTCATGTCTCTTTATAAACTGCTTGAATTATAGGCTTTTGGTCAGAAAAAAGACAGAACATTTAAATATGACACCTTCTATAGTATCACCAGTTGCATTTGATATTTTTACACTTTTTTTTTTACATTTTACTCCAAATAAGTAAAAAAAAAACAAAAACAGGAAAAACTACAAATTAATCAGTAACAAACAAAAACACCTTTTAGTTACAGCACAAAATATATTTTTGTCATAAAGTTTTTTTGTGACCCCACTAAAATTTAAACTCTAAAGCTCTATTTTTAATTTTGTCTGACAGCAATGAAATTTAAGTGTTGCAACCTAGAAGTTATGACCAAGAAGTCACTCTGAATGTATATTACCATGTGCTGTACAGCTGTAAGCTGCAATTAAGTGTAAACACGAAACAGTATGATGTTCTGTCAGGCAGGTAGGATGAAGACCCAATTTTTCTTTGACTTATTTACCACAGCATCAAATTAGAGTAAAAACCAGTAAACTAAGATTTTGTTTCACCTAGTTAATAAAGTGTGTTAATTGACTTAATTTGACTGGTTTCAACTAGTTTGTTTGCTGGACCTGCTTAGCAAGCTAGCTACTATGCATAAAGACAGATCTGCTAGAAATTTAGTTTAGAAGTAGTTTGCTAGGTCAATAATTTGACCAGCAAGTGTTCAACTTTAAATGAAGTAAACTAAAATAACGCTTATCTCAAGGTGTTTTTTTTCAGTTTGAAGTAAATATTGTAACAGGCAATAGTAAGTGTGTAGCTATGTAATGGTTTTACAAGTGAACGATCTTCCTCGTTGGTCCTCCTACTTAATTCAGTGTCCTAGATAAATATATTTTTGTATGTCTGTTTAAGTAAACAATTATTTGGTTGAGGAATGTAATGTATGGATTTACAAAATTTCACGTTACTATGCTGTCTGTTTCCTCCCTGTGTTGTCTGACACATTAGGAAAAAAATGATGGCACTCCTGGCGATCTTTTGATCAAACAGACACGCAATGACCAAGCCACCATTCAGGCCACAGACGATTATGCCCAGCGGGTCAGCATTGATGACAAGTTCAGCCTGCTCATCAACCGGGCCTCACTTAAAGACCAGAAGACCTTCACCTGCATGGTGGTGTCAGACACTGATCTCTTGGAGTATCCCGTCTCTGTCGTTGTTTACAGTAAGCTCTAACATGAACAAGTCATAATATGAACTTGATTAGTGAGAACCTGCAACATTTCTGTTAAATTTCATCTCAGCTTCAATCTCAACTGAATGCTGTCACAATCATATTAAAACTGAAGTAGTACAAGGTTAACCTCAGAGATAGACTGAGCACTGTGAATGAGCTTATTTTACACAAAAAACTGTCAAAAATTAGTATTCAAAATAGGCAGAGCAGTAGTCCCTTTCATCGTAGCTAGGTAAATTCAATTACAGGTTTCTTGCTAAACACTGAATATACAGCAAGTAGCAATTAAATGAAAGTCCAATTTGAAATTTTGTCATTGCAAGATTTTTTTTTCAAAGAATCCTGGGAAACAAATGAAATACATAAATATTTAGTTTCTTCAAACAGATAAACTCATGCAAACCTATTCATTATACAGAATATTTTGTGATTATCAGTGTGTTACTAGCCACTTGGTGTCTTCTATTTACATTTAAAAAAAAAATCTAAACAGAAATCCCTAGCATTTACCAATCGACCTAAAACATTAGCATTTGCCTTGCTTACGCAAAGACACATGGGTGACATTTGGAGGCAGTTTTGCTTAGAACAGTTTTTGTTGTAGTTCAAAAACCAAGCTGTTTAAAAATTGTTACCTACTGTGGATTTATCTATTCTGTTTCTGTCTGTTTGATGGTTACTGATTGCTGTGGGTGAAACATTTTTGTGTTTCTTCATTGTGCCCCAGAAAAGAAAATGTAGGAATTATTGAAAGTATGGGGGAAAGAAAGTTTTTTTTTCTTTCCATTTTTTGTGTCTTTAAGCCAAACTCTGACACTGTCCTTTCACATTTGTAGAGAAACCATCATCATTTCAGATTATGGACAAATCTGAAGTATTGCAGAAGGACATATTAACAACGGTAAGACTTCCTACAATTTTAATACTTTAGTGTCTTTGTACAGTGGTGTGAAGTGTAAAGCTGTCTCACTGAGCCACATTAATTCTGCACACAGTAATGTGTTTATGGTCTGAAATGATGCGTACATGACCTGCAGCACAGTCAATGTTGTGCACTGAATGTAAACATTTATCGGTTCAGGGAATTGCTGTTTGTCTGTTTGACTGAGCTTGTGAGTTTCTGTGGGAAATGACTGTTGTGGATACGTTGTTTTAGTGAAAACCACTCCACACGATATTAAAAGCAAATGAGTGTTGGATGAGTTATCACTGGAGTCCAGTGATGGGTAAGCAGAAGGGTTAGGGTTAGCTGACATGTCGAATAATTTGCTTAGTCCAAGAAGCCTGAGGCATTAGACAAGGTCATATCAGAAGAACAAAGAAAAGAAAGATGAAAATAAGATCTTCTAGATGATACAGTTTTGTACTTGTCATCTTAACTACAGTTCATGTTTATAGGACAATATTGGAAGTTGTTTGCAAGGCATGTCAGTTGACTAATTTCTTGCTTCCAAGTAGATAATTCTTTTATTCTACCAGGGTTCTCCATAAATATCAACACTGAGCTTTAAACTCCATTTAGAGAGAGAATTGGAGATAATTTGAAAATGTGTTAGTGCAGCTATCTTGTGTGAGGTTAACATTTTTTTCAATTCAGTTCAATTCTATTTATATAGCACCAATTCACAACATATATCATTTCATAGCACTTACCGTAGTTAAGGTGAAGACCTTACAAATTTAGAACTCCCGTCCTAATTCTGGAAACTCTGGAAACCACAATTAAACCAGCAGTCTTGTTCTGTTAGGATGATATGGTACAATAACACCTTTGCGATATGATGGAGCTGGCCATTAAGAATTTTATATGTGAGAAGCAGGATTTTAAATTCTATCCTGGATTTTACAGGGAGCTGATGAAGAGGAGCTAATATGGGAGAAATATGATCTCTGTTGCTGGTTTCTGTCAGAACCCTGGCTGCATCATTTTGTATCAGCGAGAGGTTTTTAAGAGAATTATTGGTACATCATAATACATAATTAGGAATTATAATAGTCTGGCCTAGAAGTTTTAAATGCATGGGCTAGTTTTTCAGCTATAAATGAGAGATTTTGACGATATTTATAGATAAATATAACTGGGTGTCATCTGCATAGCAATTGTAATTTGTACAGTGTTTCCTAATAATATACTGCCTAGGGGGGTATGTACAAAGTAAATAGCAAAGTCACTCTGGTAAATGGTACACAATTTGGATATAACGTGTACAGCCTCCAGTTTGATCTTAAATTATATGCTGTTTGATGAGAAAATACTTTACACAGAATTAATTACACATTCCTCGAAACTATTACGGAATAATAACAGGAATGGAGGTCCTCTTGCACTATGTGGAAGCCAAGTTGAAAGTCATCACTTCTATATGGCTGTTTATCGTAAATTTCAAATATATCTCATTTAGCAGCAGTAAACTAACATTGAGAATTTATGCAGTGTGTGAATGTCAGTATTGGCATTATTTGCTGATCTTAATTATTCTACAGGCCATTTAGGTGTTAAGGAAGCTGAAAGCAAAGGCAGTTAATGTGGCTCCAGCTAAAAGTGCTAGACTAAACACAACAGAGTTTACTGTCACAGTAGCTTAAATTTGTAAACAGATCTGTCTTATCAGACCTGCTTTATCATTTTCACTTATGTTTCTAAACAGACAATCACACCCTGCATTATGTATTTGAGGCACCTCTTGATCCATAGTAGAATATCCATTCCTGAAAGAATTTCTTTCCTTACTAATCTGTTTGTATTCATTTTCTGAACACTAGTATGATAATCTGTTTGAAAAAAAAGAAAAGCTGGACAGCATATTCACAGTGGTCATCTGTCTTATCTCCCTAACAAGCAATTCACATTTCTTTCACCCTGTGCAGCAAACTCGTTCATTAAGGAATCAAGAGAGTTCCGCCACCTCTATAGGCTTTCTCACCTAAACATGTGAGGGTAGTAGTGAGGGGGGAGAGAGAGAGGGAAAAAGTGAAGTAATAGTGAGTAGGAGAGAAATATAACTGGGAGTGGAATGGATGGATTGAGTTTTGATGAATTGTAAAAAATAAAAGAGGAGGACACAGATGCTTCATACTAAATTGGAATTTCTAATTAGAGGTGAATGTCATGTTAAATGGTGAAGAATGCAGCAGGCCAGATCTACCTCTGTGGAATTAGTATTTTCATTTTCGCTACACTCAGCCCCTGTGTAGTTTATAATGAAATGATGTGAGTCATGCAGCTGAAAGGAACTGCCAGATCCTTAATAGATGAGATTCACACAATGCACAAAGTTTTGTTATTGAAAATCATGATCAGACGGGTAGTATCTGATCTTTCTCGGTCACAGCGTTCTCATCTTGTGATAGTGTGTTGCTTGTGAAAGTGAAAGCATAAAAACCTCGTTTCAGGTTAATGCAGAACAAGATATCAGCTTGGGGTAATTTTCAGGTGAAAACACCAAAACTGACCTGCTTCTTAAATGCACAGGTCTGCATGTTATGTACATATATGTGTGTGTCCTCAGTGAGCAAATACTATTGACTGAAAATGACAACACTCCAAGCATACATCTGTGAATGATATTGTATAAAGAGTAAGATGCAACATCCTGCTCTGCTGGAGTAAATTAGGCACTCCTAAACAACATACATTTCATGTAATGACAGATATGTCTTAATTTCTTGCCTTTTTTCTTTGCTGTCACCATAGCTTGACAAATCTACTGTGCTCAATGACAACAGCAGAAGATTGGCTGTACTGTGCTGCCCCTGATACTGTGTGAATGCCTATAGCTTTGGTGTGAATGTAAACCAGGGAGTCTCTACAAAAAAACTTCTGGGGACAAATTAATTCAATGCTACAATATACCTAGAATCTCATAATAGTATTAGATGGGTTTGTCAAATAATAATCAAGACAGCAGAATAATCCTTCACATAGATGTTTAAGCTTCACTGTGTAATTAGACAATTGGAAGTCTGCAGAAGAATGCAGGTTTCTCTATTTCTCCAAAATCTCAGTTTAACCACAGGATTTATGACATCGCAGCTAACTTGTAAGCCAGTCAAACACCATGATGTACCTTACACAAGTGTGACACAGAAACATGAAACTGTCCCGAGAAAATACACTGAGAAGTGAAGTCTAACTTTTCTTGTGTAACGCAGTTATGCTTTAAAGTTTAACAGTGTTGACATATTCAGAGATCCTGGATTTTTCAATGGGGAAGAAGAAGTCTTTAAATTTTAAGGCCACAGAGCCTTTTATGGTGGGTTCCCTCAGCACAGTCACATGGTCAGACAGAATTGGTGCAGTAGCTGTCTTTATTGGGGTCAACCACATATTTTCTGTTTTCTTCTGCTTCATTCTGTCCATCTCTGCTGAAGTGCACACGTCTAACAAAAACAAAGGACTTTTTTTTAAGCAAAATTAGTCTGTGTGACTGCTCTGAGATCCAGCATCCTGCTGCATAAGAAGAGACTGATGAAACAATGTGGAACAGCTGTGCCAATCAATTTACCCTGGCACTGCCCCCCTGAAGGTGCCCCCCCCCCAGCCCCCACCCCCCACACCCCCCCCCCCCAGCAGCTGCACTAAAACTACACCCCACTAGCAGTGGGTTGTGTTTCAATACGTTACTCCTTTAAGATTCATGGAACGATAAAAGTGTGTATGAAGGGAAACTTTAAATAAAAACATATATGCATACATCAGTAAATTGATAAACATTCTAATAAGGGCTTCTGTGACTTGTATTTACTGTCAGAATACTTTTTTGTGGTAAGTCAGAGGTGCAGGCTGTACAGGATATGAAACCATGGGAAAAGGAATGTAGTTATGACTCACACCTTATCTGGTTCACACGCAGCATATCTCTGCTACCGTTGGCGACCTTAAGTCCTGAAGCTGTAACAGACAGGAAAACAATGTGCTTTTGAAACAAAATCTAATTCATCTCTGAATAAGGGAATTGTTTGTCTGCTCTGGGAACCATCCACCATTCTTCTGTTACTGTTATATTGTATTATACAACTCTAGGGCAGGGAAAGTAAGGCTTCACTGGAATGGGTGTTATAATGAAGGTGCTAACAACAGCTATTTGGTCAGATTTTTGTCCAGGGCTTTCTCCTCAGTTATTCTTTTTAGAGAGAATAGCCCATGACATTTGTTTGACCTTACCATTTACATTTAACACCCAATAAAATGTTGAACTGACGTATTATCAAGGCCATAAACAAAAACTTTGTGGACAGTTTTTGTACAGATAAAACATATCCAGTTTCCTCATATACTGTCACACATTGGATATTAATGAAATCTTCTGCCTTTGCTTCTTTGCAATCTTACTGATGGAATAATCACTGGATGTGTTCCAAATTCTGTCTGTGTTGCCCTCTAAGGAATTTTGTGATGAGCACTCTGCTTATTGGATCTGACATAAAACTGAACCTTCTCAATTCCCCTGTGCAGTCCTTGTAGCAGGTCAGAGCCCACACAGGGCTCAGTGTGTGAAGGTGCCTCTCCTAGCTGCTAATATGAGGAAGAGGAAAAAATGCTCAGCCGAATCACCATAAGTCTCATAATAAGTCTCACTATAAGAATCACTATAAGTCTGAAAGAGGATGCCATGACCTTATGTTTGTCATGTGGGATGGGTGCACTGTCAGTGCACAGATGTTCCTACCCCTCTTAGCAGTGGTGAGCACCAGCAAGAGCATCATCTCAACAAACACCAGATCCAGGCTTGACTGCTTCTGTGGCTCAAACTGTGAGCGTGAGATCATCGAACACTGTCTGCAGGTCCTTGTGGGGAACAAGCCAAATTCGTCTGCCAACTCCTGCACAAACCAAAAAAACAGGACAGCAGGTTCTGCTCTGACACCAGTCAGTGAAAAAACATTATAGCCTTGCAGTAGAAGGGCCTAATCATACGAAGTTAAAATACTGATTCTCTAGTTCAGGAAAAGGGTTTCTATGACAGATAATAAATTATTGTATGTGTTGCAGCAGTAAAAGAAACAGCTCTGTGACTGTGCAGGCTTTGTTTTAACAGTCTGATTGTTTTTCTGTTTTGTTCAGGTAGGAACATGTGTTGTTGCAGATGCAAACCCTGCAGCTACTATCACATGGAAAAAGAATGGGCAACCTTTGTTAGCCAGTGGGAAAGGTAATGTGCTATACACTGTTTGGCGACTTACCCAGAAACTATCTAGTCCACACACAGTGCTGTTAATCAAAGATTCGCTCAGGGGGCAACCAGTGATTTATACATTGACAGGAGAGTAGAAATAAAATCTGTCATAGAAATACATCATTGACTCCTGTTTATCTGTCACCAGGGATGCAGTAAAATGGAACTACAAACTGTTGGATCAGACAGTAATTATTGGAGTAATCAGTGTGCAAAACTGTTAGACCTTTGCAGTAACCTCAGTATATATGAGTAGATGTGAGTGATGAGCGTATGAATAAGTGCATTCAGGAAACAGGTTAAGCACAGCACTACAAAAGTTTACATGTACTTTGTAAACACTTTCTTGGCAGTCTTGAATTTCCAGTGACTCCTACAAACCTTTATTTTCTTATTATGGAATGACTGAAACACATGCATCTTTGTCTCAGAAAACCAATCATGCATACTGTTCTTTCCTGGAGTTATTACAGATTCTCTTTAAATATCATCATTCCATGGTAGAAAATTAAGAGTTGTATGAGTCATTAGAAACCCAATACTGCCACGATAAACATTGTCTCTGTGTATGTAAAAACCTAACTAATAATTGATTAACTTCCAAGATACTTTACCTTCACTTTGTGGAAAAAGAGGAGGGGACAACATGTTCTCTATGTTTATATACTGCAGATGCTGATTGGCTGATAGAGCTCTGGTCACGAGTACTCTTCCTCAGTGACGTGGATGTGTGGCACAGTATGACAGAACCTGAATCTGAGTTTCAGTAACCGAATTTGAATTGTAAAAACCAAATGTAGATAGTTGACTTTTTCGGTGAGCAGTAAATATAACAACAAAATTCAATTTTAAATTTTTACATTGGATTTAAAGTGTATTGGAATGCAGTTTCAATTTAATGACTTCAAATTCAAATTATATGATTCTAATTCAGTTGTTTTTTTTTTTTAATTATTCAAGTTGGACCATACAAATTTAAATATAAATCATTCAGATTCTGTTTTGGTGGCACAAATTCCTGCCTATGCATATGACAACAAACCCCTTGAATCTTTGGAGTTTGTTTGATTCTATTTAGAACAATGGATGGGTGACTGATGGTAAGCATAATCAATGCAATGTGCCTGTCAATCCAGCTGTGATAACACCCAGCTTGAGGCTGGACCCAGCCACGGGCCTGTCCACTACCTCCTCCACCCTCCAGTATGTAGCCACCAAGCAGGACATTGGTGCAGTCTTTGCTTGCATTGCTACACACAAGCTGACCAATCAGGAAATGGAGATGGAACCATTTCCTATTCACTGTAAGTGAAATGCAGTTTAATTTTTCCAGTGACAGATAACCAAAAAGATGATAATTCTACTTTCTGTTTATGAACCTTTCAGATCCCTCAGAGAAGGTTAGTCTCCAAATTATATCCAAGGGGCCCATCATAGAAGGTGATAATGTGACATTGAAGTGTCACGCTGATGGCAACCCTCCACCCAGCTCCTTTTTCTTCTACATCAAGGTGAGTCGGCGCCTAGTGTTTAACCTGAAGTCAGGTACTGTTATCTACTCTGCAATGATAGCAGTGCTATTATGTAGCGCTAAGCGTAGGGTGCAGTGTTAGTGTCCTTGCCCCTGCTTTTTAGATATTGGAATGGGTTTTAAAAAGACTTAATCTTCATCTGTACTAATTTTAAAAAAAAAAATCAGTGTTAGTCTACTCAACTTCCCGTCTTCACCCTTCCTTTTTCTCTCACTTCCTGATATTATAACAGTGAGATGAACTAATGGTATCTCTGTCTACTCCTTCCTCCTCTGACCAGGGCCAGAAAGTGCTGGTGGAAAATTCAGACACCTACACTTTGAATGCCATCAACAGAGTGGCTGCAGGTGAATACAAATGCTCCATGGCAGATAATGAAGAAATGGAGGCCTCCCAAAGCATCGTTGTTAGCTGTGAGTGCTGGTAGAACGTAACCATACCGTACCACAAGGAGCGAAATCGTTGCTGCTGCACAGACAGAAACATCCAACTGTTGTCTTCACATTGCCTTTGCTAAGAAATGACAGCTCCCCCAAAACTCCAGCATAGTTTTGCAATGTTTACTTACATTATTTTGTAAAGATTAAGGCACCTTTATTAACTATAAACCAAGTCATAGGAACAGAGCTATTATAATGAAATTTTTTCTTTAAGTTATTTTTTTGGACATTTTTTGCTTTATTTGACAGGTTAGTGAAGAGGCAGACAGGAAAGAACGGAGAAGAATGAGGGGGTAGATTTGCAGCAAAGGGCCATGAGCAGGTATCAAACCCAGGCCGCTGCGTCGGGCACTGTTTATGGGTCTCAAGCTCAACCTGTTGAGCTATCTGGGTGCTCGTCATAATCAAATTTTAACTACGAAAACCCAGCCTGGCAGTGTCGCCTGTCACGCAAGAGACGGAAAACTAATTTAATTTTTTTTAAACTGAGTGAGCAACAGTGAGAAAGTGAAGTGATAACTGTTTTTTCCTCCTACCATTCTTCTTCAGCACTGCTTCAAGTAATTACTCCCTTCTTGTGTATGTTTCTAAGTCTTCAGTTCAACCGGGAACAATGATTGAAAACATTTTTTTAAAAGGCTGACACAACTTACAAATTGAGTTTGAGTGTATCTAAAGGGATCATGCCCTCCTTGTAACAGAAAATTGGTGTTGCTCTGGTTGACTTGCAAGCTGTGATGTAACTGTCCTAAATACGCAGTATATTTTGCAGTACCAAATTTCCTTCACTTACAGTCATGAACAAAAGCTTACATACACTTGTAGATACCATGTATATCATGACAGTCTTGATTTTCCAATGAATCTTATAACTCTTAATTTTCTATGATGGAATCATTAAAACATTGCATCCTTGTCACAACTTACAAACATGCATTTTGGTTCGATCGCAGATTTAATATGAATCTTCTGGAAATATGACAAAATCTGCTGGGTCAAAAATATACATATAGCAACTTAAATTATAAGTTTTGGTGATGTATAAAGCTGTGTTCAAATCAAATTTTTTGACATGACATCCTCGCAACTTGTGAGTGATTATAATTGACTACAGCTACTGACTTCTCTGTGTCTATTTAAGTAGGCCCATTTGATACATTCATAAGACTCAGCCACAAACACCACAGTGGCAAAGTCTGAAGAGCTCAGCAAAGATCTGAAGAAGGAAATCATTACATTTTTGTTTTATTTATGTTTTATTTATTTTTAAAATGGGACAGTTCGTATTCATTATTATTACTATTATAGCCATACGGCTAATTTCCATCCCGAGCCCCATTAGCAGGTTAAAAATAAAAAAAAACCTTACATATACAATATACATATACCTACATATAGCATATTACCATAACTGAACAAATATATACAAAAAAGAAAGACAAGCGACAAGCAATAACACATTGTGCACACAAACCAACAAAAGCTGGAGGGCTAAGGCAAGCTACCAAGCAATAATTAATTAACATTTACACAGGATTATATTGTAAATATCCCTTTGTTGTTATTGCAAATATCCCTCTATCAATATTGCACATTGTTATACTACAGTTGCCCCTCTGTCACTAGAACACAACATTCCACTACATATATCCCTCTAACACATTATGGTGTACATAATTGTATTGCACATTTCCATTGACTTGAACAAGTCAGCAAAGTCACTTCAAACCATTTTAAAGATGCTTCAGATCTCAGAATCAACTGTGCAAAAAAATTCTTAGAAGAAAATGCATGGGACAACTGTGTCACTGCCGCAATCGGGGAGAAAATTCAAGTTAACACCTCCTGCTGAGAGACCAAGAGACCAAGAATCACCAAAAAGCAGGTCTGCAATTAATTAGAAGCATGCTGAACACAGCTGTCAGTATCCACAGTAAAGCGTGTTTTCCATCACCATGGGCTGAGAGGCTGCCATGAATGAAGGAAGCTGTTCCTCCAAAAGTAGCTCCTTAAAGGCTGACTGAGGTTTGAAATTTGCTGCTGATCACATGAACAAAGAAGAAGGCTATCTCGAGGTGGTGGTCGTAGTATTTTGCTCTGGGGCTATTTTGTTGCCAGTGAGCTGGTACATTACGTACAGTGAATGGGATAATGAAAAAGGAGGAGGACTGACTGCATTCTTTAGGGAAAACTAAAACCATGAGATTGGGTCTTGGATATCGTCGGGTCTTCCAACAAGACAGTGACCCCAAACATACATCAAAAATGGTAAAAAAAAAAAAAAAAGCTACATCAGGCTAGAATTAAGGTTTTACAGTGGCCTTCTCAAAGTAAGAAAGACACCAAATTTATTTCAACTACACCAATTATCTTAAGAGGAGTGGTCAAAGACACCACCAGAAGTTTGTGGATAGCTACCAAAACTGCCTAATTGAGGTGAAAATGGCCAAAGGACATTAAACCAACTATTAACATTGCTGTTCAATTCAATTTCAATTCAATTTTATTTATATAGCGCCAATTACAGTCAGATTGTCTCGAGACGCTTTACAGAACCCATATGTCTGACCCCCAGAGCAAGCCAAAAGGCGACAGTGGCAAGGAAAACACCCTTTTAACAGGGAAAAAAACCTCGAGCAGAACCCGGCTCTAATGTGGGGGGACCCATCTGCCTGCTGGCCGGGCGGGTTGAGAGGGACAGAAGAGGTAGAGAGGTAGAGATAGAGGGATGGAGGTAGAGGGGAAGAGGTAGAGGGATAGAGATGGAGGGGTACAGGTAGAGATAGAGGGATAGAGGTAGAGGGGAAGAGGTAGAGGGGTAGAGGAAGAGGTAGAGGGGTAGAGATAGAGGTGTAGAGGTAGAGATAGAGAGGTGGGGGGTGGGACACAAGGACCATAAAACACAGCCACACATCTGAAGCATCCAGCTCTGGGACCAGGGACACTCGGAGAAAGGACACAGAAAGAAACAGAGTGAGTGTAATGCAATAATGGTATATATAGTAAATACATAGGTAGTTAGAGAAGGGCTCAGTACATCAAGAGAGTTCCCCCAGCAGCCTAGGCCTATAGCAGCATAACTAGGGGCAAACTAAAGGGACGTCAAGAGGGGAAGTCAGTTTTGCAAATGAAAACACCAGCTCACCCCGTCAGGGTCCCCCAGTCAGCCCTAACTATAAGCTTTGTCAAAAAGGAAGGTTTTAAGCCTGGTCTTAAAAATAGAGAGGGTGTCCGCCTCCCGAACCCAAACTGGGAGCTGGTTCCACAGGAGAAGCGCCTGATAACTGAAGGCTCTGCCTCCCATTCTAATTTTAGAGATTCTAGGAACAACAAGTAAGCTGTATGTGTAATAAATCTATGAGAGAACAAAAATGCATAATTTTTTTTTGTGACAAAGACATATGGGTTTCAATCATTAAATATAAAACATAAGTAGTAGGAGTCACTGGAAGCTCAAGACTGCCATGATATACAGTCAGATCCATAAATATTTGAACATTGACACAATTTTCACCATTTTGGTTCTGTATACCACCACAATAGATGTGAAATGAAACAATCAAGATGTGCTTTAGAGGCAGACTTTGAGCTTTAATTTGAGGGTATTCACATCCAAATCAGGTCCACCACTGAATGGTGGAGGACTTACAACACATTTTATATGTGCCCTCCAACTTTTTAAGGGACCAAAAGTAATTGGACAAACTAACGTAATCATACATCACATTGTCACTTTTACTATTTGGTTGCAAATCCTTTGCAGTCAATGACAGCCTGAAGTCTGGAACCATAGACATCACCAGATGCAGGGTTTGGTCCCTGCTGATACTCTGCCAGGCCTCTACTGCTGCTGTTTTCAGGTCCTGCTTGTTCCTGGGGCATTTCCCTTCAATTTTGTCTTCAGCAAGTGAAATAGATGCTCAGTTGGATTCGGGTCAGGTGATTGACTTGGCAATGACAGAACATTCCACTACTCTGCCTTAAAAAAAGTCTTTGGTTGCTTTCGCAGTACGCAAAAGCATACTGTCCGTCTGCACCGTGAAGCCCCATCCAATGAGTTCTGAAGCATTTGGCTGAATATGAGCAGATAATATTGCATGAAACACTTCAAAATCCATCCTGCTGCTTTTGTCAGCAGTCACATCATCAATAGATAAGATAAGATAAGATAAAGATAAAGTTCTTTATTTCTCCCCACTCCAGGGGAAATTTACATTGTTACAGCAGCTTATGTAACAGTGGACGTAGTGATAAGAATAAAATAATAATAGAACAATAGTAATAATATTTACAGTATATACAAGGGTGAGAGATGAGGATAAAGTGGCTTAACAGAAAAAATAAAAATAAAAAATAAAAATAAAGTTTAAAAGTGCAAAGATGTGCAGTGCAAGAATGTCAGTGCAAATTTTATGGTTTGGGGTGGTAATGATATAGTCCAGTTTATGTTAACATCAGCCAGTGATGCTGATGTTGTAAAGTCTTATAGCAGATATAAGAGAACCAGTTACTTTTGCAGGCATACATGCCCACGCCATCAAACTACCATCACCATGCTTCACTGATGAGGTGGTAATGCCTTGGATGTTGAGCAATTCCTTCCCTTCTCCATACTCTTCTCTTCCCATCATTCTGGTACAAGTTGATCTTTGTCTCATCTGTCCATTGATCCACAACTGCACAGGCTCTTTTAGATGTTTTTTTTCCAAATTCTAACATAGCCTTCCTGTTTTTGAGGCTCACCAATGGTTTACATCTTGTGGTGAACCCTCTGTATCCACTCTGGTGAAGTCTTCTCTGAATTGTTGACTTTTACCTCCTGGAGAATGTTCTTGATCCGGCCAACTGTTGTGAAGGGGTCATTCTTGACCAGGGAAAGGATTCTTCTGTCATCCAGCACACTTGTTTTTCGTGGTCTTCTGAGTCTTTTGGCATTGCTGAGCTCACCAGTGCATTCTTTCTTCTTAAGAATGTACTAAACACTTGCTTTGGCCACACCTGATATTTTTGCTATCTCTCTGATGGGTTTGTTTTGGTTTTTCAGCCTAATGTCGGCTTACTTCACTGATCGTGAGAGCTCTTTAGACTTCATATTGAGAATTGACCTCACCATATTCCAAACACAAATATCACAGTTGAAATGAACACCTGACCATGGAACAGCTGAGCAGCCAATTGTCCAATTACTTTTATTCCCTTAAAAAGGTGGATCACACATATACAATTTGTTGTCAAATTAAAGCTGAAAGTCTGCACCCAAAGCACATCTTCATTGTTTCGCTTCACATCCATTGTGGTGGTGTACAGAGATGAAATGTTGAAAACTGTGCCAATGTTCAAATATTTATGGACCTTACCATACATGGTCTTTACGAGTGTACGTAAACATTTGTTCATGACTGTATTTGTCACCTGGATGTGCCATAACAGCATGTTTGTGTTTTATTAAATTTAAAGATGTTCCAAAAGAAACGTGTCAACCTGTTAAACGATGGTTTGTTTGCAGATGTGTAGAAAAAAACACTCTTCAGAAAGTAGACGTAAAAACTGGACCTTTTGCTATTAGTGTAGAATGAGTCCCCTTCAAGGTTATCGCATTATGGCAGTTGTTTTGCCATGTTTGCAATAAGAAGCAGCAAAAATGAATAGACGTGTCAGCTGATAGGACTCAACAGATCCGTCCTTTTTCTGTTGTGTTTTCTCAGACCTGGACCTGAGTCTGAGTCTGACTGGAAGAGTTGTTAAGACAGTAGGGGATGCCTTGTCTGTGAAAATGGAGAAGAACGCCTCGGGTGATGCTAAAGTGTCATGGACAAAGGTAATGATGCTGGGATTAGATGGCTGATAATAGAGATTTGGCATTAAAAAATAAGAGTACAGTTGACAAAATTATTATCCCCGATATGAAATTTTAGTGGTTTTTTTTCAAAAGAATTCCCAAGTGCTGTTAAACTGATTAAGGAATTTTTAGCACAGCTTTTCCAAACATCCTAGTTTTATTTTGGATGCTTACATTATTTTACTTTGCACACAGAAACAAAATAATTTAACAAAAAACAAAAACTACCAGGGTCAAAATTATTAGCCGCTTTGATGCTAATAGTCAATTGTGTATCCTTTTTGCTGGAAAGCAGCTAGCAGTTGGTTTTTGTAGTTTTTAACAAGTCTCTGACACATTTCCTGAGGAATCCCAGCACATTCTTCTTTGGCAAATCTCTCAAGCACCTCCAGATTTGATGGTCTTCTGGAATGGACCCTGATCTTTAGTTGACCTCACATACAGACCTGATCAAAATCTTAAGACCAGTTGAAAAATAGCTAGAATTTACCTTTTGCACATTTGGATCTTAATGAGGTTTTAAGTAGAGCTACAATATGCAAAAGCAAGAAGGGGGAGTGAGACAAAAAGCACTTTGAAAAAGTCATTTATTGAAAACAACAAGTAAACTGAAATAGGCTGTTTATCAGCTGATCAAAAGTTTAAGACCACAGGCTATAACAGCCCAAATCTGCTCAAAATTCTCATTTTCTGTCAGGCATTCACACGGTCATGCCCTCCTGATGGCTAAAGCTAAGAAGCTTTCTCTTCTTGAACGTGGTCGGATCGTCGAGCTGCATAAGCAAGGCCTCTCGCAGCGTGCCGTTGCTGCTGAGGTTGGACGCAGTAAGACAGTCATTCTAAATTTTTTGTAAGATCCTGAGCATTATGGAACAAAAAAGTCAAGTGGTAGACCCCAAAAAAATTACACCTGCTCTGAGCCGGAGGATCCGATTGGCTGTCCGTCAAGACACAGGGCGGTCCTCGACTCAAATTAAGGCCCTTACTGGTGCCGACTGCAGCGCAATAACCATCAGACGGCATCTGCGGGAAAAGGGTTTCAAAAACAAAAAACAAGTTCAAAGACCTCGTCTCCTACAATGCCACAAAACTGCCCGTTTAGACTTTGCCAGGGAGCATCAAACATGGGACATTGAAAGGTGGAAAAAAGTCATATTCTCTGATGAGAAAAAATTTAACCTTGACGGTCCAGATGGCTTCCAGCGTTACTGGCATGACAAGGAGATCCCACCTGAGATGTTTTCTACCCATCATGATCTGGGTGCTTTTTCATTCAGTGGAACACTGGAGCTTCAGGTGGTGCAGGGTCGTCAAACGGCGGCAGATGTTGCAGCGGGCATCCCTCATGACTGAGGGCCCTCGTCTGTGGTAACAGCTGGGTTTTTCAACAGGACAGCGCTGCAGTTCACAATGCTCGCTTGACGAAGGACTTCTTCGGGGAGAATAACATCACTCTTTTGGGCCATCCCGCATGTTCCCCTGATTTAAATCCCATAGAGAACATTTGGGGATGGATGGCAAGGGAAGTTTATAAAAATGGCCATCAGTTCCAGACAGTTGATGCCCTTCGTGAAACCATCTTCACCACTTGGAGCAATGTTCCCACCAGCCTCCTGGAAACACTCGCATCAAGCATACCCAAATTTTTTTTGAAGTGATTAACAAGAACTGTGGAGCTACTCATTACTGAGTCCTACTGAGAAAATTTTTTGTTCTGGTTTGGAGAGTCTTTTGTAATTTTTTGAGCGATGGTCTTAAACTTTTGATCATGTTTATCAAAACAGCCTATTTCAGTTTACTTGTTGTTTTCAATAAATGACTTTTTCAAAGTGCTTTTTGTCTCACTCCCCCTTCTTGCTTTTGCATATTGTAGCTCTACTTAGAACCTCATTAAGATCCAAATGTGCAAAAGGTAAATTCTAGCTATTTTTCAACTGGTCTTAAGATTTTGATCAGGTCTGTATTTTCAATGGGATTCAAGTCAGGGCTTTGTGCAGGCCAGTCAGTAAGTTCACTTTGGTCTTCTGGAGGTAATTCTTCACCGGGAGCGATGTATGTTTTGGGTCATTGTCATGTTGGAAGACAAAGCAACCACCCAGACCCAGTTTTGCAGCTGACTGCTTGAGGTTTTCTTTCAAAATTTTCATATATCCTTCTTTCTTCATGATTCCTTCAACCTTGACTAGATTCCCAGTTCCAGACGCGCTGAATGTTTAGAAGTGCTAGATTGAAAATCCTCTGCTCTGGTAAAAATGCAAATGGTAAAATATAGAAAAAAATGGATTATGTCACATTTATAAACGGGACGGGAGATTTAGAAATGTTCATAAGTGGAGACTATGGATCAGATTTATACAAAAACAGTTTCATCTCCACCTCTCTACCTCTTCTGTCCCTCTCAACCCGCCCGGCCAGCAAGTAGATGGGTCCCCCCCACATTAGAGCCGGGTTCTGCTTGAGGTTTTTTTCCCTATTAAAAGGGTGTTTTCCTTGCCACTGTCGCCTTTTGGCTTGCTCTGGGGGTCAGGCATATGGTTTCTGTAAAGCGTCTCGAGACAATTTGACTGTAATTGGCGCTATATAAATAAAATTGAATTGAATTGAATGGATCAAAGGTTTATCTACAGTTAGTTGATATAGTAAACTGAGTCTAGTTTTAAACATAATTAAAATTCAGAAAAGGTTATTCTTGAGTCTAGCTGTAGCTGCAAAAGTGGAATAAACTGTGGTAAAGCGCAAAGCCAATGAGGAAATACAGAAGACTAGATACAGCATCCTCATCCCATTGATACTTGATTTCATAATCACTTAATGGCTGCTGAATTTCCATACTAAATTCTGGAATGAACATTTCTGCAGCTTAGAGTCCAAGCGGGTATGGAAAATATCTTGCATTAATACATTCGTAGCTTGTCATTGGTAGGGCCAGCTGTAAGAGCATTTGGAAAAGTGAAAATGACACTGGATAAAAAACAAATCTGTGTGCTTCTTTTGCTTTTACACTTCACTGTTTAACACTTCACTTTAGAAAACAGACTGAATATGGTTCTGATTTTCAGAATGGAAAGACCGTGAAGGAGCCAGAGTATAGCAAATTGACCTACACTAATGCAGGAGTCTACATATGTGAAGTTTCCATGGCTGGCCTCACGCGACGTCAGAGCTTTGAACTGGTCATAGAAGGTCAGTAAGTGTGTGTGTCAAGACGTCACATCGTCAACACTGACAGTAGTCAGAAACAGCGCGTCTACTCGATTTTTGGAGTTTTTTCTTTTTATTAATTAACAATTTTTTTTAAAGCCAATGCCTGAGATGTGAACTGATAGACCAAAGTGTTGGAGACACGTTTTATATTGCACCGGTTCACTCATGTGCCTTTCTCTCTCATGAAATGATGCACAGTCTGTCCAGTCCATGGAATTCACAAGTGCATCACAATTAATCTGGATTTAATCCATTTTTCTGGAAAAAGCTGGAGTTCATAAAATTTTCTAAACTTGTTGTATATCACATTCTGTATTGGTGTATGATAAAATATTACTGAACCAAACTATGTCAATAAGATTTTTGTCTTTCTATCAGGAAAGCCTTTAATCACAAGCCTGAACAAACACCTTGCTGATGATGCTAAACACAAAGTCCTGACCTGCGAAGCTGAGGGAGCACCAGAGCCAATCTTCAAGTGGAGCATCAATAACACAAATGTAAGTGTTGGAGTATATGTGTTAAAAGTAGTGAATATGCGCTTGTAATTGCTAAATCCTTGTTAAACAGATGATAAATGGTGGCATTTTCCCACAGTCTCACAGTGCATAGTAAGAATAGTAGTCTGCAGTAGAAATGAATGCTGCTGTAAGTACCTGATAGTGCATTTTCAGTCAATCCTGTGTGTTTTTAATGTTTTTTATCTTGAGAGATTTTCCTAAATGATACAGGAACTCTTAATCCAAGAGAATAAACACTCAACATCAAGATGTTTTGTGATTAACTACCTCAGGTCTCATCACAAACAATGGTCTAACAACAAGTCAACATTTTTCTGTTAGATTCAAGTTGGCAAAGGAAGAGGATTTTTGTGTCTACTTGTATATTCAGATTGAATTGGCAGTTTGGGTTTATTGTCAGAATTCACAGCATGTCAGCAGAACTCAGCTCCCCTGTCTGGTGTTAACTTTTGCAGTATTTTCCCCACTATTACCTATCTCCAAGTACTCTCCACAATATAGAAAATGTCTTCATTTGTGTGTAACTAAAGAGGCTGCTACATTTTCAAGCTATTTCTCCAGAGATTTCAGAAGCCCTTTATTCGTATTAATGTGTTTTTGGTATGCTTCCAGGAGGAGAGCTCTTACATCAACGGCAAGGCCACCCATAAAATCACTGTGATACCCAAGGTGAACCTGACTGTCACCTGCAGTGTCAGCAACAAGCTGGGAGAAGATACCATGTCAATCAATGTTTCCTCTGGTAAGTTAATGCTTCTGTATCTTCAGGTGTGTTTCCTGTGTTAGGTTCCTTGTTTTAGCCATTTTTGTCTTTGAAGCACTTTCAAACAGGCTGGCTTCGTATAGACACAAAGCACGGCAATGACAATTGTGTCTTTTAATAAAAAGCACGACCTTCATTAGTGGAACACTGACACCAAAATAACAAAATAACATTGCCCAATACTTGAAATTTCTTATGTATTTTTATGGAAGCAATCAGTTTTAAATTTTTAATGACTTTTTTAAGGATTTGTTTAGTATTTTGGCTGTAACTGTACTAAAATAAATTGCATTTGCAGACCTAAGAGTGATTCTTAATGCAATATTTCACAAATGCATGGTGTGTCCGAAAACTTTTTTGCACCACTGTAGTTTAACACAGAGAGACAAATTAGTTGAAATACAATGAAACTGAAAAACTATTTTCTGAAATGTTACTTTTAATGTTCCCTAAAATGCGGAATTGCAGAAATTTGCTGTATAGTGACAGCTTTTCTGAGCTTGTCAACCTGTTGATCATCGATACACCATACAATTTTTCAGCAGTTAACTCAATAGGAAACAAACTGGTAACTTGTGTTGATGATTGTGTTGCTGCCAGTTTGATTCCACATTCCGACTGCAGCTTTGAGTGCAGTTTGACTATTTGAGCCTATTTTAATCAGGACTGCTTATTGTAACAGTGCACTTCTGGTTCTAAGACAAAAGAAGCTACAGAACTAGATCTAATATTTATATTTATTGAATATTACACAGAGATAACCCACAAAACACAAAATTACATTTTTAAATTATGTTTTAATGAAGATTTAACGAAAAACTTGTATCACTCCTTTGACAAAGTAATTGCCCCCCTGAACCTAATAACTGGCTGGGCCGCTCTTGGCAGCAACGGCTGCAGTTAAATGTTTGCCTTAGCCTGTGATCAGTCTTTTACATCACCATGGAGGAATTCTGACCCACTGTTCTCTGCAGAATAATTTTAATTCAGCCACATTAGATGGTTTTCAATCATGAACTGCCCTTTTAAGGTCTTGCCACAGCATCTCAATTGGATTGAAGTCCGGACTTTGACTTGGCCACTCCAAAGTGTTAATTTTGTTCTTTTTGAGCCATTCAGCTGTGGACTTTCTTGTGTTCTTTTGGCCTTTGTCCTGCTGCATAACCCATTGGTGTTGAACTGACAGTGGATATTCTCCAGGATGATTTTCTGATAGAGAGTAGAATTCATGGCTCCATCAGCTATGACACCACCATGTTTCACTGTTGGTATCGTGTTCTTCTGTAGAATGCAGTATTAGCTTTACACCAGACATAACAGGACCTGTGTCTTCCAGAAATTTCCCCTTTTGACTCATCAGTCCACAGGATGTTATTCCAAAAGTCTTGGGACTCATCTAGATGTTTTTTAGCAAGCCTTCCTAATTGTGGAATCACCTTAACTGAGGCTAGTGAGGCCTGTAGATCTTTTGATGTTTGTCTGGGTTCTTTTGTGACCTCCTGGATTAGTTATTAATGCGCTCTTGGAGAAAAGTTGGTAGTTGGTCCACTCCTGAGAAGGTTCAGCACTATTCCATGTATCCTCCATTTGTGGATAATGTCTCTCACTGTGGTTCTCTGGAGTCCCAGAGATTCAGGAATGTTTTTTTTTTTTAACCCTTTCTGAACTGATAAATATCAATGACTTTTTTGCATCAGTTCTTGAACCTCTTTAAAAAATGGCATCATATGCTGCTTTTTGAGACCCTTCGGCTACTTCACAATGCCAGATTGCCAGGTTCTACTTAGTGATGTTTAGATTCAACAAGTCTGGCAGTAATCATATGTGGGTGTGGCTAGATAAAGTTAACCCAATTGTCAAATGAATTTGGTCATTTGGTGGATTGATAGATTGATAGATTGATAGATGTCAGTTACTTTTTCACATACGCTACCAGTCAAAAATTTGGACACACCTTCTCATTTAATGTTTTTTCTTTATTTTCATGACTATTTACATCATAGATTCTCACTGAAGGCATCTGAACCATGATTCCATGTTTTAGATTCTTCAAAATAGCCACCCTTTGATTTGATTACTGCTTTGCACACTCTCGGCACCTGAAATGGTTTTCACTTCATAGGTGTGCCTATGTCAAAGTTAATTTCTGGAATATTTAGCCTTTTTAATGGGGTTGTGTTGTGCAGAAGGCAGGTTGATACACAGTTGACAGCCCGATTTGACAGCTGTTAGAATCCATGTTATGGCAAGTGACTGATTGGTATCAGGTAAGTAAGAGAAACGACAGTCCCTCATTACTTTAAGAACTGAAGGTCAGTCAGTCTGAAAAAATCGCAGAAACTTTGAATGTATCCCCAAGTGCAGTCACAAAAACCGTGAAGTGCTACAATGAAACTGGCTCACATGAGGACCAACCCAGGAGAGGAAGACCGTCACCTCTGCTGCTGAGGATCAGTTCATCCGAGTCACCAGCCTCAGAAATCACAAGTTAACAGCACCTCAGATTAGAGCCCAGATAAATGCCATACAGAGTTCTAGCAGCAGACACATCTCTACATCAGCTGTTCAGAGGAGACTGCGCCAGTCAGGCCTTTATGGTCAAATGGCTGCTAAGAAACCACTACTAAGGAAAATCAACAAGCAGAAGTTTATGTTTGGGCCAAGAACCACAAGCAATGGACATTCAACCAATGGAAATCTGTGCTTTGGTCTGATGAGCCCAAATTTGAGATCTTTGGTTCCACCTGCCATGTCTTTGTGCAATGCAGAAAAGATGAATGGATGGTCTGTGCATGCATGCTTCCCACTGTGAAGCATGGAGGAGGAGGTGTGATGGCGTGGGGGTGCTTTGCTGGTGACACTGTTGGGGATTTGTTCAAAATTGAAAGCACGCTGAACCAGCATGGCTACCACAGCATCCTGCAGCGACATGCCATCCCATCTGGTTTGCATTTAGTTGAACCATCATTTATTTTCCAAAAGGACACATCTCCAGGCTGTGTAAGGGCTATTTGACCAAGAAGGAGAGTGATGGAGTGCTGCATCAGGTGACCTGCCTCCACAGTCACCTGACATAAACCCAATCGAGATGGTTTGGGATGAGATGGACCGCAGAGTGGAGGCAAAAGGGCCAACAAGTGCTCAGCATCTCTTTATATATGATATGCATGAGGTTAATTGTATTCCCAGGGTATATAAGAGGTCATTTCATGTCACAAGCAGCACTGCACATGCAAAGGCCTAGATTGGTTTCCTGCTTACATTACTTGTTCAGTAAGGACAGTTCGAAAGTGACTCCTTGAAGCTGGTCTGAAGTCACACAGGGCACGGAAACGAAAGGCAGAGGAAAGCCTGGTTACTCTGGGGATCACAAGGACTGGACTGTTGATGATTGGGCAAAGGTTTTCTCCAGCGATGAATCCAATTTTCAGTTGACGCCCACTCCAGCCAACATACTGTTTAGGAGGAAGCCTGGAGAAGCCTACGAAACAGACTGTCTTGCTTCTATAGTAAAACATGGGGGTGGATCAATGACGATCTGGGGTTGTTCAGTATGAGTGGAACAGGGCAAATGCAATTGCGTGAAGGGAAAATGAACCAGGTCATGTAATGGGCTACACTTGAAAACAGTCTAAAAGGTAATAAAGGAACGAGTCGAATATTCGGATCGGCTTGTAACGTACTATCAACTTGTAACGTTGGACGATCATGCAACATCGTCCGACGAGGGGGGAGTGTGCAGTGGGGGAGTGGGGGTGGTGATTCAAATATTCGAATCTCAAAATAAAATTTCAGACCATCGTGAGCCAGGTTAGTTTTACCGTACTGATGATGTGTTGTTGCAATGGTAATTGGAATATTTGGATATTCTAGTCCAGCCCTACAGGAATGGGCTGCTGTGACAGCAGGAGAATGTCAGAAGCTGGTGGAGAGCATGCCAAGACACATGGCTGCAGTCATCAAAAACAATGGTTATGCAATCAAGTACTAACTCCTTTGTGTGTCTTGTGACTAAAATAGACAGGAAAGAAAAGATGGAATGCCTAAAAGCACTGTTTTTTGCAGTACAATGCCATAGCTATTGATGTAAGAACTTAAGTGATTTTGGTTATTATCAAGAAAACCATGGAAAAAGGCTAGATATCAGCTCTTAACTTAAACACCTATGAGCTATTTTTTTGTTATCATAATATTTGTCCGAACAAATGTACAAATGTACCTTTAGTTGTACCAGAGATTGAAATGAAAATTGTTACACCACCCTTGTTTTCTTCAACAAGGGTGGTATATATATATATATATATATATATATATATACAGTATCTCACAAAAGTGAGTCCACCCCTTGCATTTCTCCAAATATTTAATGATATCTATTCATGGGACAACACTGACGAAATGAAACTTTCATACAATGTAAAGTAGTCACCGTACAGCTTGGATAACAGTGTACATTTTATCTTCCCATCAAAATAACTAAAACACAGCCATTGATGTCTAAACTGCTGGCAACAAAAGTGAGTACACCCTGAACTGAAAATGTCCAGATTGGGCCCAAGTGTCAATATTTTGTGTGGCCACCATTATTTTCCAGCACTGCCTTCACCCTCCTGGGCATGGAGTTCACCAGAGCTTCACAGGTTGCCACTGGAATCATCTCCCACTCCTCCATGATGACATCACGGAGCTGGTGGATGTTAGAGACCTTACGCTCCTCCATCCGTTTAAGGATGCCCCACAGATGCTCAATTGGGTTTAGGTCTGGAGACATGCTTGGCCAGTCCATCACCTTTACTCTCAGCTTCTCTAGCAAGGCAGTGGTCATCTTGGAGGTGTGTTTGGGGTCATTATGTTGGAATAATGCCCTGCGGCCCAGCTTCTTAAGCGAGGGGATCATGCTCTTCCCTGGAAATTTTTAGCAATTTTTGGATGTTTCAGGCCTCAATAATGGCTTCTTAGCAGCTATTCTTCTCTTTAGCCCTTGTTCCTTCAGTCATCTGCTTATTGTCATTCTGGGACTTTCTCAGATTCTGATCTAGAACCATTCTGATCTAGAACCAAGATCAGCAGTGGTCTTCCTTATGTCTCTCATACTTGAAATATTGAGTTGTCTGACATCTGCTTGTTAGCTTTGTTTTTTGGCCTCTTCCTTGCCATATTTTCTAAGAAAGAATCTCTGCAGTTGAGTTCAAAGTATACTTGACCACACTGTGAGAACACTTTATGTGTTCCCTATTTGTCTCAAAGACCATCCAGCATCATGAAATGCTTTAATTTAGACTCTGTCTTTCTCAATGAGTTCCCTACACTTCACCATTTTGAACAGGAGTCAGGAATTTCAAATTAAATTCATGTTTTTATACCCATATTTGAGCCAGCACATGGGACTTTTCTGAGAAGTCAGAAATGAATCAAGAATAACATCCAACCACTAAAACAAATACTCTGTTCAGGAATGCAAGCAAGCAAATTTTTAGCGTCTCAATTTAGCATCTCAATCAAAAAATACTAATGTGCTCCACTGTTTTTTTCTGCTGTTTTGTAAAATAGTAAGTTTGAAAATTGATGGATTACAACAATAATTATATTTCAGCATTCAAGATTCAAGATTTTGATTAAATAGCTTGTGTACTGGGTGATTAACCATTTCAGAAACATAAAAGGATATTTTGGTAATCAGCAATGCTGTTAATTTAGGGCAGCAGCGGCAAACATCTTACACTGGGTGGTCTGATACATTTATCAAGCACTATATATGCTTTTTCACTGTTGTTTAGTGTATATAATTTGAGTTCTAATTTATTTCTCTTTGATTTCAGTTTTTAAGGAGGACCCTGAAGGAAGAGGTAAGATTTTGTTTTCCCATATTTTCCCAGACTTTCTTCAAAAATGTCATCTTAGCTTTGTGGTAATAATTGTATCATGGCAAGTTTAATCTGTTTAACCTGACTCCACTGAGACTCTATTGGATTCTCTGACTGGGCACACACTTACATTCAAGGGCAAGGACCATAAAACACACAATTTGATAAATGCATGATAACACAGATGATACATGCAAAGTACAACTAACAAGGAAACTGATTATAGTTTACTGCTATGGTGTATGGCTCTGGCATTAAATATACTACATATATAGCTGGTAAATTCAAAAATATGTAGATGAGCAAATCAAGTATAGTAAGGGCAATGCAGAGTAGATTGGTGGAAATGGGCAGCTGGAAGCAGTGGGCTGGAGGAAGGTCAGCAGCAGCATCCCACAGTGGACATGATGGAGACTAGGCCAGTTGGTGGGAGAACAACCACATATTTTCAAGGTTTTCAAGAGTGATGAAGTCATCAGATCTATCCCTGCATCTCTGATAATGGCAACATTTGAACTACAACATGACATTTTATTCATTATTTTATTTATTTATTCAAAGCTGTAGTAGGCAAATTTGGAAAAGGCAAAAACTAAACATCAACAACAACAAGCAAAACAACAAAATGCTACCATTTGAAAGAAAATACAGCCGTCCACTTCTCCTCTCCCCTGTCCTCACCTCGTTCTACCAGACAAGCATAAGCCTCAAAGATAGTCAAGAATCAACATTCATTTCTGCTTCACGCAGGACTCAAGTGAAAGCCCTCATCTATCCCATTGTATCAACACGTCCTGTTCTCACTGCAAGCTTTGTTGCTCTTTATTTGCTCTCATTTGGGGCCTGTGCTACAAAGTTCAGCATATCCAGGGTATCTTTTCATAATTTGGTTTCCTCAACCTAGCAGCCGCAATCGGAATAAGCGATCTTAAGAAGCTGGCTATCAACTCAGTAAGCCAACCCTGGGTTTGTAATTCTACCTCTGAGCGTATTCACATTATAGAAGCAGAACTGGCATCATATGACCAATCCCAAACATGGACCAGAGTGGCAGATTTTACAAACAAAGAGCTGACTGTAATATTAGTAGGGCTGGACCTGAATAGCCAAATATTCGGTTGTTGTGGTGATGTCCGAATATTAATTTTGACTTTTGGCCTATGGCTGTGACGAGGGCCGGACTTTTATCACACGTGAAATTTCATGTAGATTGGAGCATGTGCAGGCTAGATATGCAGCACTTCCTGTCCGTTCAGCTGGTGGCACTATGACTGTGAGTGGATATTGCAGCAGCCAGCTTCACCGGAGAAGAATGGAGTAATCACAAAAATACTACCACAGACAGCGTCTCTGTTATTGTTGAGAAGCACTGATCACACCGTTCAAACTACCACCTATCCAATTCCCCCGGATTCCTGCCTGTACCGTCTCTGTCTCCAGTGTGTTCTTCTTCTGTGAAGAACACAGAATGTGATCAGGGCAGGACTGTTTTCAATTATTTAAAATTTGAGACAGATTGCAGCATGTACAGGGGGTTGACACAGCACATCGTCTTTCATGGCAAAGCATCAAAGTTCATTCAGCTCATTTGCATAAAGTAGACTGGACTTCTATTTTATGCAAATTTCACGCATCGTGGACAGTTGTCCTCAAACTTCTAAACTAGGTGTCGGTGACCTAAAACGAGGACAGATTCAGCTGCTGCACGGATTATTTCTCGCCTCATATGATTTCAGAAATACTTTTCGCTGACGTGTTTTTGAAATAAAAGGGAAAGTTTGCGGCCGAGCTGCTGTGTTTATCCGACTTGTCTGCCGGACTGTCCAGCTGAAAGCTCGGTCAGGTGACCACGTAGCGGCCTGCTGTATCTCAGCGCTGTCATGTGACCATGTTGTGGTCCGCTAGTGACTGCCCGCCATCCGTGCGATTTTCAGATGCGGTGCGTTGCTGTGCGGGAAAATCGCATCTAGTGGACACGAGCCTTTAGCTCTGCACCGGTCGCCGCCATGTTGTTTGTGTATCAAGCGCGGGGGGGAGGGGCGCGCACTCTGAACTACGGGAGCCCAGCGGGAAGGCGTTGGTGGCGGATGTTGATGAGAAAATCGATTTTCATTAAAACAAATCGACATTAAGTACAAAGTCGAATTAATCGATAAAATCGATTTATCGCCCAGCCCTATGCTGAGGACAGTTACACAGCAGTTGATGTTTAATGGCGAAGCATCAAAATTCTGGAGACTGCCATGGCTACTCAGACTTTTGTAGAACATTTTGAAAACTTTTAATCACTACGTCCTGGCCAAATTCGAAGTCTCTTGGAGTTACCCTGTATAGCTCTTGTTATAGCTCTTGAAAATGACATAAATCACCAAAAATCCCACACTTAATTCAAATCGGTGGACTTCCTGTTGGGTTTAGGGGATGCTGCAGGGGGCGCTATGGCACATGCAGTGCCAAGATGCATACAATGTCCTTCCTTTATCCGACTGTGATGTGTGTGGTAATTTTGGTGTGGTTTTGAGCATTTTTAGCCTGTCAAAAAGTACTTTGTTTGTCACAGCGGCTATGGGTTACCACATCAACAGCGTTGTATCAAAAGTCAAAATCTTCACCATATGGCATTGTCAAGAGCTGAAGACTGAGCTGACCAATTTTCAGAATTATATGACAAAATTTGGGCCACAGGGATGTGCAAATGTAATGCCTAAACTTCCTTTTAACAATAGGTGGCGCTATGATTATTTCAAAATTTTTGAGTGTGGATGTCTTCAGACTGGGCCTGGTGTCTAACATATGAAGTCTGGCACAGATATGATCATGTGTAACTGAGATATAAACACTTCAGTAGTCATTGCAAGACATCGAAATTCAGCGCGCCGTCACAGTTTGATGACAAGTCACCATTTTCTCTGTGAATCATCATCAGCGTCTTAAGGCTTATGTCACCAAATTTGAGATGAATATGTGCAATGGGCTAAGAATAGTACATCAAAGTGTTAAAAATGGCATTTCCTGTTGCCAGCAGGTGGCATTATGACTGTGAATGTATTTCACAGTCATAGCGCCGTGACAGTCATAGCATCTGGATGTGATCAGGGCAGGACACTGATCATACCTGTAAAGTTTCAGGCAGATTGGAGCATGTTCAGGACATTTACATAGCACCTGATGTTTCATGGCAAAGGATCAAACTTCCAGAGACCACCACAGCCATGCCCTTTGACTTATGCAGAACATTTTAATGACTTTTCATCACTAAGGCCAGTACTGTATGTACTGGCCAAATCTGAGGTGTTTTAGAGTTACACCCTTTGAGTTTATAGCTCTTAAAAATGAGCAAAAATCTTCAAATTTCAAACTGTCAATTCAAAATGGTGGACTTCCTGTCACTGGCTATCACTGACTTTTTTGTCCAGCCTGATGTGCTGCATATGCCTATCAAATTTGGGAGCTGTAGGTGAAACGTGCTGCCTGTATGTCACACATATTCCAGGGGGACGCTATGGAGCCGTTTTGGCTCACACCTATGTATTTCCCCTAAAATATCAAATTTTTTGCCGGTCCTGATGTGTGTGCAAAGTTTCACACATTTTTCAAGTATTTTTAGGTCCTCAAAAGTCCAAATGAGAGGTCTGCCAAAGAAAGAAGAAGAAAGAAAAAGAAGACGAACAAAAAGAAACCCATGGGTTTCAATAGGGTCTTCGCACCGTTCGGTGCTCGGACCCTAATATAGGGAATAATGGGAAATATAGCGAGTAGAAATAAATGACAATTATCCTTCAGAGCTAAAACAGAGCATACCAGACAAAGGGTGGAAAGAGGTGCTGCAGCAACAATATGAGAAAAAAATAATGTGTTCCTTTACATTAAAGCATGTAAATATAATGTAGTAGACCCCTGAAATAAATTTAGAAACCCAAAGATGTGCCTAAAATGGGCTCTTCAGAGTAACGCCAAGTACTCTGTAGAGTGTCACATGTCACTCTGTTGAATAACACAAATTAACCATGACAAGAACAGGTTCCACATTCCTGCTATGCTTTGTAAGATGCAGACAGTATTGTTCAGCATCTGTAGTACAGCAGAATAACTGGTGAGAAAATGGAGAGATGTTGATTCATGGTGATGAAGTCTCAGCTGATGACACATTTTTGCTTGAGTATAAACTAGTGCAACAGAGGCAAATTTGAAAAATTGATGAAAATTCAGATCTCTGTAGTGCGGGCTAAGCTAAAATGTTAGCAAGGATCGTAATAGTTCATCAGAATAAAAAATATTTTATTGATCCTGAGCTGAAATCGCTTGATTGCTTGAAGATGCATGTTTGTGTTGTCATCACAGCCTTTCATCACATCCTTCTGCCTTTCACTGAATGTCTTTACGTGCTCTGTTGGAAAGCTTCTTCTGCGACTTTGTGTGGTAGTCTGCAGCTAAAGCATGGAGCGGCTGTTTGTTTACAGAATCTCCAGAGGATTCACAAGACCAGGCAAGACTCATCGTGGGTGTCGTGGTGGGGCTCATCGTAGCTGCTGCTCTAGTGGGGCTCATCTACTGGCTCTACATAAAAAATTCAAGGTATAGAAACACACCTGAGCACAAACATTTCACTGTCAAATTTCAAGTTCCCACTGAAGTTCCCATGGCAATGCTCTTACCTCATGCTGCATTTTAAACCAAAGAAATGGAATTTGTACCCTAGAGAGTAAATTTAGAATAATGGGATAGATAGATAGATAGATAGATAGATAGATAGATAGATAGATAGATAGATAGATAGATAGATAGATAGATAGATAGATAGATAGATAGATAGATAGATAGATAGATAGATAGATAGATAGATAGATAGATAGATAGATAGACTTTATTGTCATAGATAGACTTTGTCTGTCCCAAATGGTGACAGAAATTCTTCTTTGACAGTCTCCAACAATAAAATACAACACATAAAAACACACTGAAAACGCACTGAATAAATACTTCTGTCTACCAAAAAAGATTACATGTCAATGAGTTACTGATAACAATGTGAGGATGTATGTACTAACTGGTGGGAGATGCAGCAGCTGCTGGTGTGACTCTCGTGGAGAAATTAGAAACATAATTTCTGTGCATTGAAGAAGTGAGCCTGCAGCCTGCTGTGGCGTGACTGGCTGTGCTGTGAGTCACCCCACATCTTGATTTTAGGATTCTGTATTCATTACAGACAAGGAAGCTGGAAAACCGGTGAGAATGGAGTTGAAACATCTGAGGAGAGCCAGAAGCTAGAGGAGAACAATCACACTGTTTAAAAGGCACTAAGGCTCTATTTCATGAATGAAAGAGGTAAGGACTTGCATACACAAACACAGGTCTATATTATGCTTAATAATTTGACCGGAGTCAAGATGTTAAGTATAATTGTCGCTTAGAGAAACAACTTTTAGTTCTCAGTAAATTATTTGCTACAATCTCATTACAGTGATAAAGTTAAAACAAAATCTGATGGGACAAAAAAAACAACAGAAAAAAATGTTGCATATTGGCCTCTTTGAGAAACTCAAGCAAGTCTAGTTGGATTTGTTTTAGCACTCATCAATACCTTGACTTAGATCAGTGAGAACTTCTACGGACATTGTTAAGCACTTTGGGATGACCAGTGAAAAAAGCCTTAACTGTAGAAGTACAGTGAGATGAGTCATTCAGGATGAGCTGTTTTCTCAAAGTCCACCAACTCTAGAATGTGCCAGCTGTTCTCATTTACATATTCTTTCTGTTCTTCCTGTTGTCAGACAACTTAATGGGTACGAAGTAGTGACTGAAATGTAGATCATTAAGTAGTCATGATCAAGTTTTTTTCTGCCCCCAGGCTTATCTGAGTCATTTCATATTTTGTATCTGCTTTACCAGTGTCAATCCAATTTTTCTTCAATAGTACACACTTCAAGTACATTAAAGTCATTAAAAAATATCTAATGCCCATGCTTGATGACTCAACAACCCTACAATGCATTAAAAAAATGCATTTCTGCATCCAAGTTGTTCCTTAATGCTATGTTTCTTGTACTTTGTTGTAAAGCTCTGATATGGCACCATCTGAAATGTTGGTTAGGTAAGGGCTCCACAAACCCAAAAGAGAATAAAAATCTGTATTCTCCATCACAGGATTGGGTGCTCATCTAGCATGATAAATTCAGTCATTCTTGCTGTCCTTTCGCCGTCTCAACTAAAATTTTCTCTCCTTTAGGAGTAAACTCTAGCATGCGTTGCCTCAGTGCAGCCTTTGCCCGAGTTACCCGAATGAGCTTACTACATTCCATTGAGCATATACTTTTTAGGTCCTGCATCAAATTTGTAATATTGTATGCCGCTCAACCACTACTACTACTACTTCTGCCTTGTGAAGGTGGGTGCCCAAGAAAGCCAAGACTGACCAGGTCAAAATGCCATTTTACAAATTACTGTTTTGCCTGCAAGCACAGTGACACTGGCTGACAGCAAAATTACTATTAACCTTCTTTTAGACATGGGATAATAAACACTGGTGGCTTCACCAATACAGTAAAGTGACTGCATTCTAGAGTGTGTATCTTAGAAGGGACTTTAGATTCCCTCCTCATTTTCTACATATTTATCATAGGCCACTACAGTCATGTCGCACTGGAAAATCATGTTATGCTGGTCTGAAAGATACATTCATGGAAAAAAATTATTAGGCCACCCTTGTTTTCTTCAATTTCTTGTTCATTTCAATGCCTGGTACCACTAAAGGTATTTTATTTGAAGAATACAATGAACATGACAAGAAATGCAGCTGATTTCATAATACTTTATGTCCTTTTTGACATGCTTAAGCTTAATTATATTCCAAGGGTATATAAGAGGCCAGAAAGTATTGTTGTGATTCTCTTTCATAGCTACCGCTTGCTTGTTCTTGAGACGCATTTCTGAAATCCTTGGATTTGAACTTGTGAAGCTGCACTTGGCCAGCCGTCTCTCACTTCAGACCAGTGCAGAATGTTTCTGCACTGGTCTGTACTTTGGGATATATATATATATATATATATATATATATATATATATATATATATATATATATATATATATATATATATATATATATATATATATATATATATATATATATATATATATATATATATATATATATATATATATACACATATATACAGTGGTCCCTCGTATATCGCGAGGGTTATGTTCCAGACCCTCCAGCGATAGACGAAAATCCGTGATATAGGGACCACATTGTAACCCTTAAATATTGGTTGACTCACCCATCTCCAGGGCTGTAGGTCAGGCCGGTTACAATTATTTTGCGTTTTTATGCTCATGTCTTTTGCTGTCTTCCATGCTAAACATCCCTCAGTAGGACAGGACAGTTTTCTGCAGGTTTTATTCACCGCTCAGTACAACAAACACGGACCGCTCAAAAATAATAAACAAAATGAAGTAAATGCAAATGAACACAATTATACACAAATCCGATGCTAGAATATTTATTTTATTATAACTCTGCCAAGGAACGTGGCAGAGTTATGTGACGATCAGTGTACGTTTCTCTGTGAATCTGTCTGTCCTGTGCAATATTACTCAAAACAGACCAATGGATTTGGATGAAATTTTCAGGGAAGGTCAGAAATGACACAAGGACCAAGTGGTTAGATTTTGGCAGTGATGCGGCTTATAGTCTGGATCCACGGATTTGTTAAAGATTTCCCATTGCGAGATACAGTGGCCGGCATGCGTCACTGTAACCAGGACAACAAGTGAACGCTGCCTCAGCTCCCTGCTGATGATCATGTGATCCTACTACAAATCTGCCGTTGCCGACTTATTGGAATTGATACAAGGAACAATTGATTGATTGATTAAATTGTGAGGTTTTTTGAGTCCATCACATATGTCCCGCTACATATTTAGGTCAGGCGATTCACGCACACATGCATAACACACATCTGTGTTCAGCGCCAGGTCAGAGAATGAACAGTCGTGGCGGAGTATTGCGCTCTCTGAGTGTTTTTCTTGTTGATATACATTTTAAGGCTTTATAAATCCTCCAGACACACCTCACATCACCGCAGAGCAACACTATGCAGCAATCAGACGTCTGTGTGAGACGGACAGGCCAGATACTGAATGCCGCTATACCATACGCACTATACTCAGGGGAGACGGAGGAGACTGACTACGGTCGCTGAGCCAATCAGAGCCCAGCGCTGTACGCTGGTCGCTATGACTGAACTATTGTGCTGCAATGCACCATGGGAGTTCGGGCTGTTGGGGCTTTAAATGTCATTATTGTGGTTTATGTTAGTGTTCCAGTGTTATTAGTATTTAGGTTTTATTGTGTTTTTGTGGTTTCGTCAGCCTAGTTAGTTTGATTAAGTGTCATGGTGTCAGGACCATGAGTGTGAAGTGTAGTGTGTTTGATGACTTCCTGCCACATTTATATTGTAGTTTGTATCAAAATAAAAGCTCTAAGCAATTATAATGTTCCTAATGAGTAGGTACATGTTGTCTAGCGTTACCTTTTAATGCAACTTGCAACAGTAAGAACAACAGAAAAAATATCTGTACTGAAAAATTCTGTGATATAACGAAACATCCGCAGACCCAAACCCAATCCAAAAATCCGCGGTATAGTGAGACTGAGAAGTGAACAGCGATATAGTGAGGGACCGCTATATATATATATATATATATATATATATATATATATATATATATATATATATATATATATATATATATATATATATATATATATATATATATATATATATATATATATATTGCTGTAAAACGATTAAAATTTGTAATCATAAATCACAGGGTTTCTGTAAATTAATTTCAATTAATCCCGATTAAATATCATTCATATTTATCGCGTTATATACACACATACGCACACACACATATATGTGTGTGTGTGTGTGTGTGTGTGTGTGTGTGTGTGTCTGTGTGTGTGTATATATATATATATATATATATATATATATATATATATATATATTCTGACTCTAGTGCCATCATCAGCAACATTGTCCAACACTTTGCGACACGTGTTTATGACCACACACCTGCAAAACATATAGCACCAATTTTCACCAACTTTTTACAAATATTAGCATGGTACCATGGTAACCAAGCTGATAAACCTGCTTTACATCGGCATGGTAACATTGTCCTTTTGAGCATTTTAGGATGCTACCACATATCAGCTTGTGTGCTGCAAGTGGTGGCATATACTAGTATGCATGATTTTCTCCAAAAGTATGTGGTCCTTGGAGTTTCTTGCCACATATACATGTAGTGATACCGCAAAACTAAGATCAGAGTCTTCATATTTAGTAGGCTGATGGTCAAAGCTAAAAACTGAAGATTTTATTTGTAATGAACTCACATTTTCTGTCAAGATGAATGTGACATTAGATTTGTGTACAACTGTTTTTCACAGTTTGTTTAAAATCTTGGAAGAATAAATTATTTTTAATTACTGTATTTCTAGGTATGTCTGTGGGGAAGAAGCAGTTGACAGCAGCCTTGCAGCGTCAAAATACAGACTCCTGGTTGGTTGCTGAAGTGCTCCGTTAGGCTCCACATGCCATGTAACTGGTAGTGGCCGTGCTGGACTGCCGTGACGGGGCAACAATCAGTTTTCCACCAGGTCCAGCCCTCAGTCTGCTGTCCCACTTCGCTTTCTGAAATCTACACTGAGGCTGCCCTGTGTTACTGTGTCATTCATTTTTTGTGTGTTCTTGTCTGTTCTTGTCCACTGTTGTTTTACTTTGGCAGTTTTGTGAAGCTGTGTGGAGGGGTTTTTCGGTACCTTAATTTTTCCTTTAGGACTTCTTCTTGTTGTTCTTGAATTTCTTCAAAGAATGTAAATTCCTTGTACATTTTTTAAGGCCTGCATAACTAATTATAATTATGCATGTGCCCTGGGTGACAGTGCCAATGTTTTTTACTTTTCATTTTTGATCTGGCTGTGTGTGGAGAATCCTGTGTTCAGCTGTGCACAGACAAAAAGGCAATTCCCTGCTGTTTACTGAGACTGTTCTAAGACTATTCAAAAGATAGTCTCACCATCTCTTAATTTCTGATTTTCAAATGCTGGCAAATTAATTGTTTGAATATTTCATTAACAACACAAAAACCCCAGCTATAGTCAAAATATTAAATTAGGAACTCTGAATGATTTGTTCATTTGTATTAGCATTTCTTTGTAAGTGTTGTAAGAACCAAGCTGAGTGCGTTTTAAATTGCAGTTGCGGAAATGTAAATTGGACGCAATGTGGAGCATTGAAGCATTATGGCACACTCTACCACTAATGAACAGTTTTTTTAAATGACACAAATTTGTTCCTCTTCAGTGCCATTCACATTTTGTTAATCTCAAGGACTTTTTTATTCCTTTAAGTTACAAAGGATTATCAGAGAAGGTAAATGGAAACAATAATACATTTGAAAAGTGTAACAACAAAAAATGCAGTGTGTTCTGTTGTGTTGTCCATGCTAAAATGAGGTTCAGTTTAATGCAGTACATTGTTTTCTCTCTTGAAATAGCTTTACTGATGCCTGAATGTTCAGTTTTATTTGTTTGTTTTTTCATGTGTATTTGATGTATTTATCATCTGTGTGCAGCTTACTTATGAAAGATCATTATTTCTTTTATTCCAGTAAAGAAATCATCATTTGATGTTTAAATGGCACTGTGTGGTAGAAATGCTAAATGGGGATGAATAAGGTTATCACCTTATTCATCCCCATTTAGCATTTCTACCACACGCTCTAGGAACTGCACGGTGTCAGACCCCCCCCCCCCCGGCCTGTTCGATGGCCACGTCTGGCCCATGTACCTGCAACACAAGAACATCATGGACATATATTAGTGTCCATGCTAATTTTCTACTGTATTATTATTATGTTGTTGTTTTAGCTGGTGTAAAGGATAACCCAGTCCTCCACTGAGGACAGTGGATTGGCAGATTAGATGAGGTGCACAAAGATAGTCACCCTCTGAGTTTTTCTGGTTTGTCCCACAATACAACCCCAGTAAGCCAGCTTAGCCTTGATAAGACAGTTTAAGAGGAGTTGTAAACCATTTTCTTTGCTTTTTATCAAAATCATATTGTGTGGTGGCATGAAACCAGTAGGTCAAGATTGTTAAGTACCAGTCGCTGTTTTTTTCATGCCTTTCGATTTAACAGTTTAATCAGTGAAACCAAAGAGGTTACAATGAGAAAGCCATAGTAGTGTTGTAAACACAGAGTTTTTGTATTATTGTTGACAATAAAATGTAGATTTGAGTTAAAAAAAAAAAAAAGTTCTGTCAAAGGGGTTTTCATAATGACTCCCTATTTGTTTCCATTTACTGTGATGTTGTTACTGAGTCCCACTGGACTCAGTAACAAGAGTAGTAAGAATGGGCAAAATAAAACACTAGATGTATATGCTATGTAATGTTAGTGCTGATCATATGTTAAATTTTATCATAGTGGTTAAATAAATACAACATTTTCTAAAAGTACAGAAATACACACACACACGTGTGTGTGTGTATACACATACACACATGTACAGGGTGGGCCATACGTTTCCATACATAGGAAAAATAAACATTTAATGTTGGACAACCGTTTTTATTTATATAATGAGCTCTATATGATTACCATTGTTCCGAAAACACATATTAATACGTGTTTTCCAGTGTTGATGAACTTGCATTAGCACAGTTGAAGTTATGCTTGTAATGGTGTTGGTGATACGTTCCTTGAGATGATTTATGTCTTGTATCTTCACCTGATACACCATGGCTTTCAAGTGCCCCCAAAGATAGCGTCAAACCCATCTTCTAGGGTATCTGAAACATAAATATACATTATACATTTTCCTATGTATATATATACAGGGCCATAATCCAGGGCTGCAAGTAATAACAGTTGTAAACTTCTGATTAAAAATGGTGATTAGTTATTATTTATTGGCAAGATCTATATTATTCCTCTGAAAAGATTCACATTGTCTGCTTGCATATCAAGGAAGCCTGACCTACATATAAAGATTTTTTTCTCAAGCGTTGCTAAACAGACGTGACTCACAACCTCCCATTCACAGTGGAAACCACAGACATACAAAAGGCCAAGAACTCACACACAGTGCTCACATAGAAAGCATAACAAGAGGAGAAGCTGAAAGAATATAACATCTTCCCACAATTTACAAACGCATGACATGACTCTTCACTGACAGTCCACAATGAGTAAGCATGGAGCAGTGCAGTTTTGTGGTCCATGTTGTCAGTCGATCACTTAATAGATGAGTCCACCAATTCGTTCCCTTATGATTTTATTATTCCCAGGTAAATTCTGAATTCCATTAAATCAAGTACTTTGCATCAGTTATCAGCTTTCTCCCAATCTGCCTTCAATAGCTTGTGAGCAGAGATGGGCTCCCTGATGTCATAGTTACAGTAACACTGTTAATTCTGTTGCATTAAAAATTACTAGAAGTTTCTGACTCCAAGTCACATATTTATTTCATACACAGTCAGGAAGCCGCTGTCTCATGACAAACGCACGCACTAAAAAAAACAAAGGAACCTTGACTTTTTATTTACTTATCCATACAAGTAACATATCAAGGAAAAGCATTAACAGTATATAAATTACTAGCACATTACTCTATGCTTTACATGTAATGAACATATTTTTTGTCACCAAAACACATTAATATAAAATGTAATCAGAGAATAAAATCTGCCCCTTACCACCTAAGGCCGTTTACCCCCTTTCACAAGGGAGTCCGATGAAAGAGATTCATTTAAATTTGACAAGTAAAAACCGTCCAGTGCAAAAATGAAGCCTCTACATAAAGGGTAATGCCACTGCATCTCACATCTCAATTGCCTGTTTGTTGTTTTCTGAGTCTACTGGAAATACACCAGATGAGTGTTAGCTTATCTTCTACTTTGCCACATTAACTATGATCTCACCTGTGAGCTGGAAAAAAGAGCAGTCTTGCAGTTTTCATTCAGAGGATTGAAATTTAATACCAATAGAAGTGTCACAATAGTGTCAAAATGAATCTTGAAGTTTCCTCTCCTATTGTTAGAGGAGCAGATAAAGCTGCTTAGCTGATAAACATCACCTAAGTGTTTAATTATAGATTTATTTATGTTTTTGTTTGGCTGATTTTTATGGTTGAGAATATAATACTTAATTGAGAAGCTCTGTCAGCATTGTGGATGATCACAAAGATTAGAGACTTGGTTCTCTGGCATCCTCCTTGCCCATGCACATTATGACTAATTCTGTATGAACTAATAGCCCCACTATTAACATATGTACATTAACAATGGTGTTCCCCTTTGGAGTGCTGCTCAGAAATGCAAGGAAATGCAGTGCAGTGGGGTGAATGCATCCTCTTGGTAGGATGGGGGTCATTGCGTTTCTGCTATCTGTTACACTGACCTAACTAAAATATTCAATTAAATGAAACTATTTAAAACAATGTTTTGTTCCTGAGTGTATGAGCACATTCACTGATGGTTATTTTCTCTCTGTCACACTGCATTGTTTTATTTTTCCCCTTGGTTGGCACAGACAGCCACACTGACTGAATTTATCCATCCATCCATTATCTATACACCGCTTAATACTCACTAGGGTCGCAGAGGGGGCTGGAGCCTATCCCAGCTGACTCGGGCAAAGGCAGGGGACACCCTGGACAGATCGCCAGTCTGTCGCAGAGCCACATACAAAGACAAACAAGCACTCTCACATTCACACCTACGAGCAATTTAGAATAATCAATTAACCTCAGCATATTTTTGGACTGTGGGAGGAAGCCGGAGTACCCGGAGAGAACCCACGCATGCACAGGGAGAACATGCAAACTCCATGCAGAAAGATCCCGGGAAAGCCGGGACGCGAACCAGGGACCTTCTTGCTGCAAGGCGAAAGTGCTAACCACTACGCCACTGTGCAGCCCCTGACTGAATTTAACTTATAGCAAATATGTGACTTTTAAGCATTTCATTTTTCCCCAGCTTAGTTCTTATTTCTACAATTTTGCTCATCATGTCCATCTGTCACAAAAGCTCTGTACTCTCCAAATTGCAGTCATTTGGAAACTCTGCTGAAAGGAGAAATGTTCATATGGTAGGACAGATCTGAATCAAACCCCCAGTTTGGTACCAAATTCCAAATAGTTGTGTAAACGGATAAACGGCTGGCTTGTTTACAACTTGTTATCATCTGACAGCTCATATTTCCTGACCTCTCTCATACTTTGTACTGATGTCAGTCTGTTACCACCACCGCATCTGAACAACTACTTTATCGCAAAATTCCAAATTATAAGGTAGAATTATTAGTGAATTACTTAATATAAGAGTAACTTCTGTCTCATGGCAAACTACTGGTACAGAGCTACCAAAGTTCTGCATACTACCTCAAAAATAAAATTGCACAGATGGGACATATTGCAGTCATTAAGAAGAAATACGAGTGCTTCCTATGAGACGAGTCATTGTACAGTGAATGAGTATATGACTCGTCTCATAGTTTCAGTGCTCTGCAGTATTGTTTGTCTCCATTGTGTTCCCATACTTGTGTTGACAATTTTATATTAGGTAAAATGCATAATGTTCCAGAGCTATCAAACAAAGTGGACAGTTATTCCATCTAAGGAATATAGACATTTTTACCTTTTGATGACTGTGACTGAAGAGGAGGCAGGAGGCATTTGGCTCACTGATCTACACAACAAACTCACTCCTGTCATTTAAATGCTTGAGTTTCAATGCAGACACAATCATCTAACTTTAATAAAATAAAAAATAAAAACATCCACAAACATTCAACATTTTCGCCGCTTAATCATTTACGGGCATAACAGGGCTTGAGAGGAGTGTACAGAGAAGCTCATTCATGCAGAACAAATACATTCATAGACTTGTTGGCTGCAAAGAAATAAAGTAATTACAAGAAAGTCCCAGCCTCTGTTCAAGGAACAGAAACAAAGAATTAAACCAAAAATACTAGATAAGAGATAAGAGTCTAAAAAGAGTGCTCCTCTGGAGCCATCATACAGTTTCTCCAGGTTGGAGGAAACAAGTGAATTAATAAGGCATAAGACACACCCTGGACAAACAGAGGAGTATTTTCTAATGAAGACCCCGTAAGGGATAGAAGAGTAGGAAGTAGGTGAAACAGGAGATATTTCAGAGAGAAAAAGAGAAAATTAGTTATACAAGAGAAATGGTGGAGTCTGGCTCCCCCACCTGGTGGTAAATTAAATTGATCTCTAACAACTGGCTGTGCATGTAAGCTGAAATGAGCTGGAAATGTCTTGCACTTTTGAAAGTCCCCTCAAATTAAAGTCTTTAGAGTGGCAGGATGTGAAAGAAACAGTAGCAGCAGTAGCCGGATCAGGACTTTAAAACAGGCATACAGGTCAAGCCCTCCACGCACAGGAGCATTTAAAACCAGAGGCCAGCACTGGCAAAGCTCACTGTAAACAAGCCTCTTTTTCAGTTTCACAGATTGAAATCATTCACAGATGGTCTTTTCTCCCTTTTAAGACTCTGTGTTCTGCCATGATTTGATTTTAGCCACTTTTATTGTGCGTTGCCATCTCTGTTCGACAGCAAAAGACAAATCTCTTTTAAAACATTTGTGTTTCCACTCATTATGGGTTTTTCCAACAGTGACCAGCAGAATAAAGAAGCCCTTTTTAGAGGCACAGCTTAATTGTTGTGCTCCTCTGTGACAGTCTCTTAGGACTCCAGATGTAGTCTCGGGTTCACTAAGGCAAACTCTCGCAGGATGTTTCGGGCCACATCCACTTTATACTGGGCAATCATTAGCGCCCGTTTCACATCATCAAAGGAGTAACCCTCCCCCATCAGCTTGGCAATCTTTGCGTCTTCATTCTCTGGGCTGTGTGGTATTCCCAGCTGACTGTCTGGAGGGGTCTTCCTGGGAAATGGTTTGGGCGGCCTGGCAGGAGCTTGCAAATTGTCCATCGATACTTGAAGAAAAAGAGAAATCGTGAAAATGACTTGCTTTTCTACTAAAACTCTTGTTCTTTTGGTTGAATAAAGGAATCTTGTAAAATTTCAATTTCAAACTCTTTCTCAGGACTTTAGTTCATACAGTACAGATTTAAAATAATTAGTGCTGTCAAACGATAACATTTTTAAATCAGATTAATCACAGGATTCCTTTTTAATCTATATTAATCGCATTTCATTTTGCATGAGGAAACAGATTCAAGAAAGAAGGGAATATATATGCACTCAACGCCAACACCTGTAAGTTGGTGGACTGTTCTGTCTTTGGGGGGTTTTTTGTGTTCAGAAAGAAGGCCAACATGCCGTTTAGCGCAGGGGTATTCAACTAAAATTCGAAGAGTCAGAGAGTCAGAGAAAATGTATTAAAGCAAAGGTCCAGAAAATCTTAATGTCTAACTTGAATTAGCATGATATATGTTGTTGATGTAACCTAGTAGTTTTTATTCGTGTCTGCATGTAATCAATAACTGACCGTCAAATCAAATAAATTCAGTACAGTTCAGAAACATTTTGGCAACATTTATTAATAAATAACTTTTAATATAACTGTACATCTGAAAATAAAGTGAAAGATAATGACTGAACAACCTGAACCAACTTATATACATCTTTAACAATACCTAAATCTCAAAAAATTTACATTTTTTTCTGTCTTACACCATTCCCTTTATACCCCTGCTGCTTAATGGGAGAACTGAGCTGCCAGTATTTTGAATCGTGGCCTGAATGGTGTCAGGGTTTTTCTCAAACACATTTGTGTCATTGGTGAGTCTGGAACCAGATTTAGTTTGGATTATATTCATAGTTGAGAAGCTGGCTTACAGCTGTATGTTGAGCCAAACACAGTCAACATATGCAGGGCGACTTTTCTCTCGGTGTTGATTTGTTTATTACTCCCTCAAGGAACGCGGTGGAGTTATGTGACGATCGGCGTACATTTGTCTGTGAATCTGTCTGTCCGTCTGCAACATTGCTCTAAAACAGACTAACGGATTTGGATGAAATTTTCAGGGAAGGCCAGAAATGACAAAAGGACCACCTCATTAGATTTTGGCAGCGATGCAGTTTATAATCTGGAACCACGGATTTGTTAAGGATTTTCAATTGCGAGATATAGCGGCCGGGACGGCGTCGCCGTAACCATGACAAGTGAACGCTGTGTCAGTTACCTGTGTTGCAGGCCAAGCCTGTTCTCCTTTAACCTAGGCAGGTTGCAGTGTGTGTGTACGTGTGTGAGTGAGGGTGACGTAAGGAGGAGCGCTGCAGTGTGTTATTGCAGAGACGAGTGTGGAAGCGGAGGCATAGTGAGATGCACCTTGATGATAGAGCCAGTCATAGAGAGCAAGTGGGAGAAGCCAGTGTACCCTGGATGTAAGTGTGGACAGTTGCTGCCGGTTCAATAAAGTGCCTCGTTCTCCCCCCTGCAAAGTTTGTCCGGACTTATATTGGCTGTTACCATTAACGAGCCACGCTAAGCTAAGCGGGCTAGCGCTACCCGAGACTGCCCAACCACGGTTCGGCGGCTTGCAGAATTGGGTCAGTAACACCTGCAACAATTCACTCGACCGGTTACGTATTTCGGTCACGCAGTTCGGTATCTGTACTACATAACGTACGCATGCACAACACATACATGTGCTCTGGCAAGGCAATTTTGTATTTATTTAGTTAGTCTGTGGGTCGATCTATATTAAACGGCCACATTCTATGTTGCCGTGATTTCTGAATACACAAATAGAGGAATGAACAGACTTGGCGGAGCACTGCACTCTCTGAGTGCTTTTCGTGTTTATCTTTTTGTCCGTCCTCCTCTCGTCTGTCCCTCAGCTGCGATGCTTAGCGGCTGGAATGCAGAGATCAATTCATTGGCTGAGTAGCGTCACATGGGAATGGCTTAACTCGTACCTAATTGGTCTGTGGTGTTTCCTCAGCTGATAAACTAATGCCGTAAACACTGGAAAAGCTGCGCCGGTGAAATAGAAGCGACCCATCAAATTTAAAATGCCCGAAATGCGTTGCCGGAGACGTTTCAGGGATTTTGAGTCATTCTGCTCTGCAGATGCATTAATTGCGTTAAAATTTTTAATCTGACACTCCCTGAGCTCCAAGTTAGGAACACCTGTTTTTTCTATCCAATCAGCTAATCAAGTGGCAGCACCCCAAACATCAGGATGAGGGTGATATGTTATATCAGTGGCTGCTTGGAGTAGTTCTGAATCTGTTTATCAGAACAGATTAGAGTTTACTCAGAACACAATCATTCAGTGGGCAGCAGTTCTTCTGTGGGAAACTCCTTGTTGGTGAGAGAGATCAGAGGCCAGATTGGCTGGAGCTGACAGAAAGGCTACAGTACTCATTTAACCATTATTTATAATTCTGCTGAGCAGAAAAGCAAATCAGACTCACAGCACACCCAGTTTTGACATGCAGGGGCTACATCATAAGAACACCAAACTGGGTTGCACAAATGTCAGCCAGGAAGGAGAAATGTGAGGCTAGGATGGTGCAGGCACAGGCTCACTGAAACTGTAAAGTTGAAGATGGAAAACCACAGCCTAGTCTGATGAATCTCCATCAGATCAGAATATGGTTGATAACCTCAGAGTTTGGAACTAATGACTCAAATCCAGGGATCCAACCTCCTTGTGTCCACACTGCAGGATGCAGGTGTGGGGAATGTTTTCTTAGAGACTTTGGGCCCTGTAATAGCAGCATATTTGACCATGTCCATCTTTCTGTGGCCAAAGTTTGCCACCACAAAACAAACACTATCTCAAACTGGTTTAAAGAGCATGACAATGAGTTCAGTGGATGTAACTGGCCTCGCTTGTCATCAGATCTGAATCCTGTACACCTCTTGAATGTGGTAGATCAACAGATTTGCAGCATGGATGTGCAGCTCACAAATCTGTAGAAATTTTGTGATGAATCATGTCAACACAGAGCAAAAGGAACGTTTCCAACATTGGATGGGATCCATGAGAGCAGCGGGAGGTATGGTGTTCCTAATGTAGAACTCAGGGAGTGTATGTTACAGCTTCATTTTTAAATGTTTTGTGAAAGTTACACACCTAGAGCTAGACATGTTGTTGAAGCCACATGAGTGCATTTAACATGTAGTAGTTTGCTGAAAAATACATATACCTTCACCTTGACTGGATGGTAAATGATCACACTCCAGGCAGCTTCTGGAGTCCTTAACGCTGTCAGTGTGTTGTCTGGTTGGAGGCAAACGAGCAGCACCATTCAGCCTGTCAAACACTGTATCTACACAACAGATGACACAGATAAGTTCAAGCAAGCAAGTCTGTCAACAAAATCATACTGTAAAAAAATATGCAATGTGTTGCATTTTACACATTTTGGTAAGCCAAATAAACATTTAATCTAGTGAGAAATATACTAGATCATGATCTAAATGTATGTTTCATTTTCTTTTGGTCTGAATGATGTGTTGTGACAGCTCACTGGGGGTTAACAGCAAGTGCTCTTCTCCAGAGGAGGGCCAGTGTGGTCGAGTGATAACAGAGGAGGAGAATGTGGAGGAGTTGCAGGATGAAGGCGGAAAAGAGGAGGAGGGGTCAGTCAAACTGTGTCGCGCTGGTGGTGGTGGTGGTGAAGGAAGAGAAGGAAGCTGGAATGGAGGGTGCATGTTGAGGGGGTCTTCTAATGCTGGAACATAACAGAAGCCACAAACAAGATTGAGCTCTGTTCTGCTCTCGTTTAGTTTATACTTATTCCATGGGGATGGGGCTGATTATAAAGTCTGAACCATCTGCAGCAGTGGGATTACATGCCGAAGAGCGGCTGGAATAGGGGTGTGCGATATGACGATATTAGACCGTCTTACGATCTCCACAGCTGACGGTCTGTCATTTCCAAGAGATCGTTTTATCACGATCTAGTCCACAGCACCTTTGCGCAGTCTTTAGTCTAGTATCACTTTGCCGTCTGACACTGTCTCTGGGCCACGCGAGAGAGAGAGACAGAGAGAGAGAGAGCGAGAGAGAGAGAGACCCACACACGTGCCCTTAGCCAATCAGTAAGTTCGAAGGTGTACGCCCCCTCCTTTCTGCTTTTGTTTTCGAAAAAAGATGGCAACTGCGGCGGTGAGCGATAGCGAGCTGCTTCCGAAAAGAAATTCATCATCCATAATATGGAACTGGTTTGGCTTTATCCCAGACGACAAAGACCAAAAGAATATCCTGTGCAAACTTTGTAAGGAGAGCGTAAAGGCAAGCGATGGCAACACAACCAATTTATTTAATCACCTGAAAAGAAGGCACCCTACACAATACAATGAGAGCCAAACAGCTAAAGCTACAAAGTTAGCAGCGACTGCGCCTGATTCTGCTCCTTCAAAACAACAACAGACGCTAACCGAAGCATTTGCCAAACTTACTCCATATGACAGAAGCAGCAAACGCTGGAATAGCATTACAGATGCCATAACTTTTCATTTGGTGAAAGATTTATGTCCAATTCAAACAGTTGAGCGTGTGGGATTTAATAAGATGGTAAAAGTTTTAGACCCACGTTACGAAGTTCCCAGCCGCAAGTTTTTTTCGAACACGGCCATCCCTCGTATGTACGCAGACTGCAGAGATAAAGTTGCACAAGAAGTACATAAAGTGGTGTTCTTTGCTACCACAAGCGACCTTTTACAACGTAACGTCTTTCTTCCCAAACATTAGCATTGCTGGACAAGTTAATGTTTTTATTTTGTATTTATTTTGGTTGCATTCATTTTTTGAGTTTACAGTATTTATATTTACTTATGTTCTTGAAGTGTTAAGTTACTTGTTGATTTTGTTTTTTGTTTTTTTCATTTATTGTGGTAGCATTTTTCCAAATTCATATTTTAAGTTTACATTTTATATTTGTATATATGTTCTTTGAGTGTTGATATGCACAAATGTTTAATAAATGTGCATGCTTATCCAAATTTTGTTTTCATGTGTAATTTATGTTCTATTTGTAAGTTTTTAAAAAAATCGTGATAAAATCGAAATCGTGAGTTTAAAATGAAAAAATCGTGATATTCCATTTTTGTCATATCGCCCACCCCTAGGCTGGAATGTTGCCTTTTAGAAGAAAGGAAAGACAGAGTATTTTTGAGATGCGACCTAACGTGAGAACTGGGAAAGGAGGTGCATGAAGGCTGGCATTGAAACTTCTTGTGGGTCAAAAATGATCCAAGATTGGGGGTGGGCTACCTTGGGGAGGAAGCAGAATGTCATAATCAGAGGGTGTCTTGTTGGTGTTGAAAGGGCAGAGGTTTGTATGGACTGCTCCCAGGACCAAGGAGCTGACTGAATCAGAGTGTCCACCTGAGGAACACAAACAGTGAGTGAGGTTCAAGCAGCCACTCCAGCAGGAACAACACACTCCACTGTCAAGATAGATAGCTAGATAGACCTTCATTGTCCCCAGGGGGATATTTGTTGTCACAGGCACCGTCAGGTACATAAAAAATACACATATCATGGACAATTGAGCACAGGACAATAGGACAACACACATGCTGGTGAGGAATGGGTGGGAAACACACTACCGGTATTTAAGAGCAGCAACGGCGGAGGGGACAAAACTTTTGCTAAAGTGTGCCCATTTCCACCTAAGAGTCCTGTATCTCTGGCCAGAGGGCAGTAGGGAGAGTGGGTGTGGAGGGGATGGTCCGGGTCCCTGCTGACTGTCTGAGCCATGCGTGTCACAGCTCTATTGTTGAGTCAAGTATGTTTTTAAAAATAGTGTTTGTACAGTTTAATTAATAAGTCAGAATAAGACAGGACATGCTATAGGGATCAAGATAATTTTTTTCAACAAGAATCTCTTCTGGAGTCAGTACTACAATGCTAATATAAATACTCATTTTATCAGATTAAGATGCCAATGGTAACTGAAATAAAGGGCTCACCAGGCTCGGGGGATCGGGACCTCTTCTCCTCAATGTAAGACTCTGAAGGCCAGTTCTCCAAGTGCCTACATGAGAGAGGAAGGCTTTTTGGCTCACAGCTGCCAAATTAAACAATAATGAAACCAGCAATCATCATAGCAACTTCTAAAAACTCAGAAATCATCTGTACCTGCTGGACACAGAGATGCCGATGGGAGCCTGGCTCAAGCAGAGGTTGGATGAAGGGGTTTGATAGTCACCCTCCAGCCTCTCCATCAGCCCCCACTGTCGTTCCAGCACAGGACTGCTGAAAGGATTGGATAGTCTGTAGAGAAAACCATGATTTATGCACTCAACCTTTTTAGTGTCACTCACATTTATTATATATAATTTCATTCACAATTTTATACTGACCTCCTTTGTCCTGAATAACAAAGTAAGTTAACTCACAAAAATCGTTATTCAGGCTAACCGTGGTTAGCAAAAAAGGAGTTTCATGTTGTGTATAGTGCTATGAAAAAGTATTTCCTAATGTTTTCTATCATTGCATATTTCTCTCACTTAAATGTTCCAGATCATCAAAAAAATATATATATTTTTAATAGTAGACAGAGATAACCCACAAAATACAAAATGCAGTCTTTACATGATAGTTTAATGAAGATTTATTAAAAAACCTGTATCACCACTTTGACAAAGTATTTGCCCCCCTGAACCTAATAACTGGTTTTGCTGCTCTTTGCAGCAACAACTGCAGTTAAATGTTTGTGATAGCTTGTGATCAGTCTTTTACATCACCATGGAGGAATTTTGAACCCACTGTTTTCTGTAGAATAGTTTTAATTCAGCCACATTAGATGGTTTTCAATCATGAACTGCCCCTTTAAGGTTTGCCACAGCATCTCAATTGGATTGAAGTCCAGACTTTGACTTGGCCACTCCAAAACATTAATTTCGTTCTTTTTGAGCCAATCAAAAAGGGCCACACTCTTGACCTGGTGTTGTACAGCAGTCTCAGTCCATACAATCTTGTGACCAAGGATATCTGTGTGTCCGATCACAAACTAATTTCATTCAGTGTAGTTTTATCAATTGTACCGGCCGATCGGAATGCTCCAATCTGCCGCCGTGTCTGCTGTCAAGTTCGCCGAGTTTTTCATCTCTGCTTCTTCAACTGCTTTTAATCCAAATTTTAACACAGATGTGCTGGTCTCCCTTTTTAACTGCAATTGTCAATCCATTTTAGATTGTGTTGCCCCTTTTAAATTCAATCACTCCAGTACTACACTACTGCTGCCCTGGCTTACTGAAACCACACAAGTTTAAAAGAGATTGCAGAATGAAGGAAAGGAAATGGAAGAAGTCTCATTTACATGTGTTTTATGAAATTTGGAAAGATGCTATGAAAAAATATCAAAGTGCACTTAAAGAAGCAAAAGCAGCCTTTTTTTCTAAGTTGATTTTAGCAAACCATTCTAATCCCAGATATTTATTCAAAACAATAAATTGTCTTATTGCCCTCTCCTCCTGCCATTTTATCGATCCCTCTCAAGAAACCTGCGAAAACATTTTTGCAGTTTTTTACTGACAAAGTTAATGCCATCAGGCAACCGATTACCCCAGCTGATGTTCTTTTATCTTCTACTCGGCACATTTTTACATATTTCAACAATTTTAAAACTGTTTCTTTATCCCACATAATCAACGTCATAAATAAGATGAAACCAACCCCGTGCAGTCTCGACAGCATTCCCACAACATTTCTTAAAAAGGTTATTCACACTGTTGGGCCCAGCATTTTATCGATTATTAACAGTTCCCTTTTAAGTGCTTGTTTCCCCTTCTGCTTTTAAACATGCTGTGGTCCAACCCCTTCTAAAGAAACCCAACCTTGACCCCTCTGTTCTAAACAATTATAGACCGATTTTCAAACTTCTGTTTCTATCCAAAGTTTTAGAAAAAGCAGCTTCTACCCAGATTTTATCATTTATGTGTCATAATGACATATTTGAAAAAATTCAATCAGGTTTTAGAGCTCTTCACAGCACAGACACTGCCCTCCTCAAGGTTACAAATGACCTACTTCTAGCTGCTGACAGAGGGGAGAGCACAATTTTAATTCCTTTAGACTTAAGTGCAGCCTTTGACACAGTAGACCACACCATTTTAATCGACCATCTTAGATCATGGGTTGGTGTCAGAGATACTGCACTTGACAGGTTACAGAATCTTTTTGGTCACCATAGGTAACGACTCCTCCTCCTCAGCTCCTATTACTTGTGGTGTACTGCAAGGTTCAATTTTAGGCCCAATTTTATTCTCTATTTATATTAGAATGGCTTTATTGTCATCATACATGGCATGACGAAAATATAAATAGCTTCCGCTGGACAGTGCACAACAACAAGCAATAAGAAATAAAATATCAACATTAAATAATATAATCAAATGTACATATAAAACAAAACAATATTAAAAATGACAACATCTGAAAAGGAGGGCTGATATATACAATATGGGAGGTAAATGAAATAGAATAAGAACCAGTAGAATATGAATATGTTAGGAAATTGTACGAAAGCAGCAAAAAGTGACATTGTGCATTCAGGTAGACAGGTATTTGGAGTTCAGGAGTCTGATGGACCATGGGGTAGAAATTGTTCCTAAGCCTGTTTTCCTGCATTTTGAGGATCTCAGTCTCTTTCCCTGATGGCAGCAGGCTGAACAGCTTCTGGCCAGGGTGTGTGCTGTCTGTCCAGATCTTTTTTACTCTGCTGATGCAGCGGGAGGTAGGTCAGCACAGACTCTATGGTGGCCCAGTAGAAGAACACCTGCAGTCTCTCTTCCAGGTGGTTCCTCCTCAGCACTTGGAGGAAGTGGAGTCTCTGCTGTGCCTTTTTAATTAGTGCTGCTGTGTTGACTGTCCAGGTGAGGTCCTCAGATAAATGAGTCCCCAGGAACTTGAAGGAGGCCACTCTTTCCACACAAACCCTGTTGATGGATAGTGGAGCATGGTCCCCCTTATGCCTCCCGAAATCAATGGCCATCTCTTTGGTCTTCTTGGTGTTCAGCTCCAGGTTGTTCCTGAAACACCACCCTGCCAACTCCTGTATTTCAGCACCCCACGAGATGAGGCCAACCACAGTGGTGTCATCAGCGAACTTAATGATGGTGTTCGAGGGGTGGATGGGTGTACAGTCGTATGTGTAGAGGGCGTACAGGAGGGGACTCCGCACACAGCCCTGGGGAGAACCAGTGCTGAGTGTCAGGGTGAATGAGAAGAGCTGATCCACCTTCACAACCTGTGGTCGGTTAGTCAAGAAGTTCTCGATCCAGGAGCACCTCAGGGGGTCGAATTGAAGATCCCCGTCAGAACTCCTGCCAGCTGGTCTGCACAGGCACGAAGCACCATTCCAAGAACGCCGTCTGGTCCGGCAGCTTTTCTTAGATTTACTGCCTTAAGTGCATGCCTCACCTGATGTTCCTGGAGAGTCAGAGACTGGGGGCTAGAGGGTTGATGAGGCACCAGTGGAGTGGCTGATCTTGATGACTCAAAGTGGGCGAAGAAGCTGTTAAGTTCATCCACTAATGAGGCCTTTGTGTTGGCTGCTGCTGGTGACTTACCGTATTTTCGTGATCATAAGGCGCACTTAAGAGTCTTAAATTTTCTCCAAAATGGACGGAGCGCCTTATAATGCGGTGTGCCTTATGTGTGCACCAAGTTCCAAAATCTGTAAATGTTGTTGTGTGACTTTGATGAGCGCTCTGCTTGACTGACTGAGAGCGGAGTCATCGTTAAGGCCAATCAAAAGGGCTGGATGGACGAGGAGAAAATGAAAGAGTGGCTGAGTGAGGTGTACGTAAAGAGACCAGATGGGTTTTTCCACGCGTCACCGTCCCTGTTGATCTGTGACTCCATGCGCGCCCATCTCACAGCCGCTGTGAAAAACCAAGTGCAGCAAATGAACTCGGAGCTTGCTATCATTCCGGGAGGCTTGACGAAGGAACTCCAACCACTGGACATCGGTGTAAACAGGGCGTTCAAAGTGAAGTTGCGAATGGCGTGGGAGCGATGGATGACAGATGGCGAACACAGTTTTACTAAGACTGGGAGGCAGCGCCGGGCGAGTTACGCCACAATTTGTGAATGGATTGCGGATGCTTGGGCTAACGTGTCTGCCTGACTCTGACAATGACGAGCGGGAACCTGGTGTGTTCGATGGATAACTAGCCCAGCTGTTCATTTTGGATACAGAAGATGAGGACTTTGATGGATTTGTGAATGAGGATTGATCAAAAAACAACGTGAAAACATTGCTAAATACTTCAGTAAAGTACAACTGAACTCAGTTTTGCTTCCGCTGCCTTTTTTAATACACACACTAGCATGCATGTTTTAAGCTAGCCATTTTACCATGCATGCGCTCTATAATCTGGTGCGCCTTATGTATGTGTTAAATACAGAAATAGCACCCGTAACTGAGACTGGGCCTTTTAATACGGTGCGCCTTATGGTTGCGAAAATACAGTACCTTTGTATTTCATCAGCTGCTGGATCCCTCGCCACATCCGCCGTGGGTCGTTCTCTAGGTGAGATTCCACCTTCCTCTTGTACTCCTCCTTGGCCGCTCTGATGCCTCTTCTAAGGTCAGGTGTGCTGTACAGGGCCTTGTCCCCTGATTTGAAGGCAGAGTTCCGTGCTCTCAGGAGCGTTCTCACCTCAGATGTCATCCAGGGCTTTTGTGTGGAATAAACCCGGATGCACTTATCAACAGTAACAGTATCTGTACAGTAACTGATGTAGGATAACACTTTGTCTGTGCACTCTTGTAAGTCCATATGGTTGAATACAGACCACCCTGTGCTCTGGAAGCAGTCCTGTAGCTGGCTGAGTGCTGCTGCTGGCCAGGTTTTAATAGTTTTAGTCACTGGCTTTGTTCTCCTCCTGATGGTGGTGTATGCAGGAACTAGGAGCAGGGAGAGGTGGTCTGACATGTCCAGGTGGGGGAGGGGGACAGCTTTGTATGCCTGCTTAAGGTTAGAATAGACCTTGTCTAAAGTGTTCTCCCCTCTGGTTGGACATTGCACATACTGCACAGTCTTAAGGCAGGCTCTATTAAAGTCCCCGGCAACAACAAAGGCTCCATCTGGGTGATCCCGCAACTACTTATTGATGACGTCATGCAGGTACAAGAGGGCTAGGCTAACATTAGCATCAGGTGGAATGTAAACTGCTGTTATGACCACCACACTGAGCTCCCGGGGCAAATAAAAGGGTCTACACATGACTGAAATGGCCTCCAAGCCCGGACAGCAGTGGGTCTATATGATTCTGCTGTTTGTGCACCAGTCATTGTGTGTGTAGATGCAAAGTCCCCCTCCTCTGCTCTTACCAGAGTCAGAGTATTGCGGTCATGTCGGTGCAGCTTGCGGCCTGTTAGCTGAACAGCAGTGTCTGGAATGAGTGGGTGTAGCCAGGATTCCGTGATAATAATTGCACTGCAGTCCCGTATAGCTTTGTGCTAGCTAGCAGCAGTTCCAGCTCATGGTTTGTGTGGCTGTCGTGCTAGCCTAGCCAGCAGTCCCGCTCTGCATCCCTGCTTCTGCTTCCGATACCTCCGCTGGCTGCTCCACTTCACATGTCTGAGGACGAGCCAGGGAGAGCCCGGCGTTCTGGCTATGTCCTCTGGGATGTCGGGGGACCATTGAAACTCAGTCATAACATCCGTGCAACACATCAGTCTGTAGTTGGGCTTGAGTGTAGGAAAGTCTGTTTCCATTCACACATACGCATTCACACAGAAACAACCACAATAAAAAGCACCGACACAGGGAGCCAAGAACCGCTGCGTCCGTGCGCGCCGCCATCTTATATATAAAAATCTAAAATATTACATGCTCCCGCTCAGTCAAATTATCATGCGTCACAATGCTTCTTTTCATTGCTACACGGATCATTGACGCACAAATATACCTCCCGCTGAGACCTGCTGAAAGCCGAGCATCTGTTTTTAACTGTTATAATGATATAAACTGTTGTATGGCATAAAACTTCTTACAATTAAACAACTCCAAATCTGAAATCATACTGTTCAACCAAAAACCAAAATTCAAATCAATCCTCCCTCGGTTAAAACTTTAAAAATATCATCCATGCCCTCATTTTCTCCCGTCTTGATTACAGCAGCTCCCTTTCAATTGGGCATTCCACAAAAATCACTCTCCCGCCTCCAACTGGTCCAGAATGTAGCAGTTAGGCTTCTTACTGGTTTTAACAGACATCACATCTCCCCTGTTCTAGCTTCCCTCCACTGGCTCCCTGTCCATTTTAGAATTGATTTTAAGATTTTACTCATCACTTTTAAAGCTTGCCAGGGCCTTGCCCCTGGCTATATTTTACACACAGTGTTGCCAACTCCTCAATAAGGAAATTAGCTATTGGCTGTCCTAAAAGTCGCTAGAAGTCGCAAAATGACGTCATCATTTAATTTGCATAATTTTTCGTTTGCATGTAATTGTCATTACCGTTGTAGAAGAGAGGAAAAATGTTGTGGAAGAGACAAAAAGTGAGTAGAAAACACACAAAATATGTTTTTTCATTTGTTCATTTGCCGTCTGGCCGCGGAGTGATGTGGGTCTCCTCTAATCAGACAGTGGGATGCTGTGGGGTTACAAGACTGATGGCCTGTGCTTTGGGACAGGGAGGAGCTCACAGCAGCATCTCTTGCTCTTTGAGGACAGTAACTGCAGAATGATCCGAGCTTTCATGTCAGTCTCCAAAACACCAGAAAAAGTCACTAGATTTGTCGCTAGTCACTTTTGCCAAAAAAAAAGTCGCCAGGAGGATCTGGAAAGTCGCCAGATTTAGCGAGAAAGTAACCAAGTTGGCAACACTGTTTAGACATGCTAACTCTGCATCCCCTCGCACAGCCTTAGATCCTCGGGTGAGTCCCTCCTAGTTGTTCCAAAGTTGAGGCTTAAATCCAAGGGTGACTGGGCCTTCTCCATCAGGGCCCCTCGGCTTTGGAACAACCCGCCTGAGGAGATAAGGCTCGCCGAATCAGTAAATCCTTTTAAATCACTTTTTATAACCCACTTTTATAGACTCACCTTCCAGTAAAGTTCTCTTTTATTTCTCGTTTATCACTATGTTCTACCTGTCAAAGCACTTTGTGAATGTTCTTTTGAAAGGTGCTATACAAATTAAGTTATTGTTATTATTATTATTATTATTATTATTATTATTATCATTATTATTATTATTACTATAATCAGAGGTGGACTTGCTTGTACGCTTTGGGTCTTTTTCGTGCTGCATAAATCATTTGTGCTCGAGCTTTAGGTCATAAACTTATGGTCAATATTCTCCAGGAAGATTTTCTGATAGAGAGCAGAATTCATGGCTCCATCAGTTATGACAAGTCGTCCAGGTCCTCAGACCATCACACTACCAACACGTTTCATTGTTGTAATCATGTTCTTCTGTAGAATGCAGTATTAGCTTTACACCAGATGTAACAGGACCCATGTCTTCCAACAAGTTCCCCCTTTGACTCATCAGCCGACAGCATATTGTCTCAAAAGTCTTGGGGCTCATCCAGATATATTTTTGTAAATGCCAGATAAGCTATTATGTTCTTTTTGGTTAGCAGTGGTTTGTGACTTGCGGCTCTCCCATCAATACCATTTTATCCCAGAGTCTTCCTTATTGCTGAATCATTTAGACAGACCTTAACTGAGGCTAGTGAGGCTTGCAGATCTTTTGATGTTCATCTGGGTTCTTTTATGACCTTCCGGACTAGTTATCAATGCACCCTTGGAGAAATGCGGGGAGTTGGTCCACTCCTGGGAAGGTTCACCACTATACCGTATTTCTCCATCTACTTTGGTGATTGGAGAAGTCCTATTCTTAAAATGGTTATAGGAATAAAGCCATGATATGACAGAGAAATAATTTTGACTTTAATAAATGGATGAGACTCAGTAAAATAATATTCTGACAGCTGTGATGATGCTCAGGGCTCAGCCTGAGGACAAATGATTTAACTGCGATTTGTTTGTCATTGTAACTCTGTATGACAGCTCACCTGAGATGAAAAAAAAGGACACAGTGTAATTTCCTGTCAGATCTTGATTGTTCCTGTCTCCATGTTGTGGATGATTTATAATTAGAAGCAATGCCTATGTTTCTGCTGTTTCATGTGTGCAAACAACATACATGGAGAGGTCTGCGCGCGCGCGCACACACACACGCACACACACACAAAAGGGAAATGGGAAATAGGAAAATGTGTCTACACTACTCTAACGAAGTCAAAATATTTCACGAGACTGAATTGTTTCCAGAAGAATCAGAGCTTCCCTTTTGGCTCAACCTTCATCAGTAATGACAGTTCTTTCTCCTGCTTCTACTGCAGCACAATACACAAAAATACACTACCAGTCAAAAGTTTGGACATATTTTCTCATTTAATGGTTTTTATTTATTTTCACGACTCTTTACATTGTATATTCTCACTGAAGGCATCACAACTATGAATGAACACATATGGAATTATGCAATAAATGAAAAAGTGTGAAATAAGTCAAAACATGTTTTATATTCTTCAAAATAGCCACCCTTTGCTTTGATTATTGCTTTGCACACTCTTGGCATTCTCTTGATGAGCTTCATGAGGTAGTCACCTGAAATGGTTTTCCAACAGTCTTTAAGGAGTTCCCAGAGATGCTGAGCACTTGTTGGCCCTTTTACCTTCACTCTGCGGTCCATCTCATCCCAAACCATCTCGACTGGGTGTAGGGCAGGTGACTGTGGAGGCCAGGTCATCTGAAGCAGCACTCCATCACTCTCCTTCTTGGTCAAATAGCCCTTACACAGCCTGGAGATGTGTCCCGTTGAAAAATAAATGACAGTCCAACTAAATGCAAACCAGATGGGATGGCATGTCACTGTAGGATGCTGTGGTAGCCATGCTGGTTCAGTGTGCTTTCAGTTTTGAATAAATCTCCAACAGTGTCCCCAGCAAAGCACCCCCACACCATCACACCTCCTCCTCCATGCTTCATGGTGGGAACCATGCATGTAGAGACCATCCGTTCACCTTTTCTGTGTCGCACAAAGACACGACAGGTAGAACCAAAGATCTCAAATTTGGACTCATCAGACCAAAGCACAAATTTGCACTGGTTTAATTTCCATTCATTGTGTTTCTTGGCCCAAACAAATCTCTTCTGCTTATTCTTTTTCCTTAGTAGTGGTTTCTTAGCAGCTATTTGACCATAAAGGCCTGATTGGCGCAGTGTCTTCTGAACAGTTGATTTAGAGATGTGTGCTGCTAGAACTCTGTGTGGCATTTATCTTGGCTCTAATCTTAGGTGCTGTTAACTTGCGATTTCTGAGGCTGGTGACTCAAATGAACTGATCCTCAGCAGCAGAGGTGACTCTTTGTCTTCCTTTCCTGGGTCGGTCCTCATGTTAGCCAGTTTTTTTTGTAGCATTTGATGGATTTTGTGACTGCATTTGGGGATACATTCAACATTTTTGTAATTTTCCAGACTGACTGACCTTCAGTTCTTAAAGTTCTTAACGTCAATTCTTTTAGTAAAAAGAATCGACAAAAAAAGAATAGCTGATTGGTTCTTGCCATAATATGGATTCTAACAGTTGCCAGAAAGGGCTGTCAACTGTGTACCAACATGACTTATGCACAACACAACTGATGGTCCCAAACCCATTAAGAAGGCTAGAAATTCCACAAATTAACCTTAACAAGGCACACCTGTGAAGTGAAAACCATTTCAGGTGACTACCTCATGAAGCTCATCAAGAGAATGCCAACAATGTGCGAAGCAGTAATCAGAGCAAAGGGTGGCTATTTTGAAGAATACAAAACATGTTTTAACTTAATTGACACTTTTTCGTTTACTGCATAATTCCATATGTGTCCATTCATAGTTATGATGCCTTCAGTGATACAATGTAAAGAGTCGTGAAAATAAAGAAAAACATTAGAAAATGTTACTATGCCCCTCTCCACAATCAGCTTCGGGTCTTTAGGAGGGCATTTCTCATTTTTGTGTCCAAAAGAACCTTGCATAGTGGAAAAAGGATTTATTGCAGCATTCTTGTGAGCCAGGTTGCCCTCTCTCTCCCATGTGAGTGACATGCTCACCCCTCATGATACCTCAGCCAACAGTCGATAGGATTTTACTATAGTGGTCTTGCCCACCTGGTTACTCTCTCTCCCATGTGAGTGACAAGCTCACCCTTCACGACACCTCAGCCAGCAGCCAATAGGATGTTACGGCTATTGGCAGTGTATTTGACTGTAGTGGAGAGCAGACCAAAACATGGTCAACAAAGCATTCATGGGGTCCAGCGCTATGCCACACCACTGTTGCGAGTTCCAAACATGCCCAATTTATCTGCTCCTAAGGCAGCTGTGCTCCCTTGCTTCACAGCACTGAGCAAAGATTGGCCAAAAGTCCTGAGCAAGCACTTGCCTACACTGCAGAGATCCAGAGACTGGAAAGGGAAGGCTACATTGTTAAACTTCTAGCAGGAGAAGAGGAAACCACCACTAGCTGGTATATCCCACACCACATGGTGGAACACAACAGCAAGCTTCTCGTTGTGTTCAAATTCACCTTCCGGTTCCAGGGACAGAGCCTGAACGACCTTCTACTTCCCGGACCTAACCTGGGACCATCTCTTCTTTTTTTTTTTTTTTCTAGTGTAACCCTGAGTGTCATGTGGTGCATTAAAAGTGGGGAGGCTGGGCGAGGCGTCCAGGGGGCGGGCCAGAGGACCACAGAGGATGGCTACTCTGCAGCCTACCCTGGCCCAAGTTCCCCGTGCCGTCCCAGACCTTGGGGGTCCAAGGTGTGAGTGTGTGTGGTGCATTAAAAAGAAATTAGAGAGCAGGGGAGGCAAGCAAGAGGGTGATGGGGAAGAGACAAGGCCGTAGAGCCCTGCCATCCGCCCCACCACAGAGCCCATCACTCCTGCCCCCACCTGCTCTCGGGGCCCTAGCTGTCATGTGTGTGCCTAAGAGTAACTATATACAGTGACGTGTGAAGTATGTGAAGTGCACAGTAAGAGGCAGTCTGGTGTGGATCCGGCCCATGAGGAGAGAGCAGCGGGGGAGACAGGTAGTAAGACCACCGGTACTGATGCAGAGGGCCCCCAGAGCCCGGAGGCAAGAGGCCAAGGTGGGCCCACACGAACCCAACCGGCCCGGCCAGCACCGAAACCCCCAGAAGTCGCAGCGCCCCGGCAGACGCCGTAGCCCCACCACGGGCCAGCCGCATGCAGCACCCTGCCCCGGAGGGAGGACCAGGCCGCACCACTAGGAAGCAAGGGCCATGAGCCCCCACGCCCACCCCGGAGCCGGCACGTCCAGGATGCAGGGCGCCCACCCCGCAGCACCACCGAGACCCCACCCACCCCACTACTCCCCAGGACAGCACCGGGCCCGGACAGAAGCCCCCAGCCAGCAGAAACTTATCTCCAGTGGCGGCACACAGGCAAGTACCAAGGCCTGTGCCCGGATGAGCCAGAGCCACCCCCCCAGAGAGACCACCCGGCCCCCATGCCAGACCCCCAGGCAGCGGAGGGCCCCCAGCCCCCCCAGGGGAGGGAGAGGGACGAGGACGAGCGGCCAGGCAGGAGAGGAGGGAGGAGGAGGGAAGCAGAGCAGGAAAGGACAGGGGAGCGACCGGAGGGCCGACCCACCCCAAACCCCAGGGCCAACCAGGGCGCCCCAGAAGAGACCAGCCGCCGCCACCCCCAAGGCCCCGGGAGAGCGCACAAACCCAGCAGACCCAGGGCTCAAAGGGAGAGACACCGGGGACACCCACCCCCAGGCAGAGGGGCCCGAGCCACGCCGGCCCCGCAGAGCCAGAGAGCGACCCCAAGAGCAATAGGGAAGGGACACCACTAGTGCATGCACACAGCCTTGAAGTCCATGGTGCCATCCTACTTAAAAAGGTAGAGGGTTAATAAACTGAAATAAAGCAGACAGAAGTCAGACCATACACACAGACAGAATAATAATTACAATTTTATGAGGGAAGTGGCATACGCCCACATACAAGCGGAAGCTATAGATTAATATTTATTGATTTAATAAATGGAGACCATTTTTCTTTGAAGGAGTCCAATTGTTTTTTTCTGATAGCAGATATTCTCTCAAGTGAAATGTGTTCTGTGAGGAGGTTCAGCCAATGGATGATGTTGAGGGCTTTCTTATCTTTCCAGTTAACGAAAATAGTTTTTTTGGCAATGGCGATAGCTGCAAGTGTGGGTTGGATATGAATGTCTGGAAGGGCTGTTTGCGTTAGATCACCAATTAGGCAAACGTTCGGGGAATGTGGAATCCCGCAGTCCAAAATATTGGAGAGTTTCTGCATGATTGTTACCCAGAATTGATAGACGGGTGTACAAAGCCACAGAGCGTGAAAGTAAGTGTCCGTCATGTTTTGGGTGCATTGCGTACATGTGTCTGAGTGTGAGAAGCCCATTTTATACAGTTTATATTGCGTTATATGCATTCTGTGAAGCACCTTAAATTGGATCAATTGTAAGTTGGTGTTTTTAGTCATTTTAAATGTGTTTTCACAGATTTGGGTCCAAAAATCAGAGTCAAAAGATTTGGATACGTCTTTTTCCCATTTTTGAGTTGGTAGGTGTATAGAGTGTGTCTTTGAGAGTAAACTATAAATTTTTGAGAGATTCTTCTTATTTCTTGGAGAGAGTTTCACAATGTAGTCGACAAATTAGGGTGGCTGTAAATCCGTTGGCTGTAAAGTAGTCTGAAGCGATGGAATTCTACTTGTAATAGTCTTCTTTACCTGTAGGTACTGAAGAAAATTTCCATTTCTTATTTCAAATGTTTGGAATAAGTTTATATATGTCCTAAATGTGTTATCATCCAGAAGGTGATGGAGGTGAGTGACTCCTCTCTCTGCCCATGTGCTGAAATAAAGAGCTATTTTGTTGTTTGCAAAATCAGGGTTGTGCCAGATTGGGGAGAGTATACTGGGTTTTAATTGGGAGCCTGTGATTTCCAGTGCTTTCCACCAAGCAGACAAGGTGGAAGCGATCATAGGGTTCTTGAAGCAGGAGTGATGTTTAAGGGCAGAAGTGATAAAGGGAAGGTCAGAGATTTTGATCTGGTTACAATCTAACTGTTCTAGTTCCAGCCAGGATTTATATTCTTCATGAGGATGTATCCATTTGGTGAGATATTGTATTTGGTTGGATAAATAATAATACATGAAGTTGGGAGCCTCCAGTCCTCCTTCGGATTTATTCTTCTGGAGGGTAGTCAAACTGTTTTTATCCTTTTTATTCTTTGAGTAGAATTTACCAATAGCAGAGTCTAATGATTGGAACCACTTTGATGTGGGTTTAAATGGAATCATGGAGAAAAGATAGTTGATTTTAGGTAATATTTTCATTTTGACTGTAGCTATTCGTCCCAAAAGGGAGATGGGGATGTTGTTCCAACGCCTCAGATCATCACAGACTTTGTCCAAAAGTGGAGTGAAGTTCAGGTGAACTAATTCTGAGAGTTTGGAGGAAATATTTATGCCCAGATATCTGATGTTGCCAGTAGGAAAAGAATAATGCGAGTTTTGGGCTGCGGGCTTCCACGAGTTTTCTGTTAAAGGTAATATAATTGATTTTGACCAGTTGACGGAGTAGTCTGAAAGACGCGAGAAGGTTGTGATGAGGTTAAATACTTCCTTTACTGAAGTTTTGGGTTCTTGTAGATAAAGTAAAATGTCATCTGCGTATAGGTTAATTTTATGTTCAGACTCCAGAGCGCAGATACCTTTGATATCGGTGTTCTGACGTACAGCTGTTGCTAATGGTTCGATAAAGATCGCAAACAATAAGGGAGAGAGTGGGCATCCCTGTCTCGTTCCCCTTTGCAGACTGAAGCTTTGTGAAGTGATCCCATTAGTGGTGACTGTAGCCTTGGGTGAGTTGTACAGAGCTGATACCCACTGGATAAATGATTCTCCGAAGCCAAATTTGTGGAGCACAGCAAAGAGAAAGGACCAATTAACTTTGTCAAAGGCTTTTTCTGCGTCCAGTGACATAACAATAGCTTCTTTGTTGTGGCGTTGCGTGAAAGAGATTAGATTTAGAAGTCTTCTGATGTTGTTGGTGGAGTGTCGGCCATTTATAAATCCTGTTTGATCGCTGTGAATTATTGATGGGATGATTTTCTCCAGCCTAGAGGCGAGAGCTTTTGAGATAATTTTGATGTCGGTGTTGATTAGTGACAGAGGTCGATAGGTAGAGGGAAGCGTATGATCTTTGTCTGGTTTCAATAGTAATTTAATTGCAGCTGTATTCATGTGCGGACTGATATAACCATTATTTTTAATCTCTGTCACTGTCCTGAAGAAAAGGGGTGCTAACATTGACCAAAAATGTTTAAGAAATTCAGCAGGGAAACCATCAGGACCAGGTGCCTTGCCTGCTGGCATACTGTCTAATGCACATTGTAATTCTTTCATAGTCAATGGAGCATCTAATATGTCTCTGTAATTTGACGTTAGTTTGGGCATGTTTAAATTGTTGAGAAAATTATGTATATCTTCTATGTTTGGGTTAACTGCTGCTGAGTATAAACTCTGGTAACAATTATAGAAGGTCTGGTTGATTTCCTGAGGTGACTGAGTATACTTTCCTGAGGGATCCTGAATTGCTGTTATGAAGGATTTTTCTTTATTGCGCTGGAGTTGGTTCGCCAGAAATTTTCCTGATTTATTATTGTGTTCGAAATCATTATATCTTAGTTGTTGTAATAAAAACTCTGTTTTCTTGGATAGGATATTATCGAGGTTTAGTTTTGCATTTTGTAGTTCGGACCATAATTGGTCACTTGGGTTTATTGCATAATTCTCTGTAAGTTGTTTAATTTTTTCTTCAATTTCTTTCTCTGTTTGTAGATCTTTTTTTTCTTGTATGAGGAGTATGATATTATTTTACCTCTGATTACGGCCTTTCCAGTTTCCCACAGCAAAGATGGGGGTAAGTCATCAGAGTCATTGTTTTTTAGAAAGTCTGCCCACTCACTCCTTATTACTCGATCAAATTCTGGGTCTTTGAGTAGAGAGATGTTGAGGCGCCAAGTCTGAGGAGGTTTAGGGATGGAATCTGTTTGCAGGCTGAGTGATATTGGTGCGTGGTCGCTGATAATGATTGGGTGGATTTTAGTAGTAACTTTATGTGCGATAGAGTTATTTAAGAGGAAAAAGTCAATTCTTGAAAATGTTTTGTGTACCGCAGAGAAAAACGTATAGTCCCTCTTTGTAGGGTTTTTGAGTCTCCAGACGTCGTCTAGTCCGAAATCTTTCATATAGTCATGTATGACTTTAACTGATTGTGACTGTTTTATGTGTATTGGACTATTAGATCGATCTACTGAAGGGTTTAAAACTATGTTGAAGTCACCACCGATAATAGTTGTTGAGTTAGCAGATAAGTCTGCTAAGTGAGAGAAAACAGTGTGAAAGAAGGCTGGATCATCATTATTCGGAGCATAGAGGTTTACGATAGAATATAATTTATTAAAGATTGTTGCCTGGATAATAATATATCTGCCCTCTGAGTCCGTTACTGTACTGTTTAAAGTGAATGGTACTCTCTTATGGACTAGAATGGAGACCCCTCTTTGTCTGCTGTTATAACAAGATGAAAAGATGATACTATAATTCGAGTCTGATAAACATTTTTCTTCCGACTGTAGTAAATGTGTTTCTTGAAGGAGCAAAATATCTGCTTTTAATTTAGAGACATAGTCCATGATTTTAACTCTTTTTGTTTGTGAGCATATGCCATGAACATTCCAGGCTACGATATTAAACTTGAACATACAGAGAGAAGATGTTCTGTCACTGAGTATGTAGAAATGTAATATAACATCTGTGTGTGTCCCTGTGAGCTGTCTGTTGCTGTCTGTGAGCTGTGGGTGTTGGAGAGAGATGTATACAGCAGGTCAGGATCTATATATACATTATATAATAGCACATCATTGCGTGAAAAACTATCAACAAACACATTATAAAACATACAAGCACAATAAACATGGGGGGTACATAGAGTGTGAGTGAGAGTGTGGGGGGTGAGTATGTGAGAGGGGGAGAGGGCTAAAGGGAGACATATAGAGAGGGAGAGAGAGAAAAGTAGAAGGAGGAGGGGGTTCTCCAGTGGGGAGTGTATATTAGGAGAGTGAGACATTTACACCTGTGAGATATTTCTTTTTAAATAACATTTTCTAACATAAATGACTAAGTGATATATTAAACGTTTAAGCCATTTTTTTTTTTTTTTTTTTTTTTTTAGAAGAGCCAGGGAGTAATGGAGGGTTCCCGAAATAGCTGCCCATCTATGTATAGTTTGTCCACAACCAGTGCAGTCCGTTTACCTTTCTGTCTGTGTTCTTTCATGATGGGATATAATACTTTGCGCCTCTCGTTGATTTCCCTGGGAAACTGGTCGTTCATCCCGAACGACGTGCCTTTCAGCTCCCGTCCTTTGCTTCTTACGAGCACTTTCTGCTGGAAGTGCTCGAACTTTGCAATGATAGGACGGTGTCGGTTTCCTCCTCGGGGTCCGAGCCGGTGGACGCGGTGGAAAGTGATGTTTTTCACCGTTTCCGCAGGGATTTTAAGCACCAACACCATGAAGTTTTTAACAAGGGTCTCTGGGTTATCCGGTGTGGACTCAGGGATACCAGAAAAGATCAGGTTGTCCCGCATGCTCCTCGACTGGATGTCCAGGACGGTCTCCCTCAGGGTTTTGTTTTCTTTTTTAAGTGTATTCACCTCTGAAGTGACCGCTGTCAGCGTGGACCGGAGTTCGGTGTTGTCCCTCTGCAGATCCTCTATCTGCTGGTGGGTGAACTCCAGGCTTGCTTTCAGGTCTTTTATCTCCTGGTGAAGCAAGCTAAGGATATCGAGCTTCTTATTAATTGACCCGAGAACACTTACCTGGATATCCGTGACCTCCAAGTCTTGTGTGTCTGTCGAGGAGTCTGCCTTCTTCCTCTTGCTCGGGTTTACGTCTTCCATCGTGCACCGGACGAAGTAGTCGTCAATAAAGTTCTCAAGGTCCTCCACTGTGAGCACTACTGTTTCCGATCTTGAGCAGGCTATTTAGTTAGGTTGTTGTTTTATTTATTTATTTATTTTTAATACAAATACGTCGAGATAACGGCGATTTGTTTACTTCTCATCTAGCAGCTGGGAGCCGCCATGTTGAATTTCGTCACTCTCACTGAATCTCGCGATCTCACAGCATCTCGCGATCTACCATCTCTTCTAGCGGTGCTGCTGTGGTTCAGAGAGCACTCTGTTGCTGTAAGCAGTGATGTAAAAGGGATGTTCCATCAAGTGAGGCTCTTAGATGAGGACCGCCCACTGCTGCGGTTCCTCTGGCGAGACATGAAATGGGACGAGCTGCCCCATGTCTATGAGTGGAGAGTTAGGACTCTTTGGCACTACATGTAGCCCATGTTGTGCTATCTTCGCTCTTCAAAAACACATGCTGGACCATAGTACACCGGGAGAAGCTGTCCAGGAGACAGCCTACAATCATTCCATGTGGATAACTGTCTCCAGAGCTGGCCAACAGAAGACACTGCCAAGGCTTCAGTGTTAAGCTGTATGCATTGCCAAAGGAGGGAGGGTTTGAGCTTCGACAGTGGGCAAGCAACCAGCCCTCTGTTTTCAGTCACCTCCCTTCAGAGGCCAGGTCCACCAGCGCTGAGCTCTAGATCGCTCAAGGCAACCCTGATGTGGCAGAGTCAGCACTTGGTCTCCACTGGCACTGCTCATCTGACAGACTACGGTACAAGCTGTGACCTGTTGACCATCCCCAAGTGACACTGTGCACAATCTACAAAGTTCTGGTGAGTCAATATGATCCCCTTGGCTTTATTATCCCATACACCACCAGGGCTAAGGTCACTGTGCAGCAGCTACGGGCAAAACAACGGGACTGGGGTGATCCTAACCTCCCTGAGGACCTGCTCCAGGCATGGAAGCAATGGGAGAGTGAGCTGCCAGATCTGCAGGATGTATCACTAGCACATTGCTACATCAGTTCTGAGATGAACACAGAGAGTTGTCAACATGACATCCACATATTTTGCAATGCATCAGAATGTGCTTATGGATCAGTAGCCTATCTTAGGACTGAAGACGCTAGTGGCAAAGTAGAAGTCACCTTTCTCGCAGCACACTCCAGAGTAACTCCCAGAAATCAACAAACCATCCCTTGTCTGGAGCTGTGGGTAGCTCTAATGGGAACCCAGTTGGCCCAAGTCCTCACCAAAGAGCTAACAGTTCCTATCTGCCAAGTCATGCTATGGAGCGACTCAACTACAGTGCTAACGTGGCTTCAGTCTGACACCTGTCGATATAAGGTCTTTGTTGGTACTCGGATAGCAGAGATCCAAGACCTAACAGACTGGCATTATGTAGACTCAGATAACAACCCCGCCGATGACATAACTCGGGGTAAGCGTCTGTCTGAGTTAGGGATGCAAAGCCGTTGGTATTGAGGCCCAGCATTCCTTTATGGAGCTCAAGAGCAGTGGCCTGAGAAACCAGATTCCATACCTGATAGTGGTGAAGAGCTACGAAAGCCAGTTACATGTCTGCATATTGACACAACCGTAAGCCTGCCCTTACCTGATGTCAATCAATTCGAGACCTTCCAGGACCTTTTGATTGCCACAGCACTGTTGCTTCATGGGGTGGCTGACACCCCTGTCTCTGCTGAGGAGTATAGGAGTGCAGAGAACGCTCTCATACAGAAGGTGCAACAGGACTGCTTTCTGTCGGAGCTGACCCACCTGAAAGAAGGTAAGCCATTACCTAAAACCAGTTGTCTGCTCGCTTAGGTCCTGAATTGGACACCATTACCAATCTCATCCTAGTAGGAGGCCGACTTCAGCAAAGCCCTCACCTCGACCAAGCATCCATACATCCTGTTGTGCTTGACCCAAACCACCATGTTACTCAGCTGATTATTGCTGATTTGGATGAGAAACTACACCACCCTGGTGCAGAGAGAGTGTTTGCTGAAGCGAGGCGCAAATACTGGATTCTGCAAGGGAGAGAGGCAGTTAAACGACACCAGCAAAGATGTCTAGAGTGTCGCAAATGGCGCAGCAAACCCAAGGTGCCAAAAATGGCTGACTTGCCCCCAGCGAGGCTCTGCTTATATCAGCCTGCCTTTTATTCAACTGGTGTGGACTGTTTCTGCCCTATAGATCATCAAAGTCGGCAGAAGAAATGAGACAAGATGGGGTGTTATTTTCAAATGTCTGACCACCAGAGCAGTTCACCTAGACCTTCTTGCAACTCTTGACACAGACTCTTTCCTAATGGCCTTCAGGAGATTCGTGGCACGTCGAGGTAAGCCATTCGAATTGCTGTCTGACCAAGGAACCAACTTTAAAGGTGGAGAAAGAGAGTTAAAGGAAGCATTTGCTGCACTTACACCTACCCTTCAAGCTGAGCTGGCTGCCCAACAAGTGAACTTCAGATTCAACCCCCCCAGTGCCCCGCACTTTGGTGGCTGCTGGGAGAGGGAAATCCGATCACTGAAACAGGCCCTACAGACCACCTTGGGTGCTCAGACTGTAACAGAGAAGAAGGCAGACTGTTCTCATTGAGATCGAGGGCATTCTAAACGCCAAGCCCTCGGGCTATGTTTCATCTGATGTGGCTGACCCAGATCCAGTCACTCCTAACACTCTATTGATGGGGCGGCCTGATGCAGCTCTTCCCCAGGTCGTCTACCCTAAGTCAGAGATGCTCAGCAAGTGAAGATGGCGACACAGCCAAATATTGGCAACATTTCATCAAATAATCTCCCCAGTCTGCAGACTCGTCAAAAGTGGGCCACACACAATATCCGTTTTGATCCATGAGATGAGAGGCAGTGAGCTAACGGAGGAAGGAGCCGAATTTTCGGATACCACCGTCGGGACCGAATATTCGTCACATGGGCAGTTGGGTGTTCTTTCGGGTTAGGACCTGTACAGTACGGCTGATGGTTGGAGTAATGAGGCAGATTTCCACAGTAAATCTGGGGGCGGCTGTAAAAAGGATTTATTGCAGCATTCTTGTGAGCCAGGTTGCCTTCTCTCTTCTATGTGAGTGACATGCTCACCCCTCATGACACCTCAGCCAACAGCCAATAGGATTTTACTGCAGCAGTCTTGCCTACCGCAGACCTGGTTACTCTCTCTCCCATGTGACTGACATACTCACCCCTCATGACACCTCAGCCAGCAGCCAATAGGATGTTACGGCTATTGGCAGTGTATTTGACTGTAGTGGAGAGGAGACCGAAGCTGTGTTAGATACAGAGCTGCACAGAATATGCAGGGTTGGAGTTGTGTGCATTCTTGAAACACGTGAGTTGTCAACTATGATTGTTTGTGTAGAGTTCTTGTGTTGGAGTCAAAATGTTTAAGTACATTACAGGCTGTATCTCTGTTAGCTTGTGTATTTATTTAGATTGTTGAGCTAGGCTACAGAGCAGTTGTTTCATTGTTAAGAATTGTTAAGAACATTAAGAATTTGGTTTGTTCGCTTTGTAGAACCACACATATAGCTTTCAACTTTGACTGAATGTGTTACATGTGAGGCAGTGCTCAATAAAGATGTCGAACGAGTGTGGCATCTCCTCGTGTTTCTGACTGAACACATTGCAGTGGAACAGCACAACAACCATCTCAACATTGGATGGTGATAAGATCTTGAAATCACATAGTGTAATATTGGAAATAAGATATAGCTGAGTCTAAGAGAGATTTGGCATACCTGGTCCACTTATCAAACAGATTTTTGTCCAGCACTGAAGTATCACTTTATATTTTACACAGACTTTTATCTCGATGCACTGTTTCAAAACACAATGATCTGTCTCAATTTGAAAAGTCAGCTTTTTTAAAAACCAACATGGCTCAGTTCAAATTTTTTTCTTAAAACAGAACTTATCATTTCTCTGGTAGGATTTCAGCATCTGATGGTTTGTTATTGCTCAGAGGCAGGTTCATGAGCCAAAGCATGGATGCAGAGAACAGACATGGAATTGCAAACTGCCTGTTCTGCCCAACATCAACACAGAGTGGCTGTACACGATCATTTCAATTTTGCTAAAATGTTTGTCTGGTATTTGCAAGGAATGTGTTCAAATACTATTGGATAAATGTCCCAATTATGTGTGTTTGTAATACTCACTTGTGGCTACTGGCAAGTGTGAGCTGAGCTGGCAAGTGCCGTGAGGGAAGGATGTCATACTTGTCGCCGACTTGCACACCATTAGAAAAGGGCTGCACAGACATACGAAAGTGAAGGGGGTAAATTATAGAAACCCAAAGCAACAACTTCAAAATTTTATATCAGCTGAGTTTGATGAATAGAAATAAAGTTGAATACAGTATGTTATGCATACTGTATATATGTTATGCCAGTGTTCCTTCCTGATTCTGTAGTCAGAGGCTTGCAGTGAAGTTCTTAGCAGTTAGTGAATAAAGTCAGGATAATATACTGAAAGTGGATATAGCAATTCAACAGTCAGCAGCTGTGGCAACTCACTAAAAAATGATAATGTGGGTTCAAGATGCAAAAAAAAATTAAAGTTTATATTAAAATTGATTGTTTCATCACTTTCTCAGGGCTAATCTATTGTTATTTACTATCACAAAAAAGTATGTCAAGTTGTTCTTGTAAAATCAGTGCTGCTGAGACAGAATGCAACACAGCACATTATTATGTGAGGATTAGATCTTAATTATCTGTGTCAAACAGGGAAGACAATTTGTGAATCTGGTGCCAGATTAGCCAGCATGAAGCATATACCCAAAAATTTGTATATAAATATAGTGGAGTGGAGTGATCCTCTAAAAAGACACACATTTGGTTTCCATACAACTGCTTGAGGTGACAAAGCTACTACATTTATACTGCATTTATGGTATTTTATAGAAGTACTCCACTGCAATTAGTAATATCAGTGGAAAATTCCAAAAACCCAGGACAAAATATTACCTTCAGTAACACTGGTTTAGAAATATATTCCACATGCAAATCGCACTTGCCTTTGAAATGAAGGTTGCATTTGCAGAAATGGAAGACGAAAGTATGAAAAAAACACTTCAACTTCCTAAGTATTTCCAGAAATGACAATGCTTCTCTACATGCAGCATGAGGTACATTTTGATAAATAAAGAATCTCTAGATAGAGATTGGGTATGTGCATGAGTGTATACACAGCACTCTCAACATTAAATGATGAAGCAGAGAGAGGGTGCAAATTATACATATGCTCAGCAGTTTTCTAGCTCCCACCCTGGGACGTCCGGAGGCAGTCTCTGGACAATTTGTGTATTGTATTGAATGGTGAGTTACATTTTTGAGTTTCAGCTAAACCAAGGATTTCATTATTTAGCAGTAATTTTTATAATTATGCTCCATCTATTTACTCACTAGCGCTGCATAGTGGCTTGGTGGTTAGCACTATCGCCTCACAGCTAGAAGATCCCCAGTTCGCATCCTGGCCTTCCTGGGATCTTTCTGTATGGAGTTTGCATGTTCTCCCTGCGCATGCATGGGTTTTCTCTGGGTACTCCGGCTTCCTCCTACAGTCTAAAATCATGCTGAGGTTAATTGGTGATTCTAAATTGTCTGTAGATGTGCATATGAGTGTGCTTGTTGGTCTCTTTATGCAGCCCTGTGACAGACTGGTGACCTGCCTTCACCCTAAGTCAGTTGGGATAGACTCCAGCCCCCTCGTGACACTAATGAGGATTAAGTGGTGTATAGATGATGGACATTTACTCATTAGCAGAACTTAACTAATGAAACGAAAATCTGGAAACAATGAAAACATAAACTATAAACAAAAATATTATAAAATTGACAAATCTAAACTCATTAACATTTTGTCCCATTTAAAAAAAAAATACACTTTCACCTACTTTATCTAACCCATTGTCCAAAGAGCTGTACCATTGTATTTGGGGATTATTTATCTTGTTGTCAGTGGGAGGTGATTCAGGGAAAAACTCTATTCAACTGTGAACAACAAACCTTTAACAGACAGGACAACACTTGACAAAAAAATTGAGAGACTAACCAGAATAAAAGGACAAATGTATTACAGCAATACATTTTCAAGTTAGTGTCCTGTTTAATTGAAAACAGATGTCCTTTTGTTTATTTTGCACTTGATGCACTTCAATTATTTCTACCACCAGATAATAAAAAAAACTTTAGTTTGGTCTAGTGACCAAACTAAAGTTTTGTCATTGGACATGTTTAATCTTGAGTTGACTGTTTTTGGCTTTATGACTGTAATTCTTCCACACAGTACTTGTGCCTAAACATGACTATTTACTTAAGTTTGTTTTAGTAGCAGACTAATCAGTCTGAGAAAAAAAACAACTCTGCCTCACTGACTGTGGGGATTTTTATCTTCCTGTAATTGTTCAAAACACTTCAGAACTACATAACTCTCATGAATAATACAGACAAGTACAGTACAAGTTTAACTTTCTTTCAACCATACTTTCACATGCCTTACTGAATACTAAATCTCATTCTAGTACAATACCTAACATTTTTGAAAGTCTGCAATCTATAGAAAGAGCTGCAAAAATAACACTTTATATATTACAGAAATGCATGCATAATACATTTCACAAACGTAGGCAGAAGGAAACCCACATGATGGCGATGGATGGTATCCATCACCTATTATGTTATTATAAGGAATTGCCAAAGTAACTCATTTTTTTTGGCATGCAAGCAAGCTGTACATGTACAATTAGCATCACGTTGTTCTAGCTGTGAGGAGCTCTTTCATTCCCAGCATGGCAGCAGAATCATGTGAATGTGAATCATTCAATGGTTTTAAATAGGCATATTTTGGATTTGCCCCAAAGGCTGAAAAGCTCATCATTAGCAAAACCAACCTGTACACACTTGGACAAAATGGTTGGTACCCCTCGGTTAATGAAAGAAAAACCCACAATGGTCACAGAAATAATTTGAATCTGACAAAAGTAATAGTAAATAAAAATTCTATGAAATCTAACCAATGAAAATCAGATATTGCTTTTGAACCGTGGTTCAACAGAATTATTTCAAAAAATAAACTCATGAAACAGGCCTGGACAAAAATTATGGTACCTCTAGAAAAGACTGAAAAAAATTTGACCATAGGGACATGTTTAATCAAGGTGTGTCCTGTAATTAGCATCACAGGTGTCTACAAACTTGTAATCAGTTGGCTTTTTTATAGGGTTGCAAGTAGTCACTGTGCTGTTTGGTGACATGCTGTGTACCACACTAAATATGGACCAGAAGAAGCGTAGGAGAGAGTTGTCTCAGGAGATTAAATAGAAAATTATAGACAAGCATGTTAAAGGTAAAGGCTATAAGACCATCTCCAAGCAGCTTGACGTTCCTCTGACTACAGTTGCACATATTATTCAGAAATTTAAGATCCATGGGACTGTAGCCAACCTCCCTGGACGTGGCCGCAGGAGGAAAATTTATGACAAATGGAAGAGACGGATAATACGAATGGTAACAAAAGAGCCCAGAACAACCTCTACAGGCATTAAAGTTGAACCCCAAGGTCAAGGTACATCAGTGTCAGATTGCACCATCCATCGTTGTTTGAGCCAAAGTAGACTTCATGGGAGACGACCAAGGAGGACACCATTGTTGAAAACAAATCATGAAAAAGCCAGACTGGAATTTGCCAAACTGCATGTTGACAAGCCACAAAGTTTCTGGGAGAATATCCTATGGACAGACAAAACTGTAACTTTTTGGCAAGGCACATCAGCTCTGTGTTCACAGACGCAGAAATGAAGCATATCAAGAAAAGAACACTGTCCCTACTATGAAACATGGAGGAGGCTCTGTTATGTTCTGGGGCTGCTTTGCTGCATCTGGCACAGGGTGTCTTGAATCTGTGCAGGGTACAATGAAATGTCATGATTATCAAGGTATTCTAGAGAGAAATGTGCTGCCCAGTGTCAGAAAGCTTGGTCTCAGTCACAGGTCATGGGTCTTGCAACAGGATAATGACCCAAAACATACAACTAAAAACACCCAAGAATGGCTAAGAGGAAAACACTGGACTATTCTGAAGAGGCCTTCTATGAGCCCTGATCTAAATCCTATTGAACATCTGTGGAAGGAGCTGAAACATACCATCTGGAGAAGGCACCCTTCAAACCTGAGACAGCTGGAGCAGTCTGCTGATGAGAAGTGGACCAAAATACCTGCTGAGAGGTGCAGAAGTCTCATTGACAGTTACAGAAATAGTTTGATTGCAGTGATTGCCTCAAAAGGTTGTGCAAAAAAATATTAAGTTAAGGGTACCATCATTTTTGTCCAGGCCTGTTTCATGGGTTTATTTTTTCAAATAATTCCGTTAAACCACGGTTCAAAAGCAATGTCTGATTTTCACTGGTTAATTTTCATAGAATTTTTATTTATTACTACTTTTGTCAGTTTTAAATTATTTCTGTGACCATTGTGGGTTTTTCTTTCATTAACCGAGGAGTTAACAATTTTTTCCACGTGTGTAAGACAGATGGACTACAGTAAAGGACAGTTCCAGGTTTTGATCATGTTTCATGAAAAGCAGATTAACAAAGCTGTTAAATACCAGTAATGTGTACACCAAACTGCAGATTCATCAGTCCAGTAAGTGGCGTCAAATTCACTATATAGTCGCCATGTTAGTTTAGCATATTGGTTTCAGTATTTTGCTGAGGCTGATAGGGATGCCATTACTTTTGTAGGTATATTAGACAATTCAAATTTGGATCTGACAATTCCACTAGGAGAGAAGTTTAAGAATCACTAAGTGGTTCTTATTCTTTCTGAGAAGAATGTCCAAACCAAATCATGAAAATCCATTCAACTGTTGAGGCATTACATTTACAACTTTCTGCTAGTGAGTTAATAAATTAATTAAGGAATTACGCTTTTCCGCTCACATCCAACCCATTGCTTTACCGTGAAATTGACATCTAATTCCTACCTTGGAGCTCTCTGAGTTTCCTGCTTCTTCGATTCTGTGATGACACCTCCCAAATTCCCCAGATGGACAACTGAGTGGTCGTCCGTTCAGGTGAGAGGGCCCAGCAGGTCCCAGCTGGAGTTGGTATTCTGCTCCAGTCCGGTGGGTGTCTGCCAAGTGGCTGTCTTTGGAACACCTTGTGTCAGGTGGTGTCTGGGAATCTGACAGCGCACTGGTAGAAGATGAGATAGAAGAGGACAAGGAAGAGGAACTGGGGAGCCAAGAGTGGCGGGATTCTAGTGGGATAGGAGGAGGACGCTCAGGGGGAGGAGGTGGAGGTGGGTCCCTCTGAGGAGGAGGTGGAGCTGGTAGAGGCTTTTCCTGCTTTCTGGACATGCCTGGTGAAGACTACAAAGTAACAAAGATACAGCTTGCTCAGTGGTTCACTGAAATGTAAATGATCGAAATAATTTGACTTCTTCTTAAATACAGTAATTAGTGCTGTCAAACGATTAAAATATTTAATCGGATTAATCATAGGGTTGTTGTGGATGAATTTCGATAAATCACAATTCAATATCATTCATTTTTAATCAATAAAAATCGCATGTGCAAACACTTTCAAGAAAGAAGAGAATATATATGCACGTAAGGTGTTTATTAAACACTTTTAAAGGTTCATGTTAGAGTCCCCGACTAATGCATACTTTGTGTTAATGTGGTACTTTAAGCTGGAAGTGCTTCGGTGAAAAGAAAACTCCTTCTTGCAGAGTGTACATATTACTGTAAGTCGGTCGACTGTTCCGTCTTGCGTTTTTTTATATTCAAATTTACCACTGAGAGGGCCAATGTGCTATTTAGTAGGGCCGATGCCGATTACAACATTTGGCAGAAAAAAATTTCCAAAACTGATTAATTGGCCGATTAATTAAAAAATATAGAATGAATAAAATAACTTCTTTTTTGATCCCTTAATGTTTACAACAACAAAGATATGAATTACAGGCAGAACATTTTACTATTTTAGAATACTTTGTCCGCAAGTATTTGTTTAACTTTAGAACAGAGAGGAATTTTCAAGTACAAAAACATGCAACAAAGCATTAAACCTTTGGGAAATTACATAACCTTAAAAAGAGTCAATCTATAAATGAGTTATGAAATACATCTTGTCTTGTACTTGTTGCTGCAAATTAGAGGTATTTTATATATATATATATGTGTGTGTGTGTGTGTGTGCGTGCGTGTATGTATGTATGTATGTTTGTATTTATATATATATATATATATATATATATATATATATATATATATATATATATATATATATATATATATAAACATTATTTATGCAGCCCTCTGATGCCCTTAAACGTTAAATCACATTTTCTCTATTCCATTTCTTTCTTTGCCATGAAGTCATGACTCATATGAACCAAAATAAAAACCAGAGACATCTTTCTCAGATGTCAACACGTCATCTATGACAGAGTTGCATTTTAAATATATTATAGTCACAAGTAGTCTGACACTAATGTTACTCCATAACAACACACACACTGAGTTGCTTTAACAGCCTGTGCACTGTGTTATAGTATTTTCTGACAAAGTAAAACTAAGAGTGACATGACATCATGACAGTTGCTGAAGACAGACAGTAATGCTAATCATTTTCACTTTAACTGTTTCTCTTAACTGAAATGGGAGACATTTTGAGTCATTGTTAATTTCACAACATCGTTGTGAACTTACCTGTCGGCTCAGCCCACTCCTGTAATGTTGCCTGGCTGTAGCTTACTCCTGTACATTACTGGGAAGACAGCGGTGAGGACTGAGGATTGAATGGAGTCAGAGCTCCACATATTGGGCAAACAGCGCAAGGACGCTTGACAGCATTTACTGTTTTATGAGAAATTAAGACTATAACGGCGTTTAATCAGCAAAATTCAGGCCGTTGACGATTATTTTGAAAAGGGCTATAATCGGCTGATTTAATCAACCGATTATACCCTACTGATTGATCCTACTGATTAACAGTAGGGTCCTACTGTTTGCCGTCTTCCATGTGGAGTTGCTTGGTTCTGCCACTATTGGATCAACTGCCGACTATCACCGACTGCCGACTTACCGTTGCACATGCCTTTGCATGTGCAAAGTCTATGTAGACAAACTGCCCAAAATGTGTTGCCAGAGGCGTTTCAGGGATTTTGAGTCATTCTGCGCTACAGATGCGTTAATTGCGTTAAAATTTTTAATCAGATTAATCATGATGATGGATTAATCCGCGTTAATATGTTAATTTTGACAGCTCTATAAATGTTAATGTTTTTAAGCCTTTCTGTAAAGCACTTTCTAAACATTGCATTAATATTTGTATATTTGTTTTAAATAATTGTGTAACAAATCAGTAGTGCTCAATGATGTGATGGTGTGCCAGAAAATTCAGGTGACCCATTTTTAATGTTTATGCCTGTGGGATCCTGTGGCTGACCTTTGGAGAGCTGGTGGGACTGGCAGATGGAGAGCGGATGGCACTTTTATGCATGAGGTCGCGTCGTGGTGGGACAGGGGGGAGGCTGAGGTGCTGGACACAGTGGCTGGGGTCTCCCCCGTGGGCTTTCCTATGTTGGCTGACAGGTGAAGAGCTGGGAGACACTATGGGTGAGTTTTGGTGCTCGGTGCAATGCTGAGAGAAAAACAAAAAAAAATCTTTTAAATCTGTTTCTAATAATTTAGTACCCGCTAAGGTTATGTAATGTGTAACAGAGGTTATGGGATCAAATTTCACAGACTGCTAGTAAAAATTATGGACAAGCAAAAGACTTTTTTTTTCATTTTTACCACTAAAAGTTAAACATAAAATCAATTAAGCCAATTTCTTGTGTCTTGTAAGCACCAGAGGGGCTTTATGTTGATAGAAGGGATATCCTACTAGACAGATACCAATAGACAGACAGCTCATTTATTACATGTACTACCTCTTTGACCCCTTGCTCAAAAAGACAATTCAGGATGTTTTGAAGTTACTCTGAATACACTTCACATTTGCCTTATTTTACTCTTTTTCTGTAGGGAATAACATTTTCTTTTGTTCTGGTAAAGCGCTGCTGGTTTTAAACTCTGGGCATATCAAGGTATTAGTAAAATTATTATTATTGGGCACCCAGATAGCTCAGCTGGCTGAGCGGGCAACTCATTAACAGGGGCTATAGTCTTGACACACAGCAGTCATGGGTTTGAATCCAGCCATTTACTGCATGTCATTCCCCCACATACAACCCATGTTTCCTGTCTGTCTCTCCATTGTCCTATATAATGAAGGCAAAATGGCCAAAAAATAACTTTAAAAAAGATTTTTACTCTTTCCATGCATCTTTATTTTCCAAACTTGTTTAGGTGGCACCAAATTCTTTTTAGACATTTTTGGTTAAAGAATATCATCTGCCAGTAGCAGAATTTTCTCCTTGCTCCAATTTAGCTTGTTTATTTATTTTTTAATTCTATCTCAGTCAACATCTAGCTATTTAATATGAATTATTATATACTCACATACCATTAATACACTGGAGAGGATTTCATTTCATGTTTTGATTGCTACTAGAGTTTTCAGATTCACACAAATAAAATGAACCTTTACAAACAGATGTTGTTACAGAATAACATATCTGTACAAAAAAAGTAAGGTATGGATCTTTTGTGGCCGAGGCAGAGTAAATCCTTCAACACGTGAGTAATCATGAAACACAAAAATATTACCTGGTATTGTGCACCTATTACAAACAACCAGAAGAAAATGGAAATCAAATATCTTTCAGCCCCTTCACTTGCCCATGAATAGAACAACAGCTTGCACTGTAAGTCTTTACCTTCCTGATGTTAGCCAGTCCATTCATGACAAGACAGTCTTCTCGATCTTCATCGTCATCCACATCCAACATTGGGCTGCTGTGCTGGTCCAAGAAGAAACACTTGGTGCCCTCATTTCGAGGGTCAAAGGGATCCACAATGATGGGCTCTGTGCCTTTAATCTCACAGCGACAGAAGGGGCATCCTTGGCCATCTGATTCCTTTATGAATAAGGAAGAAGTGTGCATGAAACCGATTATTTCATACACACAGACACACATGTGCAGTGACATTGCTAACCCCCAAACATACATAAATACATACATCAATACATACATACATACATAGGATATAAAAAGTCTACACACCCCTGTTCAAATGCTAGGTTTTTGTGACGTAAAAAAAATGATACCAAGTTAAATAATTTCACAACTTTTTCCACCTTTAATGTGACCTATAACCTGTACAACACAATTGAAAAACAAACTGAAACCTTTAAAGGGGAAAAATAAAAAAATAAAAACCTTAAAATAGCCTGGTTGCATAAATATGCACACCCTTAAACTAATACTTTGTTGCAGCACCTTTGGCTTTTATTACAGCACTCAGTCGTTTTGGACAGGAGTCTATCAGCATGGCACATCTTGATGTGGCAATATTTGCCCACTCTTCTTTGCAAAATCGCTCCAAATCTGACGGATTGCGAGGGCATCTTCTGTGCACAGCCCTCTTCAGATCACCCCACAGATGTTCGATCAGATTCAGGTCTGGGCCATTCCAAAACCTCAATCTTATTCTGGTGAAGCCATTCTTTTGTTGATTTGGATGTGTGCTTTGGGTCATTGTCGTGCTGGAAGATGAAGTTCCTCTTCATCTTCAGCTTTCTAACTGAAGGTTTTGTGCCAACACTGACTGGTATTTGGAACTGTTCATAATTCCCTCCACCCTGACTAAGACCTCAGTTCCAGTTGAAGAAAAACAGCCCCCAATACATGATGCTGCCACCACCATGCTTCACTGTAGGTATGGTGTTCTTTTGGTGATGAGCAGTGTTGTTTTTATGCCAAATATACCTTTTGGAATTATGGCCAAAAAGTTCAACTTTGGTTTCATCGGACAATGACACATTTTCCCAAATGCGTTTGGGAGATTTCAAATGTGTTTTTGCAAAATGAAGCTGGGCTTGGATGTTTTTCTTCGTAAGATAAGGCTTCCGTCTTGCCACCCTACCCAACCCAGACATATGAAGAAGACGGGAGATTGTTGTTACATGTACTACACAGCCAATACTTGCCAGAAATCCCTGCAGCTCCTTCAATGTTGCTGTCGGCCTCTTGGCAGCCTCCCTGACCAGTTTTCTTCTCGTCTTATCAATTTTGGACGGACGTCCTGTTCTTGGTAATGTCACTGTTGTGCCATATTTTCTCCACTTGATGATGACTGTCTTCACTGTGTTCTATGGTATATTTAATTCCTTGGAAATTCTTTTGTACCCTTCACCTGACTGATATCTTTGAACAATGAGATCCCTCTGATGCTTTGGAAGCTCTCTGCGGACCATGGCTTGTACTGGAAGATGTGGCTACAAAAATGTCAGGAAAAGCCTACTAGAACAGCTGAACTTTATTTGGGGTTAATTAGAGGCACTTTAAATGGTGATAGGAGTGTGTTGACTCCAAGTTAACATGAGTTTGAATGTAACTGGTTAAATCTGAACACAGTCACATCCCCAGTTATAAGAGGGTGTGCACACTTATGCAACCTTATTATCTCAGTTGTTTATTTTTACTTCACCTCCCTGTAAGGTTTCAGTTTGGTTTTCAGTTGCGTTGTACAGGTTATAGGTCACATTAAAGGTGGAAAAAGTTGTGAAATTATTAATCTTGGTGTCATTTTTTTACATCACAAAAACCTGGCATTTGAACAGGGGTGTGTAGACTTTTTATATCCACTGTACATACATATATGTGTATATATATATATATATATATATATATATATATATATATATATATATATATATATATATATATATATATATATATATATATATATATATATATATATATATATATATACCTATTATTTATATTCGATTAAAAATTAATATATTGAATAAAATGTTGTTAAAAATTTCATTTCTTGAAAATATATATATCACTTAGACTGTCAGGCTGGAAGACTGCTGTTGCAAACAACTGGGTTGCACATGCTTATTGGCTTTAGCACTGCCCTATATCTCACTCTCTGTCCCCCCATTCATGAAAGGCATAATCAATAGACACGTTTGTGTAGATCACCTCAAGTGAAAGCTGTTTTTGTAAACTGCACAACAGTCATTGGCCATGTACATATTTCTGGGGGACAAATCATAAATAAATAAAATAAATAAATAAAAGAGTAAAAGATGCTTTGGTTTTCAGTGCATCTCTCTCTTCTAACTCAGACAATATTTACAGAGACCAAACGAGGGACAGATCAAAGGCATGTGTGAAACTTAATCCTAATTAGAGTGGGAGGAGAGGGGAAGGACTGGGAGGCCAAACGTAAGAGAACTCAGAGGGTGAATGAAAAATTTTTGTGGTCATAGACATTAAAGAAACTGTTCAGTTAGTAAAGACAAGCTAAATGAATCTGCTTCCTGGTGAGAGGAAGAAAATGTTCTTTGATTAACTTCTGCTCTGAAGTAGACAGAAAAGTTCAAAAACAGAGTGACAGTAACCCTTCCCACACCGATTTAATGATTTGCATGTTTTGTCCAGATGTTGACATTAAAACAGAATAAAATTTGGTTGAGTAGTGAAAGTTTTCAGATTGAGTAATTTGATCAGTTGGGAGCCTATTAACACACTCAGAAGACAAAGTATGAGCTATATTAACATTTATTTGTAATGATATTTCTGTCAGTGTGACAAATGTCAATATTTGCTCTCCTTTAGTTGGAAATGGGTCTCCAACATCTGCAGAGGAACTGCTGCTAAATATTCCCCAAACCCCCACTGTGTCCATCTGCCGATTGCTGCTGACCAGTACAGTGGATTTGTTAAAATGCTTAGAGCTGATGGGAACTACAGTCAAGTGTGACTTTATTTGTTCACACCTTTCATTATATAAATACACATTTTATCTGTCGTTAATATAAAGATATGATTCATTAAGACAAATGAATATATTAGTTTTGAAAGTATCCTCACTTTACTATTAGTGTACAACATTTGCACAGTACTGTATGCATAATGAAACCTGTCCTACAGTCTGCTAAAACATTCTGAATCCTCACTGTATTGATTCTGGATAAAACTAATAGCTATAATAAGGGAACCCTCACATGTTCCACACAGAGATCAAAAATAGTCATTAAAGAAAACAGGACGTGGAATTACATTGATCATCAGCCAGCTGTGAGTGAGGATGTCTGTTCCACCGCAGCTGACTAATACATAGAGGAAAGCACCACTGAGTCAATGGCCTGAATGGACTACTGCGGGGTTACTCACTGTTGCAATGTAGGAGGACTCCCTCTCTCGCTGACACAGTCTTTCATGAATGTGGAAGGAAATACTTCATTTCTGAAGCACACACACTGACATATTTCACTGAGGTTGTGGGTAAAGCAGCATCACACTGAGTTGTCCTAACAGGAAGAATGACGAACAAACGCTGGTAATGTGGGTGCTGCTGAACGAAGAGCACACGACTGAACTCTGGAAAGACTGCACTCATTTACTAGACCTACAGTTATGTACAGGCTAAAGCCAGTTAGTCTGAATACGTCCTGGGAAACAAGCATCAGCTCAAACACTACTGCATGTACTCCAAGACGCTGCTCAAACATTTAAGGTTTTCTATAAACCTTTCAGGCCAAGAAGTCTTAACATTACATTCTGTGGATCGTAGAGCATCAGTTAGGAAACCCATTGCAGCTGCTGTAGAAATACATTGTTTCAGTGCTGTAATAATTCTGAATAACCCAGACCAAAAACATGGTGCGAAGACATCTCAAAACATGTTGGTATAGATTGTGTTTCCTTTTTTCCCTTTTTTTGGCGAAATGAAAATGTCTATATGTCAAATTAGCAACAGGTGTGCAAAATACCTCTCAGTATTACTGAGTAAACACTGTATTATCATAAAGAGTTAACCAAAGTTGTTTAAATCAATCCAACTTAAGAAAGTTCCTTGAAGACGTTTCACCTCTCATCCAAGAGGCTTCTTCAGTTCTGGTGGTGGTTGATGTTGCCTCAGCTTATAACCCCTGTGAGGTGTGGTCAGTGCTATTCACATTCCGACGACCATTGCCAAGGCCCATCTGGCTCCTCAACAATGGTCGGTGGGAGCCAGGGAGTGACAAAGGGGGTCGTTGAAATACGAGTTTCACCAAGCCCTCGTATGCTAATGGTGGTCGTTAGCATGAGCCACTTCACGAGTCATTCTGCTGAGTAGTTCTTTTGGGGAGTTTTGAAAGGACCTGATTGTAAATCGGCAAAAGATGATGTCGCAGACAACCCCCCCCGTTCAGAGATGGCTTCTCCACTTTGACATGGATGGCCACCATTGATGGTTTGAGAGAGGTGTGAAAGAAGCCATCCATGTCAAAGTGGATCTGAGTCCTTTAGTCTTTTCTCTCTTCTATGCAGATTCGTTCTGACAACAACAAAAAATGAAAATCTAAAATCTCATATCGGTGAAAGCTAAAAATGTTCATGTCTTCCCAAATGGACACAACAAAGAGGCAAAGATGGGGGGAAAATTGACACAAACCTACAATCCCCCATGTACACATGCAGTAACTCCAGCAAACAATTTATTTCTGGAAACAGGGTTCTGCAGAAAGGTTCATTACAATACCTGCCAGGCCGTAAGACATGAAGTACACATGAGGTGACCACAGGGTTCGATCTTGACATCTTTGTCATTCTCAGCACATATCTTGCAGAGCTGGAAGGTGGAGCCCATTTCACAGTACAGCTCATACTGCTCCTGTTCAGGTGCAGCAAACTCCAGTTAGTCATTAAGTGATGCTCATATCGAACTATACATGAGAATAAGATACAAACCTATACAGACAAATACATGCAGAATACATGAAATAGAAATTTTTCACCATGGCCCTAATGACAAATTCGACCATGTTTTCAGGTACTTCCCAACACTAATTTTGAGCTATCCCATAACTGTTAATTATGATGGCCACTGTTCTTGTCAAACCCACTTGTGTCACTTTGATGTGATCATGAGGCATCGGCCCACATAAACCAGTGAGGTCAGGATTGTAACTGCGACCATCAGGGAACAAGTAGCTGTGAATTAGAAAAATAAAAAACACTTAAAACACACAATAAGATATTCATTTTAAATATCTAAAAATAATGTGTTGTCCGCTGTGTGTTATGAAACTGATATATTATCAGGTATACATTTTATTAAGAATCAGCTAGGAGCAGATGCTTCATGAAAGAATCTGAAGTGTTATAAAATAAAAGAATAAATGAGTCAGTAATACACTGCTCTCTGTATAGAATAACAGACTGAGCAGAATCTGTGTTCTGTTTAAAGTCAGTTTTGCAAATGAATTTCCAAATTTGGGTATAACCATCATGACTGGCAACAGAAAGAATAACTTAAGTGAACTTCAGTTCCTCAGAGTTTCTATGGCCTCCCTACTAGACTAAAAACAGATATGCTTAAAACAGGAAGAAGACACTGTGTCTTTTGGATAGCCTCAACCTGCTGCAATTGATGGTTGGAAAAGGTAAGATCCTGACCACTAAAAGAAAGGCAGCATCTCTGATTTGTCTAGGTCAGTCAGATTACATGACTGAAACAGTAGTGGTTTTCAGAAAAGGCTAATACTTTCACAAAGCACTACTATGCTATTGACACAAACCTACAAACCTACAAACCTAAATGTCTATTGGTCTGCCAATAGACATTTAAAGACGATGCATCAGATGTGACAAAGTTTGTCACATATCAATTGTACACAGTGAAGAGATTAGGACAACTGGTCAATTTTCACACAGAGACTGACCTTGAGAGAAAGACAATATGTGAAAGGTTACATACAATCCCTCTCTGTAGCCATCGATAAGAGCCTGGAACAGCGGTTTGTTGTGGGGAATGGTCTGCAGTATGTTGCAATCATTGGTCACATAGCCGATGGCCCACTGGCCCAAACGTGTACAACTCAGTCTGAAGATGTAACTGTTAGAGAAAGAAAAAGGACAGACTTCCCTAATTCACACACACTGCAGAAAAACCTGAATAACAAACTTTAAAAACTAATCCTGTTTAAGCGATACGGTACAGAAGTTTTCAAATGTCAACTTCCTGTTGTCTTTTATCAAGAACATTCAAAAAGATGTTGTATGTTGTAAAACTAGTAAGAATAAAAAGTTGTGTTTTAAATAAATGTAAAAACTATGGTTTAACACCCTAATTTTTTTTGACTAGTCATTAGCAAGATTCTCATTAACACTTTTCGTTCAACCACACATATTATATTTATATAATCATATCAGGCCTTCAAAAATACTCAAATTTGGAAGGTCATGTGATGCAGCGGAGCTCAGTAGACGCTTGTCCCGGAGCTCTTCATGTACACTCGGTTTAAAAAAAAAAAAAAAAAAAATATCCACTTGTAGTATCTGACCTGAGATATGTGTTGCTTATCAGAATATAATGTGTTTTTCTGCTGAAGGAACTCAATGCTGTGTTTAGATGGGAGTCCTTATGACTAGGAGGATGACCTCTGGGGCTCTTTGGGTGCCACAGGGACCCTTATGATGGGTGCCACATGTCTAGGGGGTTGATCAATATGGGTCTTGTTTTTTTGACCAGATGTCTTCTAAACAGGACACATATGTTGTGACCTCGTACTTGTCCAAAACATATAAGTGATCTCCGGCTGTTGTTCTGGGAGGATCATTTGGCGAAGTCGTTCTAGGCAATTTCTGTCTGACCGAAGCTGTTCTTCCTTATAATAAAACTTATTAAGTAAGTCAGTGTCAACAGATGTTTCATCTTCACCTGCACGTCATGGACGTTTGAGAAACCCGACACACTTAACCTCCAATTTCATCTAGAAGTTGCAACATGGACTTGAGACCTAGAAATAAAGCTCACAATTTGTCTACTGACCAATTTCCAGTTGGGGAAGCTACAACACCTGAAGCAAGCGACAAAGGCAGCATGGCGGCTAGCAGGCAACATGAGGCGGAGGGAAGCTCACTCATACTACAAGAGATAAAACGTGGTAATGAAGCCCTGTCACAAAAGCTCGACTTTAAAACTGCTGAAATCAGCCAGTCTGTTTCTTAAAACAGTGATAAATGGGATGTGCTCTTGTATTGCTGAAGCAGAGGTACGAATTACCACGGCGGAGGATAAGCTAACAGAGCTAGATACCCAGGTCCTTCGGCTAAGTAAACAGAAGGACTTCCTGATGGATAAAGTTGACCAACTGGAGAATCATAGCTGCATAGCATTTTGCTGAGCCCCTGATTATTGAACGAGCGCACCAGTCCCCGGCATCCCGCCCCCTGGCAGACCAGCGACCCAGACCCATCCTCATCCGTCTGCTGAAGTACCCGGACCGAGATAAAATTCTACGCATCTCCGCCAAGCTATCCAAAGAGAAAGGGGGACCCGTCATGTACAATGGAAACCCGGTGCTGTTTTTCCCGGACCTGAGTGCGAATCAGGTGAATCGCAGGAAGGAATACAACCATGTCAAGAAGGAGCTACACATGAGGAAACGTCCATTCAGCCTTCTCCATCCAGCGATATTGAGAGTCACCCTGCCCAATGAAAAGAAGAAATTCTTCAAAACACCTGAGAATGCAGCTTCTTTTCTCCAAGATTTTCCAGGAAGCACCAACAACTGATGCCGATCCTCACCTGCACCGCAGCCTCTCGGGGCATAAAGAAGAAGGGGGAGGCCCGCTCAAAATTTGTCTGTTTGTAATTAGGTTTTCAAATGTGTAAAAAAAATCTGCTAATCTGTATTAAATTTGTACATGTAACAAGATTTGTCCATGTGTACAAAGAGTTGTCCATGTGTACAAAGGTATTCATAGTTGAAAAGTTTACGTATTCGGCTACGCAACTGCTGCAAATACAGACAAATCACCAGTCCAGCGGCTTCACAATTAGCTGTTTTTTTACACGACTTTTGCTACACTTCTGCTGTGAGAGGGATTCGTATCTAAAAGCTCAGGGTTTCTGCTCCCTGAGCTCAGGCTCACAGTCTTGTTCATGCTGGCTGCGTTCCACTCTGCTGTCCTGTACCTCAGTAGTTGAGCAGAGGACTCTCTGTCCCGCCCACATTTACCGGCTTCTCCTGTTTACCGACGGTGCTACTAGCAACGTTAGCATCTAAAAGTGAAGATAAATTCTACAGGTAACAAAGGTTAAAGTAATCTTAGTAACTAGTTCTCTTCTCCACATCTGGACAATGTTATATATAAAGCTACACTACCGTGGCTGAAGTTACTGTAAGTTAACATCAGATTGTAATCTCTGATGTAAACATGTTCTAACATAGGATTTTAAAGTTGTTCTGTACATCTCAGGCTACATTTCTTGACTTAGTGTACACACTGATGCTAAATCAGGTTAGTCAGCATCATAAATTTGTTAACTGTTAGCTTTAGCTAAGTGTTCTGCAGGTTGTATTGTTTTTGTTGTGGGTTCTTAATAATAAAGCCGTTACTTGAAGAAGAAGGTACTTTATATATAAAGTTTGGCTTCATCACATGTACAGACAGGAAGCTTGAACACGTCTGAGTTCTGCGCTTAGTCTACTCACAGACCCCAAACGCCCCCTACTGTCCGGAGGTATAAACAGCATTCACATGAACCACTGATACTACACAAATATGCATTTGCTGTTATCATTACATCTTCCCTTTTTTCTTTCAAAATAAACACATTCTACTTTCATAAACATAACCTCTCTCAGTTCAACATAAAGAACATATACTACTATTAGAATGACTTTTTTCCACATAAAACCATTTTTCAATTATTAACATAAAACCTTGCTCTGTCTTGACAAAATTGTTGTCTTCCTTATGTATATACTTGAAGAATAATGATTGCTCTCTTTTTACTTATTAAGCTAAACTCAGTTAACTTAAAGTTAATAACAAAATCAGCTTGCACTAACCTCAGTCTGTACCACACAAGTACACAATTGTGCTTAAAACTTAAAGACATCATAACTTTACAACCAACATATAAACACATTTAAATCTGTTCAATTAGTCTCTCAGGTGGCTTCACATTTCTTGAAGACTTTCTGAGTGTTTGTTCTTGCATATGGGTAGGTGACTCAGTTGATGGAGTCTTGAGTGTGTGTTGAGGTTGTTCAGCAGCCTCAAACCTCTGTTCTCCAGTCGCAGGTTCCTTGAGAAGATCTCTGCGATTTCGTCTCAGGAAAGCTCCACCTTCTGTCTGAATGGTATATGACCTTGGTTGAACTTCACTCAGAACATTTGCTTTCTGTGTCCATGTATTTGTTTTGTCTTTAAACCTCACTTGGTCCCCAGCATGCAATTCCGGTAGGTTCTTTGTTCCTCTGTCATAATAGAACTTCCGCTTTGCTTTTTGCTGCTCCTTGAACTTCTTCACACTGTTTTGGAGTGTTCATCAGAGTCACTGGTGTGCCAGAAATTAGGGAACGGAGAAAGGTGCGAGTAAACACGTTTATTTAACGTGTTATTTTGGTTGCAATTAATTGAAATTAACGCGTTAAAGTCCCAGCCCTAATATATAACATGCATATATACATACATACATATTTCTTATGTGTTTTTATTCTTTATTCTTTTGTTTCGGTTTGGAACAGGTGCACAACGCATTTCACTGCGCATTATACTATGGATAATTATGTTTGTGATAAAGGTCTTGAATTTTGAATTAACTCCAAAATGTGCGTAAGATGAAATGAAGTTTCACACCACGTTGTTTTTAGTTGTGGTGTAGGAGGTACTAACTGTTTTGTACTTTGGTAAAAGTAAAGAGTGCCAAAAATTTACTCAAGTAAAAGTATCAAAGACATGATTATGATTGAAAGTGGAGGGACGGGTGGCTAAACACATCATTTTTCTGTCTTTGGTCTAGAACAGTGGTTCTTAACCTGGGTTCGATCGAACCCTAGGGGTTCGGTGAGTCAGTCTCAGGGGTTCGACAGAGGTCAAGACACACAGCCGATATGATTCGTGATAACACGCCCTGCTTGGCCATCACTGGCTGCAGGTGATCACGCTACATTGCTTGGCCAATCTGTGCTGCAGGGAATTTGGTGCGCTCAGTAATCGACTTGTGACTGTCGTGATGGTACGTTGTGTGATTTCTTTCTTAATATTTTAATCCATACTAACTATGTTGAGCAAAAAAAAGAAAGTGGTCGTACGAATATGTACAACATGGATTCACATGTATAACGGAACGTGATGGGAGTCAGTGTCCTATCTGCATGATTTGCAATGCCAAGTTAAGCAATTCTAGTCTAGCACCGGCAAAACTAAAGGAACACTTCCTTAAGCTGCATGGAGATGGGGAATACAAGAACACAAGTGATGTTAATGCACGGTTCATTTTGTGCACCAGTAAAACATATAACTATGTCTGGAATTCGAAAAAAAAAAATCATATTTTATTTTTCAATAAAGAAGGGTTCGGTGAATGCACATATGAAACTGTTGGTGTTCAGTACCTCCAACAAGGTTAAGAACCACTGGTCTAGAAGAAAAGGGGCCACAGCAAATTGGACCTTCCAAGTGTACTTGTTGAGAGGCAGGCTGAGGAGGAGCGGAGCCGTGCCCAGCATGATGAGCACACCCAGTTACTCCTCAGCGACGCACGTGAGGCAAGAGAGAATGAAGCGGCATTGTGAAGGGAGGAGATGGCTCAGAATGCTGCCTTCAACCAGGCATTCCTGGTTGAAGGCAGGTGTAAGAGACTGCATAGCAGTGCCACGTGTAAACTAAACAATACCAAGTCCATGATATTTAGATGTAGGGGTATCAATGTAAAATATACGATTGATGGACCCAAAAATTGCAAGAGCCTTTTCAAGTTCGTTATCTGTTTCAGTTTTAGTTTAACCAGAAATTACACGTTATTGCAGACTTCATGATTTTTATATGCTTCAAATGCTGTTCCTGAGCTGAAATGCACACTTTGGTAAAATATGTTGTCCCGGCAATTCATTCTTACCAAATCAACTTAAACATCACCTGCCTTCATATGAGGACATTGCTCAGAATGCTGCCTTCAACCAGGCATTCTTTGGGTGTGCTGGTGCAGCTGGTGCAGGCAATGGGCTGCCGGCGAGTGTGAGCGAGTCCACCTCCCAGAGACTTGAGATCTAATTGCAAATATTTATACTTTCAGTCCTCCGTTGTAGGAGAGGCCTACCACAGTTTGTACTTTGCACATTGTAAATAGTTTTGATTTTGCTGCTGACTAATAAACTATTTTGTGACTTATGTGATTGCATCATAACTTTACATTTTGTCTGTTAAGACACTGGCGGGAAAAGAGTCAACAGTCTGAACCAAACAATTCTGTATGCTACTAGCATTTGCATTCCCTAATAATGTATTTGTGTTTAATGGGTTTTAACATGTTTTAACACAAACTACTTTATGGTTCATCATTCCGTTGACCAAATTACACCAAAGCAATACGATTTATCAAACTGGAATATTCTTAAAACAGCCGTTTTAATGTTTTGGCATTTAATTTCTCATTTACTCTTGCTAACCTTTACAAATAAAACAAACAATAGCGTAGACACATCTGCAAAAGGTACAAAATTTATTGTCAGAATTACATTATATATATATATATATATATATATATATATATATATATATACACACACACACATATATATATATATATATATATATATATATATATATATATATATATATATATATATATATATATATATATATTATAGCAAGAATAATAACTTTTAACTTTTGCACAACAAGTACTGCATCCCATACATCTCTGCCCTCCTCCTCTACATCTTGTGCCACTACCATTGCAGGCTCATGTGCTACTGCTTCAGGTACATCCCATGAAGTCTCGTAAGAGAACCATCTGAAACACATACGCAGCATACATATTTTAATACCTGACAGCAATAAATTGCAGCCATTACAGGGTTGTGCACGTGACTGATATACGATAACTGTAGCGAACTAGCATTAGCTTACCCTCATACGTCGTCTAGTTTGTGTCCTCTTGTCTTCAGCTTGATACTGCTGTATCGCCTCCCTAACTCTCCTGTGCGTCTCCTGAGTGTTTCGACTCGCCGCCCTCAGCTTTCTGTGACTCTCTTCTTTTACTTTGAATCTGACAGAAAGCCATAGACCGAGCAGCAGTTGTACCATCGTCTCCATGTCTTCCATTGTTGTGTTGCGTTTGTGTCGCACACAAATGACGTTAGGGACTTCCGGGCCGCCGTGCTCTGACGACTCCACCCGCGATGAGGTGGTACTCAATTGTAATGGAAAACCACCTAAACTGAGTCAAGTAGAGTAAAGTTGAGACGAGTTGAATCGAGCCGAGTAGGTGCTTATGGAAATGCGGCTTTAGCTTTCGGTGTAGGACTGCTATGGCTCACTTGTTTATTCTCTAAACCTTCATAATGAAGCTTGGTCAAAGTTGACAGTAGCTGCTGAATTTGATGACCCACTCTTCTGCACTTGCTGAAGGTCGCTGATGAGGGCGTTGTCCCAGCAGCCATGACAAAACTGCTTCAGGAGATGCCGATTAAATTCAGTAGCAGTGACACCTCCTCTCTTCATGGCTGTGTTCAAAACAACTTGGAGACGATGCAAATACTCTGAAGGTTTTTCACCACAGTTTTGTAAAGTGGTTAAAAACATTGCGAAACACTCATCTCCATCTGCCACAGTGTTGAATGCTGAATCAAGAAGTTCAAGATAAGCACCAGGTAGCTGGTGGCACCAGACTTTCAAAAATCTTCCGAGATCTCTCCAAGTCAGAAATTGAAGAATCTATGAGAAACAAGTCCACGTTATTTCTCCATGTGTCATAGTCTGTTTCATTACTGGGCTGTGTGACCTTCCCAGAGAAAGTCCTGAGTCTGGAAGAGCCCTGGTGGGACACAACATTGTCTGTCTTGACAATATGGTCAACTATGATTTTTTGAACTTCAGGTGGGTTAAATACATCACCTGGAAGATGCTTTACTGTAGCAGGAGGTACAACAAGGAAAGCAAAATCAGTGGTCAGGCTTCTTGATGGAGTTGTTTCAATGTGTGTCAAGTTAACTTTGAGTGGACTGTCTTTAAGACCTTTTACTGCAGGCTCACTGGTAGGTGGTGATGCTTGTTCCCTCTTTGACTCAACCTTTACCTCCTGTGTCAAAGAAGGGGACAGAGGAAAATTTTGCTAGCTCCTCTTGCAGAAAAATTTCAAATGACTTTCCAGTTAAATTTGCAATTTCCTGCAGTTCCTCAAGGTAGCTCTTGGTACATGCGATAGGACTATACATACTGGCCAAATTACACACTTTAAAAGTAACATCTGTCTCTGTGGAACTATTGTAAAGCAAAGGAAGTAAAGGTGTAAGAGACTGCATAGCAGTGCCATGTGTAAACTCAACAATACCAAGTCCATGATATTTAGATGTAGGGTTATCAATGTAAAATATACAATTGATGGACCCAACAATTGCAAGATCCTTTTCAAGTTCTGTTTTATCTGTTTCGGTTTTAGTTTAACCAGAAATTACAACAGCATCTGGGACTTTTATGGACTCTTGCACAACAATTTCTATTATTGCAGGATTTTTTTTCCACTCAATGTACCATAAAATGTATGTTCATTAATATTCAATCCAGCTCCTGGCTAGCTCGCCATATTTTATGTAACACATATGATGCGATATTAAATTAATATTATTAATAAAAGTTAATTATAGAACAGGGCTTGTTTGTTTGGTTAGATAAGGCTTCTGGAGCTGGAAGGAAATTAATGAAACAACAGAAACAACACAAAGTTCTTTTCTAACCAACTGTATTAAACAAAAACATGATGTAAATCAAGGAAAATAGCAAATACAATGAATTAAATGAAAAGATTACAAAATAAATTTAAAAAGTATCTAATTTATACAATTCAATAAATTTCAGTCCTTTAAGTTCAAAACAGAATCAGACAAAACAAAAAAAGTTCAAAATAAAGAGTTCGGTTGAGATTTTCTAAATCTCAAGGAAAAATGAAAAAGAGAGGGAAAACTGTTGGCACAGCATGCATGCTCCTACCACTACAGCAGTACTGCAACAAGGCTTTGAGGCCTGCAGCGAACCAGGAGTGAGGCATACATCGTACCAGAGTTGGAGGCCTGCATCGAACCAGGGTTGAGGCCTGCACTGAACCCAAACTTGTAGGGTTGTCTAGCTCGCCATCATCAATCCACACAAAAAACCTGACCTGTTTTGGTAAACAGGTAAATCTAAGATGGCACCAGGGTGATCAGCTGGACGTCTGCTCTTCTCTGTGTTTGCTGAGTACTGATTTACCCGTTCTGTCATGAGGTGTCATCTCTCCTCACCTATGACTGTCAGACTCTGCTTGAGATTGGAGGCCTCTCCGATCAGCTCAAATATGATCTGTTGATGAACTTTTCTCCATGCCTCGAGGAAATCCCAGCATTCCTGAGGTGTCCTCCACTCCATCTTGCCCGTCGGAGGCACCGGAGAAGACAGGGTAAATGCGGAGGTCTCCGGGTCAGGCTCGAGGCTCACCTGAGGTATGTTTGTGGGTCTGATTGCTGCATTAATTGGCACTTTCTGGATGTTCCCCCCACCCTGCACTCGAGGAGGATTAGAGACTGATGGATCCGGCCGATGCTCCCTGATGTTAGCGGCTCTGACAGCGTCAGCTGTTCGGCGGACCCCGATCAGCTGTTGCTGCCTCCAACCAGCTGGCGCGTTTGGACCGGGAGACGTTGCGTGAACAGTCGGAACCTCCGCACACTGATGCGTGCTTCACCATCTGACACTTTTCATCTCTATTTGGCTTTGTTGAATGTGAGATCCGTCACCAATAAAACTTTCTTACTTAATGACTTTTTTATCCCACACAACCTGGATTTTATGTTCTAGACTGAAACCTGGCTCTGTGACGGTGATCTTGCTCCTTTTTCGGAGCTCTTCCCCCCCTGGATGTAGTTTCTTCAGCTCCCTTAGCACCACCAGCAAAGGTGGAGGACTGGCATCCGTATTCAAATCCTCCTTTCACGTCCAGCAGTCCCCAGCTGTCAACTGCTCCAGTTTTGAGCTCCAACTTATTGAGGTAAAAACTCCTGTGATTGTTCTTTGTGCGGTGGTCTATCGCCCACCGAAATTTAATACAGACTTCATATGGGACTCTGGAAACTTTGTGTCAGGTGTTATTCTCGAATATGGTCATTTTCTAATTGTGCATGTCTGCTGGGAGACCAGACCGCTGGTCAGAGACTTTCTGAATCTCATTGACTCTTTAATCTCACGCAGTCTGTTTTGGAGATGACACACAAAAAAGGCCACACATCTTGTACTGTCATATGGATGGAATGTACAAATAACTGAAATCCACCACACACCCTGTTCTGACCATCTACCCGTTTTATTTTCCTTCTCACTGCCTGCACCCTCCACCAGGGACTCCGAAATTGTTGAACACCTATGCCCTGCTAACTGTCCATCTGACAGCATTCCATCTTGTTTGCTTAAAAAGGTTTTCAGCTCAGTTGGGTCTTTTATCTTGTTTCTTATAAACCTGTGTCTCAGCTCTGGATGTGTTCTATCCTCCTTCAAATATGCCACAGTACAGCCTCTTTTAAAATAGAAGATTTTAGATCCCTTGGTTCTGTCTAATTTCAGGCCAATTTCTAAACTCCTTTTTACATCCAAGTTGTGTTTAACCAACTCCAAGAGTTAGTGAATTGTTTCAGTCTGGTTTTAAGCCTCTTCACAGCACCAAAACTGCTCTTTTAAAAGTTTTTAATGATCTCTTTTCAAACCTTGATTCTGGTAATTATGCCTTTTTAATTCTTCTAGATCTAACAGCGGCGTTTCACACAGTGGATCACACTATTCTTCTATCACGTCTCGAGCACTGTGTAGGCATTGAAGGCACTGCTTTGGACTGGTTTAAATCTTACCTCACAGATAGATCCTTCTGTGTGTGCTTGGGGCAGTTTTCCTCCTCAGTGGCCCCTCTGACCTGCGGGGTCCTCCAGGGGTCAGTTCTGGGCTCTCTACTGTTCTCCCTTTATATGCTACTGGGGTCGATATTTAGGATTCATGATACTCCTTTTCACTGCTTCGCTGACGATATGCAGGTGCCATTAAGGGTCCCTTCTAAGGAATCTCTTCATGTTGTGTTTAATTGCATGAGGGATATTAAAACATGGATGGACTTAAATTTCTTAAATTAAATGAAAACAAAACTGAGATTGTCCTGTTCAGTTGCCCTGACCTGGTTCAGGTCCTTGCCAGCTCCATTGGCCCACTAGCATCTTATATACAATCACAGGGTAGGAATCTTGGGGTTATTATTGATGGGGCGTTTAAATTAGACTAGCAGATCAGCTCAGTGGTCAAGGCTAGCTTCTTTCAGCTTCGGCTTCTGGCCAAAGTCAAACCCTATCTAAGAAGGGCTGATCTAGAAAAAGGTATCCATGCTTTTATTACATCACGCTTGGAATATTGTAACTCCCTGTATGTCGGCATTGGCAAGTCAGAACTCAGCCGTCTGCAGCTTGTTCAGAATGCAGCAGCTCGTCTCCTTACTGGGACAAAGAAACACAAGCACATAACGCCGGTGCTTTCCTCACTTCACTGGCTTCCAGTTACGTACAGGATTGATTTTAAGATTCCTAGAGCCCTTATGTCAGCTGACCAGATGGTTCTGGATGTTCCTCGATCCCTCATGAAAACCAGAGGAGATCGAGCCTTTGCAGTTGTGGCTCCCACGCTGTGGAATGCATTGCCCCTCTCTGCGCGGTCTGCAAGTAGCCTCTCCATTTTTAAGACGCATCTTAAGACCCACTTGTTCACCCTGGCCTTTGGTTGAGCACAGTCACCTCCACTGGATCTTTTATCTGTTTTATTTCACTGTTTTATTGCTTTGCTTTTATTGTTTCTTATTGTTGAGGATTATTTTACTGTGAAGCACTTTTGTTGGCCATAGGCTTATAATATATATATATATATATATATATATATATACATATATATATATATATATATATATATATATATATATATATATATATATATATATATATATATATATATATATATATATATATATTAGTGGTGGGATGCGATTAAAAAATAATCTAAATAATCACAGGCTTTGTAATTAATTAATCACAATTTAATTGCAGTTTTGTCAAATAGCAATATTTGACACAATAAGTGAAGTTTTTCAATTCAAATAAAATTGTGGTTGACAGTTGAATCAATGAATAGACATATACGTGTTTATATTTTAAAATTCATTTAAAAAAAGGAAAATGGGACATATAGAAAAAAGTGATTTTGATGACAAAGCCTGAATTTAGTTGTTTTTTCCACTGCATGGCACATAAAATCAGCATAAGTAGTTCAGGGAGCTTCAGAAAGATTCATTCATTCATTCATTCTGTTTTCATCTTTTCTGGGTCTGATAAATGGTGTAATTTTGATGGTTCTTTTTATAGGAATATAAATTTTTATTTATGTAATTTTTTTTATAAACAAAAAGTTTATAATTAAGTTATTAAAAGAGATATTTTTGTTGTTTAGGTTATTCCTCCTCCAAGGAGGCAGAGCCTTGATGGAGTAAAAACTTAAACCACAAAAATGTTTCATTTCTATTTATCTGCATTTTTCATGTCTGCTACATTCACAGATTACTGCAAATCTAAGTGCAATTATAGTGATTTTATTCAACATTTTAAGACTTTCTGTAAACTCAAGCACTGTCTAGAAAAGTGGTCTATTATGGGATGGCTACACCGTTAGCCGTTAGCATGACTCGTGGCTAACGTTAGCTCTGGTGCTAACAGCAACATGTTTTACACTGAGGAGATACTGTCAGCTTGAAGTGACGCAGTGATCAGAAAACTCTTTGTTGTACAATTTACACACAACCAGGCTTTTATCCAAGCTGCCATCGGGAACATTTTTAAAAGGAAACTTTCTGCCCAACAAGCTCAATCTCCTCTTCCTTCACTGCCTGACTTCACTCAGTGCTTCCTGTGCTTCTTCTTCATGGCTACAAACAGACTTTAGGTTCATTACCGCCACCTACTGGGCTGGAGTGTTCATCAGAGTTACTGGTGTGCCAGAAATGAGGGAACTGAGGAGGGTGCAATAAATTGCGTTATTATTGTAACGTACATATATATATATATATATATATATATATATATATATATATATATATATATATATATATATATATATATATATATATATATATATATATATAAAAATAAAGCTGACATTGACATAAAGAAAAAAATGGTCGTTGCAACAGGATTTAAACTGCAAATCTGGCATTTCCATATCGAGCAGCTGTTTTGTATTGCATGCCTCACCATGCATCCACCAGCTTGTCAAATAGAAGCTGTCCTGAGCAGTCCAAGTTCCAGTCTGCTCCAGGTTTGAAAATGCAGTGGTTTGTTGAGAGGTTCAGCTGGGCTGTGCAGTTTTTTTTTTTTGTGCAGTTTTAAGGGCTTGGTCTGACTGACTGACTGCATGCATGCAGCAATTCAACTGCACAGGTGTAGAGCAGGGCTAAGGTGCGCTACCACTGGTTTACTCACATTGACTGACAGCTTAGCTGTCCAAATAAAAAAACAGAACAGCTTGATGACCAACAAAACTATTTCAGAGGGTCCCATTTTACCTGGGTTACACAAACTCCATGCAGAAAGATCACAGGCCCAGGCCAGAACGTGAACCGGGGATATTCCAGCTGCAGAGCAACAGTGCTAACCACCAAGCCGCTGTGCAACCCATCTGTACCCTTACTAGAAGCTATTTTATTGTAATTTCTGACTCCTCATGGCTTCTGTTTGCCATTGACTAGTGCTCAAACTCTGCAGGGAGGCACAGTGTGGCTATAGATATACAGTACACAACAGTCATTTAATCTCAAATCATCTATATTTTTAGAACAATTCCTGCTCAACCATCTCTGATTTGCCTGAAAATTTTAGAGCATAAAATACCCTTTCACATAGGGCAAAGTGGCTCTAGATGGCATTTTTTCTTCAATAAATTAAATCATCTTTTATAAACTGCATTTTTGTTTTCTTGGGTTATCTTTGTATAATATTAAATTTAGTTTGATGATCTGAAATAAGTGTGACAAATATGCAAAAATAGAAGATTTATGTAGGGGGGCAAGTTCTTTTTCACAGCACTATATAAGTCTGACACATATACACAATTGCTTATGGTAACACTTTTCCTAAAAATCTTTGAATCTTTGAAGTCTTCATGACTATGAACTGTAAAAGCATGATTTTTCTTTTAACCTAGTAGCAATATTATACAACTCTTCCAGTTGGGACTGCTGTTGGAGTGGTTTCACCATCATACCTGCTCAATGATTGTCCTAATATTGGCCATAAATGTAATAAATGTAACTAGGTTTTATAGTTGGTAGAATATTGGAATAGAAAAGAAACATGGAATTTTTTTCTACCAAATTTATAACTGGTTTGTATTGTTGTCTTAATGGTTGTGTAGTATCTGATCTGATATGAGTTCTGATAGTTGTTGACCATAAAGTGAACTTGTAACTAACAGGAGGCAGTAAGTATTGAGGAATGTCTTTTCGGCTCCAGAAATCCTATGCTTTGTTGACATTGGGGTCCACTGTTAACCTATAGCTGACCTGTGACCCTTAGGAATGTGCAGAGTAGGGGGTTTTTGTCTGAGGAGGTGTTGTTCTTGAGTAGGGGTTTAAACCAGATGTTGTAATTCTATCCTTTACCAGAGGGTATAAAATGACCACCAGCCCTTTGTTCAAGTGGGATTTTCATATTGGCTGGGAAACTCTCCACAGGCAGACCATGGTGCCTGTTCAGATGCTGTCTTATTTATGTAATAAATTATATCAAAAACGTAACAGTGTCAACGGACGTTTTCTTCAACATCTACACATCCTTGAGGTCTAAGAGAAACTACGACAAAAAGTGGCGACGAGGATGGGATCAGTTTGTGGTCTCCTTTGAGGTCACCGACAGCTCCAGCGCACTTTGTCACCGCTTCAGAGAGGAGAAGAGAGAAGGACTGGTCAGAGAGAGAAGAGTGAGTATGTTTCTCTCACAGTGTGAGGTGCTGGTTGGTGCGTGGAAGCTGGGGGTGCTTGGCTGCACTGTAAAGGATCATGTGTGCATATGCCAGGATGTGTTGAGGTTGAGGATAGCGTTTGGTCTAAATTGGGGGGTTTATTGCGCATAGATAGAGTTGAGGTTAGAGTTGACAGACAAAGAGTTTATTGAGTTTAAGAGAGAAAAAGTATAGAGAGAGAGTTTAGAAGTGAAGAGAGATGATGCTGCAGCAATAGAGTAGAGAAGAGAATAGAAGTTGAAGAGGTAAATGTAGAATAGCAGAACTAGTAACGATGGAGCAAGCTAAATAACCATGCAAGTTTAATGAGACAGGCCTGAATCTTGTTAAGGGTAAGACATGTGTAAATTAGATGCTTTAAGTGAAAGTTGGCTTTTGAGTAGTCGAATTGGTGTTTAGAAACAAAAGAGGACAGAGTGGATTTTACCTGTGGGGCCCAGAGGTCAATTGGCAAAGTGAAAATATAGAGAGGAAGAGATGAGATGAAGAGAGACTAAGGGAGAGAGAAGAGGCCTAAACGAAATAGAGTTTGAGAAGAAGAGGAATGAGGATAATAAGGGAAGCCGCAGATTTGGACAAAGCCCTCTGGGAGGCAGGTAGCTCTGGCCACAAACCCTGTTATGTGAATAGCCTACATGTAATGGGTCAGTTCATTGAACTGGGGGTGTAAGTTTTAATTCAGTCGTAGATGAAGTTCCCACTCGATTTATAAGTAGACGTACTGTAAACGAAGCAGCTTTTCGATTGAATATTTACGCCTCAAGGTAGCACAAATTTAGATGATAAGGGAGAGAGAAAGTTGAAGGAGCGGCTTAAGCATGCTTTAGGATTTGTATGAATGTTGACTGCGCTTGTGAGTCTGGGTCTGGGTCTGGCCGTCCCAGCCCCTCCTCCCTGCTCTGTCTGTGTCTGTCTCTGTGTGTGTGGGAGATCTCTGACATGGGGCAGGTCCCTGTGCTGTTTGTTGGGGAGAAATTTGGCCAAAATGAAACAGATAATGAATACATAGATGAATATAGGGGATATTTCTGATTGAGTCGACTTTTGTAGCTGATATAGATAGATATATATATATAGGATAGACTTCTTATTAAGTAGATATATAGAGAGAGGTTGTGGCCTCCTTAGTGTTGAATACCTATGATCCCTTCTGCAGGGGGGACGTTTATGAGTTGCTGAATCCATATGAGCCTTATGAGAGGACTATTGTGAATTGATAATACATCTGAGCCTTATAGTGGATGTGTATACATCTGATGAATATATGGGAGCCTTTGCTGAGTCTGAGGAGAAGTAGAGACTCTTGAGGGAAGATATTAGTGGGGGACAATTGAATGATTTAAATGTTGATGGAGAGATGAGTGCGAATTGCAATGAGTGGTTTTTGGGGTGATGTGGAAGATTGATGGTGATCATATGACATTAACCCTTTGTTTTGTTTTTCCAATGTTCGACTGTGATGTGTGAGAATTGTGGAGGAGACGGAGGAGATGGAATGCGTCTGAATTCCGATCCTCCAAGAGGACAGATGAGAGGACAGCTGATGGTGCTCTACAGGAGCTGAAGCTTTGCAGATGACAGCATGTGTGGCTCTGGTGTCTGACGTCATCAAGGCTAGTGTGATTTTATCCACAAACTGTTTTTGATGTTATTTTGCTTATGCACACATACATTTATTTCTGATATTGGGGACACATATTTAGTTTGTTCACATATCGGTCCACAGTGTTTCCTTTAGTTTGGGGTTGATGAAGCACATCTGTGTATATATAGAGGGGATGTTTCACTTATTGGAGAGGAAGCTTGGCAACAGACTGACCATCTGAGGCATTTATTGGTTAGTGGAGCATTAGTGATTGAGATGATTGTTGAACATTTGTGGAGAGGTTGCTTTGGCTTAGAGGCTGTTGAGTGGATGATGTCAAAGATGGACCGTGAAGTTAGGGGAGTGATTATGCCGGTTGATGTAGTCCAAAGGAGCAATCTGCTTGTTGAAGGTATTGCAGAGATGTCAGGGAAGTGGAGCAAGCGATGGCCTGATGTCGACCGACCTTGGCCAGTACAGGGGACTCTCAATCCTGATGTGATAGAGACGATGCAGGTGCTGGTGTCCACCCATAGAGCAGAGAAGAAAGGGAAGAAAGGACAGAGACGCATGGAGAGGAGACGGATGGAGCTGGGTATGCTGAAGTTGTTTGAAAATGAAGGACAGAAGTTGTTGAAGGCTGTGAAGGGAAGGAGAGAGGAGAAGGTTGAGGCAGCAGAGCAGCTAGTGGAGAAGGTTGATGCACCTTTCTCACATGTGGCTTCGATGAAGAAGCCCTCACCCAAGGAGAAGGAGGTGAAGTTTGCTGATGTTTATCCTCAGCTCCCAGTGCTTAGAAAGTGGGGTGACTGTTGCATCAGAGATGAGGCTGTTGGAGGATATGATCCAGTAGTGAGAAGGATTTTGGCTAGAGCAGAGAAGAGAGGTGATGAGAGAGTGCAGAGAGGAGGTCTAGAAGAGGAGGAGATCCTACAACAGGTGGGTCTTAACAGATATGTGGCAACTGTGGTGAATGATGCAGATCTCTTTGCTGCAAGTAGAGGTAGGATGTGGAGAGCATTGAGGGATACGTTCCCAACGAACATACATCCGGATAATATTTTGGTTGAGCCACTGGGTCCAGAGGAGAATCCGAGGGCCTATGTGTTGGGGGCTCATCAGATGTGGAGAAATGTCACAGGAAATGATCCAGATGTGAATCAGATGGAGAAGTTGATTCTGCGAGGTACAATACAGAGGGGGTTGCCCCTACCAGTGAGGAGTAGATTGGCAGAAGTGGTTTCTCTGGGGAGCATGACGAGAGCTGCCTATACAGATCATGTGGCTCATCTGGTGGAGCTACACAGGAAGAAGGAGCGTGCCCGGAAACAGCAGGACGAGGAGATGCTTAGGAAACTACATCAGATGCAGCTTGAGGACTCTAGGAGAGAGGCTTGTAGTGACTAGTGGTTATAGAGGAGTGAGTCTGACTCCTGAGAGCAACATATATCTGCAGTCAGTGAAACAGTGAGAGGATTCTTATTGTATGATAGATGATTTGTGAGTGATTTTTCAGTGTTTCACTAAGTGTGGAGACATTACATAGTTCTCATATTTGCGATACATATTGGAAGATGACTTGGATACTCAGTCCGTTGCTAAGTTGTTGCTAAGTTTTTGTTAAGTTGGTTGTTAAGTTTGATGTTGGGGTGTCACTTAAAATAGAGATGTCCAAACCTTAAGGGGATTTAGTTTGATCAAAGGGGGGACTGCAAGATGTCCGATGATAGTCTGATGATAATCTGATGATAATCTGGTAACAAAGTGAATTGCTATGCATGATGTTGTTGGTTGCAAGATACTGGTGGATGATGTGTTTCTTCCTAGAACACTGAGAGTGGCTGTGGTGCAGAGATTCCTGCAGCCGAGTGGATTCAGATGTTCACATGTGGACAATGGAATGGACAATGAGAAAGGAGGGAGAATCCTGAATGAGGACACTGCAGTGAGAGCATACTACGACATCAGATGCTGCTGCTGAAGAGCGACAGTTTGATATATTGATGTGTTTTCATGTATGCTTACAGGATTGGATGTTGTTTCATCATGTATGATCTGTTTTATTATGAGAGGTTTACTCTTGCTTATATTTTCCTAGATAGGTGGATATTTGAATTGTGATAATGCTAGTATGTCTAGTTTAGGGGGTTTCTATAACTCTATGATGGATGTGAGCTGTTTATGATGAGGGGATGTTTTCTCCTAGGAGGTGAGTACATTGGGATCTCAGGTGTTTTGTTTTTTTCGATTGTTTAGGGGCAGTGATGTTAGGCAGGAAGAGGTCCACTGAAGGGTACGATGGGTCGACCAGCCTGACTTTGGACACTTTTTGAGTTTTATTTCTGTGACTCCCAAATGTATTTGCTTCTTTTTATTTCACATAATTGTTTGAACCTCTTTTCTGATTGGCTTGGAGTACCATATGTGGTCGCCTAGGCAGAGGGACCGTGGGAGAATTTTCCTGTCTTGATTGTTTGATGGATAATTTGGGAAAGATAGCTGCCAGGCAGGTTTTTCGCTCTCACACTCCATAAATTTTCTATGTTGCTGAGCTTGTGCCATGATTAGCATGGACAGACGAAATGTCATGAACATTCTGTGTGTGATTCTTCTGTACTCAATATTACGATAATTAGCGAGACAAATGTCTCGAAGGGGGGAAATATGTAGTATCTGATCTGATATGAGTTCTGATAGTTGTTGACCATAAAGTGAACTTGTAACTAACAGGAGGCAGTAAGTATTGAGGAATGTCTTTTCGGCTCCAGAAATCCTATGCTTTGTTGACATTGGGGTCCACTGTTAACCTATAGCTGACCTGTGACCCTTAGGAATGTGCAGAGTAGGGGGTTTTTGTCTGAGGAGGTGTTGTTCTTGAGTAGGGGTTTAAACCAGATGTTGTAATTCTATCCTTTACCAGAGGGTATAAAATGACCACCAGCCCTTTGTTCAAGTGGGATTTTCATATTGGCTGGGAAACTCTCCACAGGCAGACCATGGTGCCTGTTCAGATGCTGTCTTATTTATGTAATAAATTATATCAAAAACGTAACAGTGTCAACGGACGTTTTCTTCAACATCTACACATCCTTGAGGTCTAAGAGAAACTACGACAGTTGTACCATACTGCATATATGGAAGAAACACATTCTAAATCAAGTTTTCCATACCTATAATTAAAGTCTTTAAAATATAAATTATAAATGTTTCATTTGTAGAAGCATTAGAGCAATACTTCGATGACACAGTGACATACCTGCCGGGCTTGCTGATGTACTTGTGCAGTCGAGCTTTGACTTCATCATAAGTAAGGAAGGCCATGTAGCCGGGGTGCGTCACTGCCAGGAAATTCCAGTTCCTCAAAATTGATGCCCATGGCTGAAAAAAACAACCCAATTTTGTTTGAGCTAAACAGATTTTTTTCTACTTACATTTACATTACATTTTTGATTATCCAGACAAAGTCATTTTGAGTCAATTCATCAGTAGCAAGCGACTGATGAAATATATGCTGACCTAGCTTGACGTGAATTCTCTGGTTGGCTTTCAATTGGTAAACAACAAAATAAATTAGATAGAGGACAGAGACTATGATTTCTGCATAGACTGTAAAGAAAAATTAGATGTTACCTCCATGTCTGAAAAGTGCCTTAAACCTGCTTTCTTTCTATCAGCCAGCAGGGGCAACTCTTCTGGTTGTAAAAAGTACGAGACCCAAACCAGCAGACAAATGCAAAACACTTTCAATGAAACTAGAATAAAACATTCCCATAAAAGAGATGCCAACATTGAAACTTTCAAGTTTGCAATAAAATACAAGTGCTGGTGAGCTTTTCTGCAAACAACCTCAGTGTTTGAGTCAAAGGTTAGTTGGTTGTCGATCATAGTTCCAAGGCACTTATACTGCTGGACATCTTTAACACTCTCCTCCTCCTGTTTAAATATAAACAGGAGGAGCAGGTGGAGTGTTCCTTCTAAAAATCAATGAGCATTTCTTTAGTTTTTGACACATTTATGCTCAGATAAGGTTGTTGACACCAGTCTGTGACATCATCGAACACGGGCCCATGGTCGATGACATCCTCACTGAGCAGAGACACGATGGCAAACTGCTCCACATGCATTACTGATCACTGCATTACAGTCTGTGTTTGCAAGAGCATCCCTCAAGAAACCCACCTGTGACAGTTTTCAAACACTTTCTGAAAAACGTCAATCAACAGGCTTTCTTGTATGATCTAGCACATGTGGACTGGCACAGAATTCGGCTTTTCCCTGATGTTGAAGAGGCGTAAGCATATTTTTAAAAAATCAGGGTAAAAAAAAAACGTCTCAGCCCTTGGTTCAGTCCTAACTTGTCTGAGCTTTTTTGCCAAAAACACAACCTATGGCGTAGTTTTCTCTACGCCATAGGTTGTGTTTTTTGACCTCTAATAAGACATCTGACTGGCACTCATATAGGGTTTAAGAAACAAATGTATTCAGTCTATCTGACAGGCAAAGTCGAGCTGTTACAAATAGCAACTGACTGTTGACTGTCCATCTGCCCACTGTAATTAAATGTGATGGTTTTGTCGTTGCAGACAAATCCATAATAGTGGACCACTTCAACAGATGCTTTGTCAAAGCTGGCTGTGCCTGTGAGGACAACTCCAGTACTCCTACTTGTTTTCCTGTCAACCCAGCATCTGTCACCCACTCATCTGCCTCAGGTTCTGATGACACAATTATTTACACATCTAGTTCCTCCGTGACTACTGCACTGTCTTCACTGCAGGCCAGTTTCACAAGCAGTCTCAATTTAGTTTTAAATACAAATAAAACTAAATGCATGGTTTTCAACAGAAATCTACCACTGGCTAAGTGTCCCCATAAAAATTCCTGCTTTGATGACTCTGAGATCAAGCATGTCGAAAGGTATAAATATCTAGATATTTTGCTTGACAGCAAACTCTCATTGGAAATGTATATAAATCTACTGCTCACAAAGGCCAAATCTCATATTAGTTTTCTTTACCATGACAAATGGATTTCAGATATTTTGGAAGTTTCACAAATAAGAAGTTTGAAAAGCTACTTGTGCAGTGTAGCCTACTGTTTTTGTCTTTGTTTACAACTGGTTTGTGGCTTTCTCCATGACAGAACTACACAGATGTCAAAATATTTCAAATAGAAGACAGCTAACATTATCGCTGAAGAGTACAGTCTGTTTGCTTGACTGTTGACCAAGTAGCATTTAATAAATTATATGTTGAAAAAATTAAAACAACAAATTAATGCCTGAACATTTTAATAAGCACAAATGTGTGGATGTTTTTTTTTCTGTAGCACAAGTGCAACTTATTTCTGAATCCAGAAATTTTGTCCAAAAGGAAAAATAAAGTGAAAAACAACACATGGCATTGACACAGAAGATGTCCACATAAGATCCTTAAAATAAAAATCTAAAGCTGTGGGGCACTGTGGTTGAGAGTTTCAGTGAGTTGAATCAATGTGGTGCCACAACATGCACATCCATTCCATTAGCTGGAGATCACCAGGGACAATGATGTGGTGTCCTCACTGTATAGCTTATTTGGAAGAAGAAAAAGATTGGACTGAAATGCAACCAGCCCTAACCACTCTGTGAGTTTGTTGATTTGAGTTTTAAGCTGGAAAATGTCCAGCTTAAAACCTGAAAAGCAACCTGAAAAGCAGAAGGCAGCCAAATTGGGGAAAAAAAGACTATAAAGTAAGTAAACCATCATCCTCTCATTCAATCCTTCATGTGCGCATCACACTTTTTTGGAATGTTTAATTGATTTGAAAATTTTAATGATAGCACCAGCAGTCACATTTTATATACAATACCAGTCAAAAGCTTGGACATAACTTCTGAGTTAATGTTTTTTTTCTTTATTTTCATGACTATTTACATTGTAGATTCTCAGTTAATGCATCAAAACTATGAATGAACACATATGGAATTATGCAGTAAATGAAAAAGTGTGAAATTAATCAAAACATGTTTTATATTTAGGATTCTTCAAAATAGCCACCTTTTGCTTTGATTACTGCTTTGCACACTCTTGCATTCTCTTGATGAGCTTCATGAGATAGTCACCTGAAGTGGTTTTCCAATAGTCAAAACATGTTTTTTTTCCCTATACAGTGGTCTCTTAAACCTTCTCTTCTGGATAATGCCTTCCCACAATGGTTCAGGAGGGGGTTGAGATGTGTGAGGGGTTGTTTGTCAGGAAATTATGTTCTTTTTTTGAAACAGATATAATGGATAGCTTTCTGTTGTTCCATTAACTTCACGTGTTCATTTAAGTTTTGCCCTCATAATTATTGTAATTCAGTAAAAAAAAAAAAAAAAATCTCCCCACTATGAGTCAGCTAAAAGAGCAGTAGGTTAAAAACTTTGATCATGGAATTACAGACAAAATTTTGCAATGTGTACTTTCAAGAATCATTTTAACGCCCATACATGGTCTTCATGAGACCTTCATTATATCTTTATTTTTTAGCCTTATTGTACTTTTTGTAATTCTTGTCCTGCTTCTTCCTGTATGTAGCTGTTGTAGCATGTACATTTCAACAGTGATAGATAAATAAACTAAATCTTATCTTACATTAGAAATGCTTTCTTTGGGTTTTCCAGTAGTACACAGACTACACTACATAAGTAATGTAGCTACTGCTGTCATTAAGATGAAATCATTCTGTATCACATTTGAACTGGTTTGATTCTGGTACCACTCTGTCTATTATCTTCAAAACACTTTCATAAGTAAAAGGAAACCTGAACCAGGAGATGCAGTATTTGGTGTAACACAAAGAGAGTTTGCACTTCGGTGACACAAGGATGAAGGATAATGTTGATTCAGTGGAAATCTGCTGAGCCTTCACTATTCTCTGACAAGGTCAAGGACAAATATGGCCTTGCACAGGTCACTCAACGAAGAGATTATTCTGCAGGAATGTGTATCTCAGCACTTGCTGAGGGTATCTGTGTGAAAGTTTTTTGATAATTTTGATGTATATTTTTATAATTTCTCGTGGCTTTTTACAGGGTTTGTTTCACAAAAATAACGGTGAGTGAGGGCACAAATCTGAGAAAAGAGGTTGTGCGAGTGCACAGAAGCAACGTGAGTTTGAGGATATGCACTCAAATTCAAGCAGTGGACACTAATGGAGGAACAGTGTAAATGCAGAAAAATGGTTTGGAGCAGGAGCAGAGCAGACTGGCACCTGAGCAGGGGCTATCTGAGGGAGAGGGCTGGGTTTTGAGGAAAAGCATATCAAAATCTGGACATAAAATGAAGAAATAATGCTCACAGATTGAAAGACCACAATCTGTCAGTCTGGAAAATTGCAAAAAACTTTAAATGCATCTCCAAGTGCAGTCGCAAAAACCATCAAGTGCTACGATGAAACTGGCTCACATGAGGACAGCCCCAGGAAAGGAAGGCCAAGAGTCACCTCTGCTGCTGAGGCTAAGTTCTGGACATTAGACCATTGGAAATCTGTGCTTTGGTCTGATGAGTCCAAATTTGAGATCTTTGGTTCCACAAGGCGTGTCTTTGTGTGACGTAGCATGGCTACCACAGCATCCTGCAGTGACATGCCATCCCATCCAGTTTACGTTTAGTTGGGACTATCATTTTTTTTTTTTTTTTTTTTAACAGGACAGTGACCTTAAACACACCTCCAGGCTTTGTAAGGGCTATTTAACCAAGAAGGAGGGTGAATGGAGTGCTGCGTCAGATGACCTGGCCTCCACAGTCACCTGATCTAAACCCAATCGAGATGGTTTGGGATGAGATAGACTGCAGAGTGAAGCCAAAAGGGCCAAGAAGTGCTTTATTAATTGATTAATTTCACACTTTTTTTGTTTACTACATAATCCCATATGTGTTCATTCACAGTTTTGATGCCTTCAATGAGAAAGTACAATGTAAATAGTCATGAAAATAAAGAAAAACTATTAAATGAGAAAGTGTGTCCAAACTTTTGCCTGGTAGTAGTGTATATTAAGATTTATCAAAAGGTTTAAAAAAAATTCATAAGCCACAAATTTGCTCCAGTGTTCACCAAAAGTGGTACAGATGATCTTCACACTGGACCTCACAAGTGTTATCAGAAGAATTGTAGCTTTTTGAAACAGCAGTTTGAAGTCAGCAGCAAAGCTACCAAACAAGGAGTGAGATCATATCTTCAGTATCTTAATAACTGTTTCATGCACTGACACCAAACTTAGTGTCAACTTTGGACTTCTGCAGGTTGTCCAAAAAATTGCATCATTTGACTACTGGGTTGGTACAGCAAAAAAGCAAAAATGTGCTTCTTCGAAGTGAACTTTCAGCCAAACTTTGTACATGTCACATTCAAGTGTGGCAACTGTGTCCTTTTGAGCTAATTGCCTTCTCTCAGTCTTACTCTGAATTTTGGACTTATTTTTGACCAACCTGGAAGAGGCGTGTGAAAATGTCAAACTCAAACACAGAAATGTAGTCATTGCAGGTGAGGTCGATGGTGGATTTAAGGGCCATGGCTTCCAGGCCCGAGCTGATGGGATGCACTTCATGAAGGCACTGTCGGAACGCTTTCCATTGCACAATCGTCCTGCAAGAGAATGTATTCATGAACCCATATGGTAAACAAAGATATTTGTGAGATAATTGCTTTATCCAGCAATGCATCTTTGCTGATATAGATGTCGATCTGCCAAATAAAGTGCAAGAGATTCTGTACAACAAACAAAATGTATAAGGAGAACATTGAAAAGATTCATAGATATGACTGAGATTCTATCTCACTGATACAGCTGTTATGCCTTCAGATTAACTAAAACAATGAAAAGCACAGAAAAATGCATTTTCTCTAAGGTCATGAGACCTTAAAATGAATGAATCTGATGTGAGCTAACCCAGGAAGTTAATCTTACACTACTGTCTTACTTCCACTGCATTGCTACCAGAAAGGAAAACACATTCATTAGGTTAGAAAAAGCCATTTTCAAAGAAATAATACCAAACACAAAGTTTTCAGGAACAAGCATCATATTTGTGTACATTGGCAAGGAATGCGATGGCAGTCAGGTGCCAAATGCTAAATCAAAACCCTGATGTCTGTTTAATTTCATGATTCAAGAAACTGAACCACATCAAAGTGGAGAAACTTAAATCAGAATCAGCAAATGCTTCTAACAAAATTCTACAACACTATAAAGTCCTGTTATACATGATCAACACAGATATAATTCCATACATAACTGACAGCATGGAAAAATAAAGGACATATACAGTACATTTTACTGGCCTCTCAGCCAGACTACTGTAAGCTCCATTGTTCTGTTTTGCACTGACATGATGCTAATGAATGCATCTCTGCTACAACAATGGAAATGTCTATTTGGAGGGGAGACTGTCATGTTTAACACCAGCACACAGCCAGAATTAGAAGGAAGGGAAATGAGAACGGAGGGAGATAGAGGGAATACACATCACACTATAAAAAATTACAAGTATATCCTATGGCAAAAACTACAATTGTATCATAGATTGGTAGGCTTTAGAATATAAAATTACCTGTATTAAAGCATGACACTGAAATTGTGCAAACAAACAAAAGCTGTCTCTTGCTTCAACTGAATGTGAGTCCCAAAAATCACAATACATGATTTATTCCAAACGCAAAAGGTCAGTGAACCTGTGGTCTTTAGTTGGGGAATGTAAAAAAAACAGTTTGTAGTCCTTGTTTACTTCATCTGTCATAATGTTGCATCTCTTTTTGAAAGTTGTCAAGGCTGTGAAGAAAAAAAGTTAGCCAGTGCTGATGGTATCATCACTGTCTAACTCAATGAACAGCCGGCTACAACTTCAGTATTCTCTTGCCTGGATACATTAACCTCCATTCCACACATCCCACTGCTGTGTCTAATCTCGCTAGAATACACACACACACACACACACACACACACACACACACACATGCGCACACACACACACACACACACACACACACACACACACACACACACACACACACACACACACACACACACACACACACATACACACACCTGCAGCCAAGCTCACAGTCAGCAGCTCACATTGGTGCCTCTCGTGTTCTTGTGTTTTGTGTTCTATGTAACTTCTGATAGCAGCTGTTTAATTCTGATAAGAAGTTACTTGTAGTCTCTTGTTTTCTGTGTCCTACAGTTGCCTAAAAATGGTTACTAGTTGGTATGTGTTTTGAGGAACTCATGTACCCAGCTGAGCCCAGACAGCTGGGTCATAACAATCAAGATTAAATTTGATTTCAGAGAACTCTAAAGGTCTCTAAGGATAGCTAAGAATAGAATGTTACTGTTCAATATCATTGACAATAATGAATAAAGCATTAAAATTAATTTCCTGCTCTAGGTCAGTTTTCTTTTTAAATTCAGACTATTTCTTATGAGTTCATTCCTATTTACAGAAATATAAAATGGTATTAGAAATGTTATTAATTGCTGCATGAGATACTGATCCCTATGAGCCATAGGCTGTTGTCAGAGTAACTTTACTATCTTTGAAGTTTTTATCTTAGTCATCTAAGTACTAGTCATACATGCTGTATCTTTTACATTTCAGAAAGGTTTAGGTTATGCAGACCGTTTGATATAATACTTGTATATTTATATAAATGTAACCCCTGGGTTATTATTTTTATTTCATTTCTTCCTGTAAATGTTCATTTGACCAAGTATTATCTTTGTTTATTTCCTCATGTAAACGTTCGGTTGACTTAGTGTATTTACTGTACTTTATGTATTCCTATGCTGACATTAAGATCCAATCGTATGTGTTACTTAGGATGTAGGTATTGGTGAATAATAGTTTCCAGTTCACCTTGAACGCACCATGAGAAATGGGGACTTCCTAACTTTTTTTGACTTTAACTCGATTGGATTAGCAGCTGGAAGTGGCTCCGGAGACTCCGGAGGTGAAGAGGAGAGAGAAGAGCGGGTTTTTGGGCCGGGCGGAACGGGAGAGGAGAGACGGCGAGGATCCAGGGGAACACCTGCGCTTTGCGAGCCGAGCAGCACGCGTCGGTGAGCCAAGGCAGCACTCGAGGCTGGTTCCTGTGTGCGGCAGAGAGACGCTACCCCTGTCGGCTGCGAGAGGAAAGTTCTGGGGAGGAAACGGCCCGCGCCTGCCGGCCTTTTCAAAATACAAACTGCGAGCGAGAGCTGGTGTCGGTCTGCCTCGGTCCGGGCGGCGTTTCTGGACGGAGCGGAGGAGACCGTCTACTCATCAGGTTGGAGCCATCTCGCTGTGAATTCATGTCTGCAGAGGAGTGAGTACTCCTTCTCAAAGAACCGCCATATTAACTTCTACTGTGAGTGAGTACTCTCGTTCGAGTAGCCGCCATCTTGTCTTATACTGCGCGGAAGTCCGCTATTGCGCTCCCCTCACCTACAGGCCTACCCGGGTGACTGTTATATTAGCCGGCTTTTTCTTTTCTTTGTTCGGTTAGCAGTATTAATTGAACGGGCCCACTTCACATATTAACTGTATGTTGATGCTGTGTTTAATAAACCGCAACTTGTTGTTAAAGTTTAATATGTGTGTACATGTGATTTCCTCTGAAAAGTCCCACAGTCACTGTTATCTTTGGGGGTCGCAAGACTTCCAGGGAAAGCATAGTAGTTAGTAACGAACCTAAAGCACTGTTAGTAAGTCTTAAGGAGCAAAACAGGGCTACATAAACATAATTGGATGGTAGCGTTGGATGGTAGGACACAATAAATCTTAGAAACTGGGAAAAATATGCCTAAAGGAAATAAATGTCATTATTTTTATTTACTTAAGTGCTTACTTACACATAATATCAGTATATCATTGCACAGGTGTTAAATGTCCCATATGGGGAAAATTAATTTTCATTGTTTTCTGAGGTTGTTAAAGAATAATCTTTCAAGATATGAACAAATGTATATGTGCCATTACACAAGCCCACCGACAACTGGATGGCCTCCCAGCTTCACAATCCAATAAGACTGTTACTGAATTTCTACGTACCAACACTAGTACCAATAATCATCCAGCTTAAACGTTGAAAAATCTTGCACCCTAATTGCCGCTCACATAAACTGCATTTTCATACAACCAAATTTCCAGGAAAGATGTTCTTAATTATATTTTTTCTGTTTCTGTTGTCAGACAAGGGTGGCACAGTGATGCAGTGGTTAGCACTGTCTTCTCTCGAATCTTGGCCTGAGATCTATTTGTTAATTTTGCATGTGCTCCCTGTGCCTACATGAGTTCTAACAGGGTGCTCCAGCCTCCCCCCACAGTTCAAAGACATGCTGAAGTTAATTTGTGACTAATTTGTCCATAGGTGTGAATGTGAGTGTACTTGGTTGTCTGGCTCTCTGTGCTGCCCTGAGATAGACTGGCAAACTGCCTTCACCCTTAGTCAGCCACATGACCCTACAGAGGATAAAGTCGAGTATAGATAATGGATGGATGGACCATGTCAGACAATAGAACAGCTATGAAATAGTTGCCATGCAGCCATTTAAAACTATGTGTTAAATAGCAGTTACTTCGAGTCTTTTTCAAGCTGCTGCACTGCACTGCTAAAATACAGATTTTTATATCCACATTGTCTGACAAACTCATTATACATGAGTTAAAAACAATGGCTGTGCTATGAATTCTGCAATATTTCCCTGTGAAATAAAAGTTAGGAGTAATGGAGAGTTTTGGAATAGTCTTACACACTCATTCATATCTGTCCCAGCTGCCATGCAGTCAACTGTTTTGCTCTGTGCCATCTATCACAGATGCAGTGAGAGTCTTCTTCCTGGACGGGGCATGGACATCAGCAGCTCTGCTACATTTAAAGCTACAGACACTGAAACAGCCTGTTTAGAACATGGCTAAAACTTCATTGTGAAGTGAACCATCTCTGCAATATTTTGATCTCAAAATGAAGACACATTCTTGTTATATTTGAGGCTTTCCTTAATTTCCTAAACACAATATGGGACCTTAAACATATTTACCGTATTTTCGTGACCATAAGGCGCACTTAAAAGTCTTAAATTTTCTCCAAAATGGACGGAGCACCTTACAATGCAGAGCGCCTTATAATGCGGTGCGCCTTATGTGTGCACCAAGTTCCAAAAACTGTAAATGTTGTTGTGTGACTGTAATGAGCGCTCTGCTTGACTGACTGAGAGCGGAGTCATCGTTAAGGCCAATCAAAAGGGCTGGATGGATGAGGAGAAAATGAAAGAGTGGCTGAGTGAGGTGTACGTAAAGAGACCAGATGGTTTTTTCCACGCATCACCGTCCCTGTTGATCTGTGACTCCATGCGCGCCCATCTCACAGCCGCTGTGAAAAACCAAGTGCAGCAAATGAACTCGGCGCTTGCTATCATTCCGGGAGGCTTGACAAAGGAACTCCAACCGCTGGACATCGGTGTAAACAAGGCGTTCAAAGTGAAGTTGCGAACGGCGTGGGAGCAATGGATGACAGATGGTGAACACAGTTTTACTAAGACTGGGAGGCAGCGCCGGGCGAGTTACGCCACAATTTGTGAATGGATTGCGGATGCTTGCACTGTTGCACTGAAACACACTATGAGCCAATATGAAGAGACAGAAATAACGAAGCCAGTGTAAAGACAATGAAAAAATAATGAACATGAATATGGGCAATTGGCTAATAGTACATCAAAATGTAAAATATGTCATTTCTCTCCAGCAGGTGGCGCTATCACTGTGAGTGGATATTAGCATATGGATGGGATCAGGACAGGACGGTGGTTAAATATGTAAAGTTTGAGGCAGATTGAAGAATGCAGAGGGTAGTTAGACAGTTGTTGATGTTTCATGTGAGATGCTAACTGCCTGCCTGCCTGCCTCCTGCTCCTGGAATTCCTGCTGACGTCTGACGTTATGGTGAGCGTATTGCGTCACTTCCTGTTGGAGCGCTGTGTTGTGTTCTGTGACTGTTGTAGCTTATCCACTCCATCTAATTTGATATTCGTTAAATCTGTGTGTAGTGGTAATATTTGAATCGTAACATACACTCGTTTTCTTCAAGCACCTTCTCAGTACTTAATTCTAAGTTAATCTGTTATCTCTGGGTGCTAGCCTAGCACTTAGCAGTTAGCATTCTCCCTCTTCCTCTCCTTCTCTTTCCTGCTCAGTGTGTCACATGTTTAGTTACTCCTCTGCCTCCTTTAGTGATAACGATACCTGTAATAAATGCAGTCTCTTTGTAGCTTTGGAGGTGAGGCTCTCTGAATTGGAAGCGCGGCTCCACACCATGGAAAACACCCCGCTAGCTGTTAGCCAGGCCCCCTTAGCCGGTGCGGACCGCAATAGCATAGGTGCTAGTGTAGTTCTGCTAGCCGTCCCCTAGCAGCTCCCGAGCAGCCAGGAAGTCAGGGTAGCTGGGTGACAGTTCGTAGGAAACGTAGTCGCGCTGCTAAACTCAAGCCTGCTGTCCCAGCACACCACAAACTGCTTCACGTTTCTAATCGTTTTTCCCCACTCAACGACACACCCGCTGAGAAACCAACTCTGATCATTGGCAGCTCCATAGTCAGAAACATGAAGCTAGCGACACCAGCGACCATAGCAAAATGCCTCCCAGGGGCCAGAGCGGGCGACATAGAAGCAAATTTGAAACTGCTGGCTAAAGATAATCGTAAATACAGTAAGATTGTTATTGATGTCGTCGGTAATGACACCCGGTTACGCCAATCGGAGGTCACCAAAATTAGTGTGGCATCGGTGTGTAACTTTGCCAAAACCATGTCGGACTCCGTAGTTTTCTCTGGACCCCTGCCAGATCTGACCAGCGACTATATGTTTACCCGCATGTCATCGTTTCGCCGCTGGGTGTCTACGTGGTGTACTGCAAATGACGTTGGCTTTATAGACAATTGGAGCTCTTTCTGGGGAAAACCTGGTCTGATTAGGAGAGATGGCATCCATCCCACTTTGGCTGGTGCAGCTCTCATTTCTAAAAATATGGCTGATTTTATTAGGACTCATAAAGCATGACAACCCAGAGTTCAGACCAGGGTGCAGAGTTGTAGTCTTCCACACCTCTCTGCAGTTTCCTCTCAGCTGTCACCCTCCAGTATTTCAGTTAGCTTTATTGAGACTGTGTCTGTACCCCGACCACCAAAATTCAATAAATTAAACAATTGAAAAATAAAAGACATAGTAACCATAAAAATCTAATAAATATTAATACCACTATTTCAACTGAGCGAAGAAACAGGACAATTAAATGTGGTCTGTTAAATATTAGATCTCTCTCGTCTAAATCTCTGTTAGTAAATGATTTGATAACTGATAACCAGATTGATTTTTTCTGTTTGACTGAAACCTGGTTGCAGCAGGAAGAATATGTTAGTCTAAATGAATCAACTCCTCCTAATCACACTAACTGTCATGTTCCTCGAATCACAGGCCGAGGAGGAGGAATGGCAGCAATCTACCACTCTAGCTTAAAAATGAACCAGAGACCTAAACCTAGTTACAGTTCATTTGAAAATCTTACTCTCAGTCTCTCTCATCCAGGTTTAAAAGCTCAGAAACCAGTTTTATTTGTTGTTGTATATCGTCCTCCTGCTCCTTACTCTGAGTTTTTATCTCAATTCTCAGACTTTTTATCTGATTTAGTGCTCAGCTCAGATAAAGTGATTATTGTGGGTGACTTTAACATTCATGTTGACGTGGACAGTGATAGCCTTACGACTGCTTTTAATTCAATATTAGACTCAATTGGGTTTTCTCAACATGTAAATAAACCAACTCATAGTTTTAATCATACCCTTGACCTCGTTCTGACTTATGGCATAGAAATCAAACAGTTAACTATTTCCCCGGAACCAATGTTCCCTCTAAGCTGCGCACGTGCGCAATTGTGCACTGCTGACACGGTCTCCGCGCACAGAAAATCTGCGCTGCGCACAAAAAAAAAAAAACTCCAACCTAAATTGAAAATAATTCTGTGCTATTTTTCAATGTGAGTCAGTGAGTGACCGGTGACTGGCTGCTCCAGCCAATGATACGATTCACATACGTATTTACGCAGCTAATCAACGTCATTGACAGGCGTCCTTCTGTGCAGCCACCGTTGTTCTAGCTAGCAGAACGGTGTGGCCGATGTGGAGGGAAGACACGCTAATGATGCTAAATGCTGCTTATGTTGACCCTTTATAATAATGGCAAAACGAACGGGCAGTGGCGCATCCCCTCACCAAGCCACAGTAAAAAAGAAATGCGATTCTTTTTAAGATGGAATGGCTGTCGGAGTTAGGGTTGCCACCCGTCCCTTAAAATACAGAATCGTCCTTATTTGACAATTAATTGTTGCGTCCCGTATTGATTCAATACGGGACACAAATTGTTCCGTATTTTCATAAATGCCCCATACACGTCTGTCACACACTCATCAGAACTGTATAATTAACAAAATAAAACACAGGAAATATTAAGGGCAGCCAATTTCATTTTCGTAGGACCTATGTAGTGAGGACCCGATGCGAGGTCCAGCGGATAGACCTGACTTCTCTGTGTGTCCGGTCCTATGGTCCTGTCGTGGGTTGCCAGGTTACAGATGCTGCTGCTCCTGTGCGTTTAAAAATGTCTGCACCCGAAACTCCACCATGTCCAAAGAAACGAAAACGTTTGCAAATGTAGCGACGTGAGTGGGAAGACTCGAACCCCTGGCAGTAGGCACAGGGCAAAGTATGTTTTCTGTTGCTCATGGATTAGCTGAAGTAAGGCGGCATCAGGAGACCAACATGTAAGAAACATGAGAACAGAGAGAACCCAACCAGCAGGTCACAGTTTATCATCATCTAATTATCTCCTGAAGTCCATATGGTAAGGGACATCAGTATCTGGTTGTTAATTTACCAGATCATGCTCATAATCATGCTGATGTGGTCCTAGACTCTACAGTATTTTAGTGACTCAATAAATGCCTAAGTTGTTTTTGTTGTTTGTTTTTTATAAAGCTTTTTAGTTTTTAATAAACATTTCTTTAATAGCCTATATGTGATCAATAAATGGCCTTTCCCTATCTAAAGAAAAACTCACTCAGAACTCTATGTTAACAGTACTAAATAAATCAATAAATACATGCATACACACATAAGTTAATACATTAACTGTGGTCAGATTAAGATTTAGATGAAAAAAAATGTCTGTAGAATTTCTTTGTACAGTATTCTGCATTCAGTTAAAGTTTTTGCAGAATCCAGTATTGCACACTGGCTGGTGTGCAATACTGAGGCCACTTATTTTCAGACAGAACCTGCGATCATAAAACAATACAAAATTTTTAGTTCCGTGTTAATAAAGCACTTAAAGCTTTAAGTATGGCTAAATGCTTTTTTCAAAATTAAACATGCCACTCCTTGGGTGGTAGTGGCCCTGAGTTTGGTAAAGTTGGAAAGATATTCACAGGTTCGGACTTCCAGCATCAACAACTCATTAGATATAGGTTGTCAAAACATAAACGATGCCTCTTTCCCATCGTTGTAAGGCAGACAATGTGCCACAAGCCCAGTTTTATCAAAAGTAGCTGTCTTTCAAGCTGCGGAAATAACACCGGTGTCTATGGAGTGCCCAGGTACAGTCTGCAAATTGCAAAATCGCTGCAACAGCAAAGACAGACACAAATATTCAGTAACTTCACTCTTATACATTGTAGTGTCACCAAAATCCCTGCAGCCTTCAACTGGCTCCTGTTGACTAAGTGTTTTAACAGAAATGTAAATTCTGTAATTAGATTCTTTTAATAAACCATGTAACTTGAATGGATGCGATGCTGGTGTGACCACAGTGCACACGTCTGATGTTGCTCACAGTGGTCCAAGGGACGCTCAGGGAGTTTGTGTGTTTGCTCAGACTCATGAAAAATTAGAGGGAACATTGCCCGGAACCCTCTTCTTTCTGACCATTTTATGATAATTTTTCATTTCAATTTACAACAATAGATTGTATAGGAGTTAAGAATAAATATCATTACAGTAGATGTCTGACAATTCGGTGACTAAATTTAAGGAAATAATACCCTCTCTATTTGGTTCAGCACCACTTACTGATAAAATGGAAGGGAAATATTATAATTTTTATCCCCGCAGAAGTGGATTATATTGTTAATAATGCTGCAGCCTCACTGCGTACAACACTTGATAGTGTTGCACCTGTAAAAAAGAAAGTTCTATCTCAGAGAGGACCTGTTCCTTGGTATAATTCCCAGCTGCGGACTTTAAAGCAGACGTCCCGAAAGCTGGAAAGGAAGTAGTACTCCACTAATTTAGAAGAAGTTTATGTAGCTTGGAAAAATAGTCTCGTAATTTATAAAAAAGCTCTTCGTAATGCCAGGACAACATATTATTCATCTTTAATAGAGGAAAACAAGAACAACCCCAGGTTTCTCTTCAGCACTGTAGCCAGGCTGACAAAGAGTCAGAGCTCTGTTGATCCTTGTATTCCTTTAGCTTTGAGCAGTAACGACTTCATGAGCTTCTTTACAAATAAAATTATTGCGATTAGAGAAAAAATTAATCTGGCCCTTCCTACAAATGTCACAGATGTATCATCGAGTACAGATGCTTTAGAATTGGCTGTAAGACCAGATGGATATTTAGAATTTTTCACTCCCATACATCTCTCTGAACTAATTTCAATAGTTTCTACATCCAAACCATCGACATGTCTTTTAGATCCTATCCCAACTAGACTGTTCAAGGAGGCTTTACCTTTAATTAATTCCTCAATGTTAGATCTGATTAATCTCTCTCTAGTAACAGGCTTTTAAGGATGCTGTAATCAAACCTTTATTTAAAAAGCCCACTCTAGATCCAGATGTTTTAGCCAACTATAGACCAATTTCCAACCCAGACAGGTTCCAGTTTGTGCATATCAACAATGACTCTTCTGAGCATACTAGGGTTAATCATGGTGTTCCTCAGGGCTCTGTCTTAGGACCAATACTATTCACATTATACATGCTTCCTTTAGGCAATATTATTAGGAAGCACAGTATTAATTTCAATTGTTACGCTGACGACAATTGTATTTATCTATGAAACTAATCAGCTAGCCAGACTGCAAGATTGTCTTAAGGACATAAAGACCTGGATGACCTATAATTTCTTACTACTGAATTCAGACAAGACTGAAGTCATTGTATTTGGCCCCAAACATCTTAGAAAATTGCTTTCAAAGCTTATAGTTACTCTGGATGGCATTACATTGGCCTCCAGTACTACTGTGAGGAACCTCGGTGTTATCTTTGACCAGGACATGTCCTTTAACTCACACATAAAACAAATCTGTAGGACTTCCTTTTTCCACCTGAGAAATATTGTGAAAATCAGGAACATCCTGTCTCAGAGTGATGCAGAAAAACTAGTCCATGCATTTGTTACTTCGAGGCTTGACTACTGTAATTCCTTATTATCAGGTTGTCCCAAAAGCTCTCTGAAACAGCTACAGCTGATCCAAAATGCTGCAGCCAGAGTACTGATGGGAGTTAGCAAGAGAGATCGTATTTCTCCTATACTGGTTTCTCTTCATTGGCTTCCTGTTAAATCTAGAATAGAATTCAAAATCCTTCTTCTGACATATAAAGCTCTTAACAATCTCCATCATAGACCTGATAGTACCATATTATCCTAGCAGAACTCTTCGCTCTCAGACTGCAGGCTTACTTGTTGTTCGTAGAATCTCTTAAAGTAGAATGGGAGGCAGAGCCTTCAGTTATCAGGCGCCTCTCCTGTGGAACCAGCTCCCAGTTTGGGTTCGGGAGGCGGACACCCTCTCTATTTTTAAGACCAGGCTTAAAACCTTCCTTTTTGACAAAGCTTATAGTTAGGGCTGACTGGGGGACCCTGACGGGGTGAGCTGGTGTTTTCATTTGCACAACTGACTTCCCCTCTTGACATCCCTTTAGTCTGCCCCTAGTTATGCTGCTATAGGCCTAGGCTGCTGGGGGACCTCTCTGGATGCACTGAGCCCTTCTCTAACTACCTATGTATTTACTATATATACCCTTATTGCATTACACTCACTCTGTTTCATTCTGTGTCCTTTCTCCGAGTGTCCCTGGTCCCAGAGCTGGATGCTTCAGGTGTGTGGTTGTTCTCAGCTCCAGCTGCCCATTTCCACCGATCTACTCTGCATTGCCATTACTATACTTGATTTGCTCATCTACATATTTTTTAATTTACCACCAGCTATATATGTAGTATATTTAATGCCAGAGCCGTACACCATAGCAGTAAACTATAATTAGTTTCCATGTTAGTTGTACTTTGCATGTATCATCTGTCTTATCATGCATGTATTATACTGTGTGTTTTATGGTCCTTGTGTCACCCTCCACCTCTCTATCTCTATCCCTCTACCTCCACTTCTAACCCTCTACCTGTAACCCTCTACCTCTATCCCTCTACTCCTCCACCTCTCTACGTCATCTGTTCCTCTCAACCAGCCCGGCCCGCAGGCAGATGGGTCCCCCCACATTAGAGCTGGGTTCTGCTCGAGGTTTTCTCCCTGTTAAAAGGGTGTTTTCCTTGCCACTGTCGCCTTTTGGCGTGCTCTGGGGGTCAGGCATATGGGTTCTGTAAAGCGTCTCGAGACAATTTGACTGTAATTGGCACTATATAAATAAAATTGAATTGAATTGAATTGAATTCATGGTGAAGCATCGAAGTTCAGGAGGTTGCCATGGCCACCCCCCTTTGATGCAGATGATTTTGATAATTTATCTTCATCACGGCCTGTTTTGTAGACTGTCCAAATTCCTCTTTGAGTTGTCCCTTATGAGTAGTTAACCAGTGAAAATGACCAAAATCACCAAATATCTCGCAATGAATCCAAGATGGTGGACTTCCTGTTGGGTTTAGGTCTTTGGTTCCGTAGACTTTTCCAATCGGCCTGATGTGCTACATATGCATACCAAATATCGTGGATGTAGGTTCATGTGTCAAAAATTATTTATTATTTACTCTTTCATAGTGAAGGATCAAATTTCCAGGGGCCGCCATGGCCACGCCCACTGTTCTCTCTAAGCTGTGCACGTGTGCAATTGCACACTGCTGACACGGTCTCTGCGCACAAAAAATCTGCGCTGCACACACAAAAAAAAATCCAACCTAAATTGAAACTAAAATAAACACATAATTCATTCTGTGCTATTGTTCAGTGTGAGTCAGTGAGTGACCGGTGACTGGCTGCTCCAGCCAATGATGTGATTCACATACGTATTTACGCAGCTAATCAACATCATTGACAGGCGTCCTTCTGTACAGCCACCATTGTTATAGCTAGCAGAGCGGTGTGGCCGATGTAGAGTGAATTTTCAATCCAATTCAATTTTATTTATATAGCGCCAGTTACAGTCAAATTGTCTCGAGACGCTTTACAGAACCTATATGCCTGACCCCCAGAGCAAGCCAAAAGGTGACAGTGGCAAGGAAAACACCCTTTTAACAGGGAAAAAAAACGTGAGCAGAACCCGGCTCTAATGTGGGGGGACCCATCTGCCTGCTGGCCGGGCGGGTTGAGAGGGACAGAAGAGGTAGAGAGGTGGAGGTAGAGGGTTAGAGGTAGAGGGGTAGAGGGATAGAGGTGGAGGGTTACAGGTGGAGGTAGAGGTAGAGGGATAGAGGTAGAGGGATAGAGATAGAGAGGTAGGGGGGGACACAAGGACCATAAAACACACAGTTTAATACATGCATGATAAGACAGATGATACATGCAAAGTACAACTAACATGGAAACTAATCATAGTTTACTGCTATGGTATACGGCTCTGGCATTAAATATACTACATATATAGCTGGTGGTAAATTCAAAAATATGTAGATGAGCAAAGCAAGTATAGTAAGGGCAATGCAGAGTAGACTGGTGGAAATGGGCAGCTGGAGCTGAGAACAACCACACACCTGAAGCATCCAGCTCTGGGTCCAGGAACACTAGGAGAAAGGACACAAGGAGAAACAGAGTGAGTGTAATGCAATAATGGTATATATAATAAATACATAGGTAGTTAGAGAAGGGCTCAGTGCATCCAGAGAGGTCCCCCAGCAGCCTAGGCCTATAGCAGCATAACTAGGGGCAGACTAAAGGGACGTCAAGAGGGGAAGTCAGTTGTGCAAATGAAAACACCAGCTCACCCCGTCAGGGTCCCCCAGTCAGCCCTAACTATAAGCTTTGTCAAAAAGGAAGGTTTTAAGCCTGGTCTTAAAAATAGAGAGGGTGTCCGCCTCCCGAACCCAAACTGGGAGCTGGTTCCACAGGAGAGGCGCCTGAACTGAAGGCTCTGCTTCCCATTCTACTTTTAGAGATTCTACGAACAACAAGTAAGCCTGCAGTCTGAGAGCGAAGAGTTCTGCTAGGATAATATGGTACTATCAGGTCTTTAAGATATGATGGAGATTGTTTGTTAAGAGCTTTATATGTCAGAAGAAGGATTTTGAATTCTATTCTAGATTTAACACGAAGCCAATGAAGAGAAACCAGTATAGGAGAAATATGATCTCTCTTGCTAACTCCCATCAGTACTCTGGCTGCAGCATTTTGGATCAGCTGTAGCTGTTTCAGAGAGGTTTTGGGACCACCTGATAATAAGGAATTACAGTAGTCAAGCCCAGAAGTAACAAATGCATGGACTAGTTTTTCTGCATCACTCTGAGACAGGATGTTCCTGATTTTCACAATATTTCTCAGGTGGAAAAAGGAAGTCCTACAGATTTGTTTTATGTGTGATTTAAAGGACATGTCCTGGTCAAAGATAACACTGAGGTTCGTCACAGTAGTACTGGAGGCCAATGTAATACCATCCAGAGTAACTATAAGCTTTGAAAGCAATTTTCTAAGATGTTTGGGGCCAAATACAATGACTTCAGTCTTGTCTGAATTTAGTAGTAAGAAATTATAGGTCATCCAGGTCTTTATGTCAAGACAATCTTGCAGTCTGGCTAGCTGATTAGTTTCATTTGGCTTCATAGATAAATACAATTGAGTGTCGTCTGCGTAACAATGGAAATTAATACTGTGCTTCCTAATAATATTGCCTAGGGGAAGCATGTATAATATGAACAGTATTGGTCCCAAGACAGAGCCCTGAGGAACTCCATGATTAACCCTAGTATGCTCAGAAGAGTCATTGTTGACATGCACAAACTGGAACCTGTCTGATAAGTAGGATTTAAACCAGTCCAGTGCTGTCCCTTTAATGCCAATACAATGTTCTAGTCGCTGTAATAAAAGTTTCTGGTCGATTGTATCGAATGCTGCACTAAGGTCCAACAAAATAAGTATAGAGACCAGTCCATTATCTAACACTATGAGAAGGTCATTAGCAGCTTTCACCAGAGCTGTTTCAGTGCTATGATGCACTCTGAAGCCTGAGTGAAACTCTTCAAACAAGCTATTCCTTTGTAAATGTTCACATAATTGATTTGAAACTGTTCTTTCCAGAATTATGGAGAGAAATGGGAGGTTGGAAATTGGTCTATAGTTGGCTAAAACATCTGGATCTAGAGTGGGCTTTTTAAGTAAAGGTTTGATTACAGCATCCTTAAAAGCCTGTGGTACATAGCCTGTTACTAGAGAGAGATTAATCAGATCTAACATTGAGGAATTAATTAAAGGTAAAGCCTCCTTGAACAGTCTAGTTGGGATAGGATCTAAAAGACATGTCGATGGTTTGGATGTAGAAACTATTGAAATTAGTTCAGAGAGATGTATGGGAGTGAAAAATTCTAAATATCCATCTGGTCTTACAGCCAATTCTAAAGCATCTGTACTCGATGATACATCTGTGACATTTGTAGGAAGGGCCAGATTAATTTTTTCTCTAATCGCAATAATTTTATTTGTAAAGAAGCTCATGAAGTCGTTACTGCTCAATGCTAAAGGAATACAAGGTTCAACAGAGCTCTGACTCTTTGTCAGCCTGGCTACAGTGCTGAAGAGAAACCTGGGGTTGTTCTTGTTTTCCTCTATTAAAGATGAATAATATGTTGTCCTGGCATTACGAAGAGCTTTTTTATAAATTACGAGACTATTTTTCCAAGCTACATAAACTTCTTCTAAATTAGTGGAGTACTACTTCCTTTCCAGCTTTCGGGACGTCTGCTTTAAAGTCCGCAGCTGGGAATTATACCAAGGAACAGGTCCTCTCTGAGATAGAACTTTCTTTTTTACAGGTGCAACACTATCAAGTGTTGTACGCAGTGAGGCTGCAGCATTATTAACAATATAATCCACTTCTGTGGGGGTAAAATTATAATATTTCCCTTCCATTATATCAGTAAGTGGTACTGAGCTAAATAGAGAGGGTATTATTTCCTTAAATTTAGTCACCGAATTGTCAGACAGACATCTACTCTAATGATATTTATTCTTAACTCCTATACAATCTATTGTTGTAAATTGAAATGTTATCATAAAGTGGTCAGAAAGAAGAGGGTTCTGGGGAAATACTGTTAACTGTTTGATTTCTATGCCAGAAGTCAGAACGAGGTCAAGGGTATGATTAAAACTATGAGTTGGTTTATTTACATGTTGAGAAAACCCAATTGAGTCTAATATTGAATTAAAAGCAGTCGTAAGGCTGTCACTGTCCACGTCAACATGAATGTTAAAGTCACCCACAATAATCACTTTATCTGAGCTGAGCACTAAATCAGATAAAAAGTCTGAGAATTGAGATAAAAACTCAGAGTAAGGAGCAGGAGGACGGTATACAACAACAAATAAAACTGGTTTCTGAGCTTTCAAATCTGCATGAGAGAGACTGAGAGTGAGATTTTCAAATGAACTGCAACTAGGTTTAGGTCTCTGGTTCATTTTTAAGCAAGAGTGGTAAATTGCTGCCACTCCTCCTCCTCGGCCTGTGATTCGAGGAACATGACAGTTAGTATGACTAGGGGGAGTTGGTTCATTTAGACTAACATATTCTTCCTGCTGCAACCAGGTTTCAGTCAAAAAGAACAAATCAGTCTGGTTATCAGTTATCAAATCATTTACTAACAGATTTAGACGAGAGAGATCTAATATTTTACAGACCACATTTAATCGTCCTGTTTCTTCACTCAGTTGCAATAGTGGTATTAATTTTTATTAGATTTTTATGGTTATTATGTCTTTTGTTTATTTTTGAAATGTTTAATTTATTGAATTTTGGTGGTCAGGGGACAGACAGTCTCAGTAAAGCTAACTGAATTACTGGAGGGTGACAGCTGAGAGGAAACTGCAGAGAGGTGTGGAAGACTACAACTCTGCATCCTGGTCTGAACTCTGGGTTGTCATGCTTTAGGAGTCCTAATAAAATCAGCCATATTTCTGGAAATGAGAGCTGCACCAGCCAAAGTGGGATGGATGCCGTCTCTCCTAATCAGACCAGGTTTTCCCCAGAAAGAGCTCCAATTGTCTATGAAACCAACGTCGTTTGCAGTACACCACGTAGACACCCAGCGGCGAAACGACATACGGCTAAACATATCATCGCTGGTCAGATCAGGCAGGGGTCCAGAGAAAACTACGGAGTCTGACATGGTTTTGGCAAGGTTGCACACCGATGCCACATTAATTATGGTGACCTCCGATTGACGTAACCGGGTGTCATTACTGCCGACATGAATAACAATCTTACTGTATTTACGATTATCTTTAGCCAGCAGTTTAAAATTTGCTTCTATGTCGCCCGCTCTGGCCCCCGGGAGGCATTTTGCTATGGTCGCTGGTGTCGCTAGCTTCACGTTTCTGACTATGGAGCTGCCAATGATCAGAGTTGGTTTCTCAGCGGGTGTGTCATTGAGTGGGGAAAAACGATTAGAAACGTGAAGCGGTTTGTGGTGTGCCAGGACAGCAGGCTTGAGCTTAGGACTACATTTCCTATGAACTGTCACCCAGCTACCCTGACTTCCCGGCTGTTCGGGAGCTGCTAGGGGCCGGCTAGCAGAAGCTACACTAGCTTAAAATATTTGGCTGCAAGACTAAATATGCATCAATCTCATACAATGTTGACACCTCTTTTGTGGAGTTAAACAATGAGAACAAATGCAGACAAAAAAAAAGAAAGAAGCTACACTAGCAGCTATGCTATTGCGGTCCGCACCAGGGGGCCTGGCTAACAGCTAGCGGGGTGTTTTCCACGGTGCGGAGCTGCGCTTCCAATTCAGAGAGCCTTGCCTCCAAAGCTACAAAGAGACTGCATTTATTACAGGTATCATTATCACTAAAGGAGGCAGAGGAGTAACTAAACATGTGACACACTGAGCAGGAAAGAGAAGGAGAGGAAGAGGGAGAACCCATGCTAACTGCTAAGTCCTAGCCTAGCGGATAGAGATAACAGATTAACTTAGAATTAAGTACTGAGAAGGTGCTTGAAGAAAACAAGTGTATGTTACGATTCAAATATTACTGCTACACACAGAGATTTAATGAATATCAAATTAGATGCAGTGGATAAGCTACAATAGTCACAGAACACAACACAGCGCTACAACAGGAAGTGACGCAATACGCTCACCGTAACGTCAGACATCAGCAAGTCTGTTGGTGTGAAAGCTGCTGAAAGTGGCCGTGAAGACACACTAATGATGCAAGTGCTGCTTATGTTGACCCTTTATAATAATGGCAAAATGAACGGGCAGTGGCACATCCCCTCACCAAGCCAAAGTGAAAAAGAAATGCGATTCTTTTAAGATGGAATGGCTGTTGGAGTTAGGGTTGCCACCTGTCCCTTAAAATACAGAATCGTCCTTTATTTGACAATTAATTGTTACGTCCATATTGAATCAATACAGGGTGCAAATTGATCCGTATTTTCACAAACGTCCCACACACATCTGTCACACGCTCAAGAAAACTGTATAATGAACAAAATAAAACACAGAAAATATTAAGGGCAGCCAATTTTATCTTCGTAGGACCCGAGGACCCGATGCGAGGTCTAGCGGATAGACTTCTCTGTGTGTCCGGTCCTGCCTGGTCCTACCCGGTCCTGTCTCTGGTTGCCTGGGTACAGATGCTGCTACTCCTGCGTGTTTCAAAATGTCTACACCTGAAACTCCACCACGTCTAAAGAAGCAAAACCATTTGCAAATGTACAGATGTGAGTGGGAAGACTCGAACCCCTGGCCTGACAGCGATAGTGGCAATAGGTACAGGGCAAACTGTGTTTTCTGTTGCTCATTGACTGGCTGAAGTTAGGCAGCATCAACATGTAAGAAACAGGAGAACAGACAGGACCCAACCAGCAGGTCACAGTTTTTCAACACCCCAACCATCTCCTGAAGTCGATATGGTAAAGGACATCTTGATGAGATCAGCTAGATTTCCTACAGTATATGGTTGTGAATTTACCAGAGGATGCTTATAATCATGCTGATGTGGCCATAGACACTGCAGTATTTTAGTGACTCAATAAATGCCTAAGTTTTTTTTTAATGCTTTTTTTTCATAAACATTTATTTAATAGCTTATATGTAATCAATAAATGGACTGTGCCTATCTAAAGAAAAACTCACTCAGAAGTATGTTAACAGTACTAAATAAATCAATAAATACATGCACGCACACATAAATAAGTTAATATACACTGCTCAAAAAAATTAAAGGAACACTTTTTAATCTAAGTATTGCATCAAGTCAGTCAAACATGTGGGATACTGCTCTGGTCAAGTAAGTAACAGAGGTGGTTTTTAGTCAGTTTCAGCTGCTTTGGTGTTCATGAAATTAACAACAGGTGCACTAGAGGGGTAACAATGAGACAACCCCCAAAACAGGAATGAGTTTACAGGTGAAGGCCACTGACATTTTTTTCCCTCCTAATGTTTTATGACTGTTTTTCACTAGTTTTGCATTTTGCTAGGGTCAGTGTCACTTCTGGTAGCATGAGGCGATGCCTGGACCCTACAGTGGTTGCACAGGCAGTCCAACTCCTCCAGGATGGCACATCAATGCATGCCATTGCAAGAAGGTTTTCTGTGTCTCCCAGCACAGTCTCAAGAGCATGGAGGAGATTCCAGGAGACAGGCAGTTAGTCTAGGAGAGCTCGACAGGAACGTAGAAGGTCCTCAATCCATCAGCAGAACAGGTATCTGCTCCTTTGTGCAAGGAGGAACAGGATGAGCTCTGCAATAGCTCTAGAAAATGACCTCCAGCAGACCACTGGTGTGAGTGTCTCTGACCAAACAATCAGAAAGAGATGTAACGAGGGTGGTCTGAGGACCTGAAGTCCTCTAGTGGGCCCTGTGCTCACTTACGGGCACCGTGGAGCTCAGTTGGCGTGTGCCATAGAACACAGGAACTGGTAGGTCCATCACTGGTGCTCTGTGCTTTTCACAGATGAGAGCAGGTTCACCCTGAGCACATGTGACAGACATGAAAGGGTCTGGAGAAGCCATGGAGAAAGTTATGCTGCCTGTAACATTGTTCAGCATGACCGATTTGGTGATGAGTCAGTGATGGTCTGGGGAGGCATGTCCATGGAGGAACGCACAGACCTCTACAGGCTGGACAATGGCACTCTGACTGCCATTAGGTGTCGGGATGAAATCCTTGGACCCATTGTCAGACCCTACGCTGGTGCAGTGGTCCTGGATTCCTGCTGGTGCACGACAACGCCTGGTCTTATGTGGTAAGAAAATTCATGCAGTCCCTGGAGGATGAAGGAACTGATACCATTAACTGGCCCCCACACTCGCCTGACCTGAATCCAATAAAACATCTTTGGAACATTGTTTTGGTCCATCTGACACCACCAGGTTGCTCCTCAGACTGTCCAGGAGCTCAGTGATGCCCTGGTCCAGTTCTGGGAGAAGATACCTCAGGACACCATCCGTCGTCTCATTCCCCCGACATCGTCAGGCATGCATACAAGCACATGAAGGCCATACAAACTACTGAGTACCATTTTGAGTTGCTGCCAAGGAATTTCAGCAAGATGGACTAGCCTGCCACATCAGTTCTTCACTTTGAGTTTTGGGGTGTCTTGAATTTAGCCCTCCTGTGGGTTGATAATTTTCATTTTCATCAAACAATGTGGCATCTTTTCATTCCTAACTGTCCATATCAATGTAAATATCCAGTTAGTTTTTTCCTCGTATTGAAATATGATGTGTTTTCAAAGTGTTCCTTTAATTTTTTTGAGCAGTGTATTAACTGTGTTCAGGTAACATTTAGATTTATATGAAAAAAAAATGTCTGTAGAGAATTTCTTTGTACAGTATTCTGCATTCAGTTCATGTTTTTTGCAGAATACGCAAAACACTGGCTGGTCATTACATTTTATTAGTATGGTTTCACTGTTTAAAATGATGCCACTTCTTTTCAGACAGAACCTGTGATCATAAAACAATACATTTTTTTAGTTATGTGGTAATAAAGCACTTAAAGCTTTAAGTATGGCTAAATGCTTTTTTCAAAATTAAATATACCACTCCTTGTGTGGTAGTGGCCCTAAGTTTGGTAAAGTTGGAGAGATATTGAAAGATTCAGACTTCCAGCATCAACAACTCGTTAGATATAGGTTGTCAAAACATAAATAATGTCTCTTTCCCATCGTTGTAAGGCAGACAATGTGCTACAAGCCCAGTTTTATCAAAAGTAGCTGTCTTTCAAGCTGCATAAATAACATTGGTGTCTATGGAGTGCACAGGGACCGTCTGCAAACTGCAAAACCGCTGCAATAGCAAAGAGAGACGCAAGTATTCAATAACTTCACTCTTATACATTGTAGTGTCATCAAAAACACTGCAACCTTCAACTGGCTCCTGTTGACAAAGTGTTTTAAAAGAAATGTAAATGCTGTAATTTGATTATTTTAACAAACCATGTAACTTGGAAGGATGCGATGCTGGCGTGACCACAGTGCACACGTCTGATGTTGCTCACAGTGGTCCAAGGGACCGCTCAGGGAGTTTGTGTTTGCTCAGACTCATGAAAAATTAGAGGGAACATTGGCCACGCCCCCTTTGACTGATGCAGATGATTTAGATAATTTGTTTTCATTATGACCTGTTTTATAGACTGTCCAAATTCGACGTCTCTTGGAGTTGTCTTCTGTACGTAGTTAACCACTGAATACGACCAAAATCATCAAAAATCGGACAATTAATCCAAGATTGTGGACTTCCTGTTGGGTTTAGCTGTAGGGCACAATACACTTTTTTTTCCCACCCTGATGTGCTACACATGCCTACCAAATATTGTGGATGTAGGTGAAACGCGCTCTTTGTTAAAAATACTGCAGTCGGCGCAATGGCACATGCAGTGTCGAGATGCATACAGTGTCCTTCCTTTTGCCAATTGTGATGTGTGTAGCAATTTTGGTGAATTTTTGACCATTCCTAATGTGTCAAAAATATTTACTGTTTTATGGCGAGGGATCAAATTTCCAGGGGCTGCCATGGCCACGCCCTTCAGCTCCTGAGGAACCTTTAGATAGCTTTTGATCATGACGTCGCGTTGTTTAACCTCCTGAGAACCAAGGGAAAAAAGTGTCTTACAGTTTCTCTTTTTGTGTGATGTCCTATCCATTTGGGCCTAAAAAAACACTTTACAATTTTCATTTTTTTAAAAATATTTTTTATTTTAATTTCACAGCATGTCCATTGTAGAGGACAGCAGGACGATATCTGCCTGAAAAAATGTACTGTGAAAAGTACTGGATTGGACTCCAGTATTCACGAATTTTAGGGTTATCTTGATAGCCAGGAAGCACAGGTAGCACAGGTGTGAATCTATTATGATGGATGATCAAGAAAAAACACACAAAAAAATTCAAGTTAATAAAAAGAGGAACACTGAAATTTTTTCACATCAATTTCAATTAATGCAGTAATTTCAGTGTCATGGATGTGATATGACTCCCTATTGACTAGCTTTAGAAGCAAATTTTTACGTAACTTGCATATTTTTAACAGCATTTACATAGTACAAATACTACAATAATATAACATGACGATAAAATGTAATAAATTAGCCTGAAACTAAATAAAACATACAAGCTAGTCCTGGCCCATAGATCACGATGACTTTGTTGCTCCCTCTCTGGCTCTAACTCTGTCTCATCAGATTCTCCTGCATCTTCTTCTTTTTCTTCATCATCATCTGTCACAGGCTGATACTCATCTTCTGCATCCTTTTCCTCATCTGAAAGCTCCAAATCTGAATCTCCCTCTACTATCTGGTATAGAATCCTCTCTGCTTCACTTCTTTCTCCTACAACAATATGCAGTCATTGATTACATTAAAATAGTCCTGGTGTCCACCACAGTTGACATTCATTAAAGGCCTGTTATTTCAAAACATAAATAATGAAACTGTTTTCAGATGTAAAAATATTGTTCTTAACATGTTTATGAACAAGAATATATATAGTTATCATGGTAAAAATAGCAATAGATAATGAATATTTGACTTACCTCTCCTCTTTCCATAAAATGTGGTTGCTCGTATAGCAGCCATCTTGATACAGGAAAAAAGTAAAGTTCCCAGCATGCAAACCCATCACGTGACACATCACTGGAAAGCCCAGGATGTCCCCTACAGAATACAATAGGGCTTGGAAGGGTAACTCCAAATACTTAAGAAATATACAGGTGAACAAAATGTCCATTATAAAGGACATAAATGAATAGGCCGGGTCTATATACTGGACAAATTTGAGGTGTCTAGGAGTTAACCCCAAGGAGAACTTCGCTCTCGAAAATGAAACAAATCTCCAAAATTTGTTCAATTAATTCAATATGGCGGACTTCCTGTTGGGTTTAGGGCATGGCTCCAAGAGGCTTTTTTGTGTTTCCTGGTGTCCTCTATATGCTTCCCAAATTTTGTGGACGTAGGTGAAACATGGTGCGGGGGCTGATTGTTAAGCATACTGCAAGGGGGCACTATAGCACATGCAGTGCCAAAATGCATACAATGTCCTTCCATGAGCTAATGGTGATGTGTGAATGGATTTTCACATATGGACGTGATCAAGGTAGGATTCTGATCATACATATAAAGTTTCAGGAAGATTGGAGCATGTTCAGGGCATTTACACAGCACCTGTTTCATGGCGAAACATCAAAATTCAGTCAGCTGTCATGGCCACGCCCTTGGAGTTCTGTGTACAATTTTCACAAATATTCAGCCTGATGGCATGTTGTATATATTGCCCCAATTTCAGGTGTTTTGGAGCTATCCCCTGAGAGAAATCAATTGTTGAAAATGATCAAAAACACCAAAAATCTGACATTGAATTCAAAATGGCAGACTTCCTGTTGGGTTTAGAATATGGCTCCCGGAGACTTTTTTGTTTGCACTGGCATGCTACATACGCATGTCAAATTTCGTACTCGTAGGTTAAACTTTGTGCGGGGGTTATTTTTTAAAATGCTGCAGGGCACATGCTGTGAATGCATTTTGCCATATGGATGCGATCAAGACAGGAATATGATTAATCAATTGAAGTCTGAGGACTGATTCTGATTGGAGCATGCAGAGGATAGTTACACAGCAGTTGATGTTTCATGGCGAAGCATCACAATTCTGGACACTGCCATGGCCACACTTTCACTTTGGAGGAACCTTTTGATAACCTTTGATCAAGACATTGTGGTGTATATACTGGTCAAATTTGAAGTCTCTAGAAGTTAACCCCTAGGAGGAGTTCATTCTCAAAAATTAAAAAAAATGGAAAAATTTGTCCAATTAATTCAAAATGGCAGACTTCCTGTTGGGTTTAGGGTATGGCTCAAAGAGGCTTTTGTGTGCATCCTGATGTTCCTATGTATGCCTCCCAAATTTTGTGGGTGTAGGTGAAACGTGCTGCGGGGGCTGTTTGTTAAAATTACTGCAGGGGGCGCTATAGCGCATGCAGTGCTGAGATGCATACAGTGTTCTTCCTTGGGTCGACAGTGATGTGTATGGTAATTTTGGTGAGCTGCTGAGCATTCCCGACCTGTCAAAACGTACTTTCTTTGTCACGAACACAACGCGTTGCCATGACAACATTATTGTATCAAAAGTCAAAATCTTCACACTGTGCCATTGTCAATGGGTGAAGACTCAGCTGACCAATTTCCAGAATGATATGATAAAGTTTGAAGCAATGGTGTGTGCAAATGTAATTTCTAAACTTCTTGTTACCAATAGGTGGTGCTATCACTGTTTCCAAATTTTTGAGTGTGGATGTCTTCAGACTGGGCCTGGTATTCAGCACATGAAGTTTGGGGCATCCTTGCTGGCCAGCGAATCCAAGCATGTCCACCAGGTGGTGCAGCGACCAAGAGTGTATATTGGCCTATGGACGTGATCAGGATTGGACTCTGATCACACATGTAAAGTTTGAGGCAGATCAGAACATGCAGAGGATAGTTACACAGCAGTTGATGTTTAATGGCGAAGCATCAAAATTCTGGAGGCTGCCATGGCCACGTCCTTAGACTGAAAATGAAAATTTTGATAACTTTTGATCACAAGTACCTGTTGTACATACTAGTAAAATTTGAGGGCTCTTGGAGTTACCCCCAATGAGGAGTTCTTCCTCGAAAATGATAAAAATCACCAAAATTGTCACAATTAATCCAAGATGGTGGACTTTACCTTTTTTGTGCGCCCTGATGTGCTCTATATGCCTCCCAAATTTGGTGGATGTAGGTTAAACACACTTCAGGGGCTGTTTGTTAAAAATGCTGTAGGGGGCGCTACAGCACGTTGCTGTGCCAAGATGCATACAGTGTCCTTCCATTCACCAATGGTGATGTGTGTGGTAATTTTGGTGAGTGTTGGAGTATTCCTAACCTGTCAAAAAATACTTTGTCTGTCATGGCAATATTTGGTTGCCACGACAACAGCGTTCCATGAAACGTCAAAGCCTTCACAGTGTGGCATTGTCAAGAGGTGAAGACTTGGCTTACTGTTACCAACAGGTGGCACTACGATTTTTTCAGAATTTATGAGTGTGCATGTTTTCAGACTGGACTTGGTGTCCAGCATGTGAAGTTTGGGCCAGATTGAATAATGTCCAGCTGAGATATAAATAATTCAGTTTTCATGGTGAAACATCAAAGTTCACCGCGCCGCCACAGACATGACCTTTGACGACAAGTCACCATTTTCTCTGGGAATCATCATCAACATGTTCAGGCTTATGTCACCATATTTGAGGTGAATATGATCAACCTGCTAAGAATAAAACATCAAAGTGTAAAAAAATGGCTCTTTCCTGATACCACAAGGTGGCGCTGTGACTGTGAATGTATATAACAACATGGATGTCATCAGGACATGTCACTGATCAAACGTGAAATTTCAGGCAGATTGGAGCATGTACAGGAGAGTTAGACAGCACTTCCTGTTTCATGGCAAAGATCAATATTTTTAGGCAACACCATGGCCACTCCCTTTAACTTAATATAAAACCTTTGAAAACTTTTCATCAGGAAGCACTGTTGCATATGCTGGCCAAATTTGAGGTTTCTTGGACTTACCCCCTAGGACAGGGATGGGCAATTAATTTTCATACAGGGCCACATGAGAAACTTTGACGGTTGTTAAGGGCCGGACCAGTACACTTAAAAGCTCTGTTCAATATATATCTCAATAAAAACAGTAAATGAAACAATACAATGATATAATGAAAATGCAGAACACAGAACATAGCTATTTAATGAAAGATTTAGTTTTTTCATTCAAACTATGACTGCTGCCTATTGAGTTGTAGATATTTACTATCATAAAGACATACTTAAAATGTGAAACTGATTTTCCAAGTGCTTTAATTACTTTTCAGCAGTCACTGTTTTTACAAGCAAAGTAAGTAAGCCATCACTCAGAATTTATTCTACAACAATATGACCATCAGCTGGCAGAGATTTGAAACTTGCCTTATCATGTCAGTTTTTGTTCATCATGAACGCTATGAGGTGTTGTCAGTTTTTCTAAATTTACATTAAGATGACTGTGAAGCATAAAGAAAGACAACAGCTCCCCACTACACTTACAGCAATGTTCAATATATCACAATAAAAACAGTAAATTACACAACACAATGATGTACAATGCCCAAGTCGTGAATCTCTGCTCTCAGATCCCAAACTCGTTTAAGCACCTTGTCCAGGCTGAGCCATCTGACAGCTGTCTGGTAACCAAGGTCACCATGTTCACTGTCATCTCCTCCAAAAAGACAACAAACTGTCTGTAATTCAACGGTCTTACCCTGATGAAGTTAACTACTTTAGCTACGTGATAGTATGTGTTTTTCTGGGATACGTGCTTTCCATATATTTTCTTTAGCTCAAGAATGTTAAACAGAATGAAACCATATGTTGAAACGTTTACTTTAGCTATCATCCATCACAGGTTGACCTGTGGGTTAACCTAAAGGGACTAGGGACCTCCTAGCTCCCTCTTTCTCTCTTTCTTCTTCTCACGCGATGTATCCTAATGTATGCCAGATGTTGAAACCTATAAAGATCTAGTCATTGTAACTCTCTTCATTCATTCACCGCATGATGCTTGAATCACGAGCTTGTCCGTATTAAATGTACTCTTAATTTGATCTACCTGTGTCATCTCTTCATTGATGAACATCCACCTTCAGATCAACATCATTTCACTACGACATCAGTCACGTGGTTGATTTTTAGCACTGACTTACACAGCACCTCCTGGTGTATAATACAATGCAAAAATATCAGTTTCTGTTCTGGGTTTATTTCAGTCATTTTATCTTGCATCCGTTTCAAAAGTCCAACATTTTTCCCTGTCAAATTTGGACAGCCATCAGTTGTAACACCAACCAAATTCTCCCATTTTAGTCCCAGCTTGTTCAGGCATGTATTTACCTCAGTGAACCGTCGTGGTTCCTTTCATTGGCTACACAGCTACCAGCTCCTCCGTCATCTCAAAGTTTTTTTGTTAATCCACGTACAAAGATAAGTAACTGGGCTGTGTCACGGACATCACAGCTCTTGTCCAGAGCCAAGGAGAAAACGTCAAAATCGTCCACTTTGTTGTGCAGCTGAAGCTCCAGATTCTCGGCGCTGCTCTCCACCCGCCTCGTTACGGTTCGCCTCCTAAGGGGCACATTAGCGAACGCTCCTTTCTTCTCCGGGCATATAAGCGCTGCACACTCCACCAGACATTCTTTTACAAACTCTCCATCAGAGAATGGCTTACTGTTTTTGGCGATTTTGTAGGATATTAGAAAACTCGTCTTGACTCCTGCATCCCTTGATGTGAGCTTTGGTAAAACTGCTTTAGCAGTTTAGCTAGCAAACCTTCAGATATCCTCCCCGCTCTGCATCAAATGTTTGGACTTCTCCGCATGTTTGGTCTCGTAATGTCGATTCAGATTATAATCCTTGAGCACCGCGATCTGTTTGCCACAAACTAGGCCACAACTTTACCTCTGATTTCAGTGAAGAAATACTTGGAAGTCCATGTCTTGTTAAAAACTCTGCATTCGGAATCAATCTTTCTTTCTTTGCCGTTAGCTGACATCTTCCCGGGTTGAAGCTGACCAACAAACCAATCAGCGCATAAACCTTATGCTAAGTACGGAAAGCACGCGCAAAAAATGTTAACTTAGCAGACCTTTCAAAATAAAAGCAGCGCGGGCGTATTGCTTGCATGTAATTGTGATGATATATATTTGCATTGACTTTTAATATTTTCCAGTGACCTCATACGGGCCAGTCAGGGTCGTCCGGCAGGCCGGATGTGGCCCGCGGGCCATAGGATGCCCAGGTCTGCCCTAGGAGGAGTTCATCACAAAATTTTTACAGCTAATTCAAGATGGCTGACTTGCTGTTGGGTTTACAGTATGGCCGTGATTGACTTTTTCATGTGTCCTGATGTGCTGCATATGCACACCAAATATTGTAGCTGTAGATGAAATCTCTTGCGAGATGGCTTAGTAAGAACAATTTTCAATTTTGTAGGGAGCGCTATGGAACCATTTTGACACACACATGCACAAGTCCCATAAAATATCAAATTTTTCGTAGGTCCTGATGTGAAGTTTCATGCATTTTCGAGTACGTTAAGGCCACCAAAAATGCATTTTCCCCAGCAGAAGGAAAAATAATAATAATAATAATTAAAGCTGTAAGCAGCGTTGAACGGGTCCTCGCATCCTTGCTGGTCGCCGAATCCAAGCATGTTGTCAGGTGGCGCTGCGACCAAGAGTGTATTTTGGCCAGTGGATGTGATGAGTGTTGGACTCTGATCACACATGTAAAGTTTCAGGTAGATTGGAGCATGTACCAACTAATTATGTAGCACTTGTTGTCCATCCACTAGGTGGAGCTATGACTGTGACTGTATATTGTTCTATGGATGTCAACAGGACCACTTGATGTTTCATGGCAAAGCATCAAAATTCTGGAGGTTGCCATGGCCACGCCCTCAAGACTTATAATGAAAATTTTGATAACTTTTGATCATGAATACCTGTTGTATATACTGGTCAAATTTGAGGTCTCCTGGAGTTAACCCCTAGGAGGAGTTCGCTCTGAAAAATGACAAAAATCCCCAAAATTCTCACAATTAATCCAAGAAGGCGGACTTCCTGTTGAGTTTAGGGTATGACTCCAAGAGGCTTTTGTGTGCGTCCTGACGTGTTCAAAATGCCTCCCAAATTTGCTGGATGTAGGTTAAACACACTGCGGGGGCTGTTTGATAATAATGCTGTAGAGGGCGCTATAGCACATGCTGCACCAATATACATACTTTACATACAGTGTTCTTCCTTGGGTCAACTGTGATGTCTGTGGTAATTTTGGTGAGGTTATGAGAATTCCCAACCTGTCAAAAGCTGCTTTGTTTGTCATGACAACAATGCATTGCCACGGCAACAGGATTGTATCAAAAGTGAAAATCTTCACACTGTAGCATTGTCAACAGGTGAAGAGTCAGCTGACAAATTTCCAGAATGACATGACAAAGTTTGAAGCAATGGTGCATGCAAATGTAATTTCTAAACTTCTTGTTACCAACAGGTGGTGCTATGACTATTTCTAAATTTATGAGTCTGGATGTGTTCAGACTGGGCCTGGTGTCTAGCACATGAAGTCTGCGGCAGATAGGATCAGGATTAGCTGAGATATAAACACTTCAGTAGTCATGATGACACATCAAAATTCACCATGCCGCCCCAGACACGCCTGTTGATGACAAGTCACCATTTTCTCTGTGAATCATCATCAATGTGTTTAGGCTTATGTCACCACATTTCAGGTGAATATGAGCAACAAGCTAAGAATAGTACATCAAAATGAAAAAAAGACATTTTCTGTTGCCAGCAGATGGCGCTATGACTGCCAATTTTTTCATCATATGGATGTGATCAGGGCAGGACTCTGATCATACATCTAAAGTTTCAGGCAGATTAGAGGATTTTCAGGGCATTTACACAGCACCTGATGTTTCATGGCGAAGGACCAAAATTCCAGAGGCCGCCACGACCACGCCATTTGACTTCTGAGGAACCTTTTGATAACTTTTGCTCACTAAGGCCTCCTGAATGTACTGGTCGAATTTGAAGTGAATTGGAGTTTCCTTCTATGACGAGTTCGCTCTAGAAAAAAATCAAAAATGGGCAAAATCTGACATTCAACACCAAATAGGTCACTTCCTGTTGGGTTTGGAATATGTCTGTTGCTGACTTTTTTGTTCAGCCTGATGTTCTGCATGTATGTACCAAATTTGGTAGCTGTAGGTGAAATGTACTGTATGTGGGAAAGTTTAGTGGGCGCTATGGGGCCATTTTGCCATACACCCCCACAATTCCTATAAAATATAAAAATTTTTCGCCAGCTCTGGTGTGTGTGCAAAGTTTCATAAGTTTTCATGTATGTTTAGGCCCTCAAAAATGCATTTTTCCCGTCCAAAGAAAAAATAAAATAATTAATGCTGCAAGCAGCATTGAACGGGTCCACGCATCCTTGCTGGTCGGCAAATCCAAGCATGTCCACCAGGTGGCACTGCAACCGAGAGTGTATATCGGTCTATGGAATTCATCAGGGCTGGACTCTGATCACACATGTAAAGTTTCAGGCAGATTGGCACATGTACAGGCTAGTTATGGAGCTTTTCCTGTCCATTAACCAGGTGGCACTGCGACCGAGAGTGTATTTGGGCCTTTGGATGTGATCAGGATTGAACTCTGATCACACATGTAAAGTTTCAGGCAGATTGGAGCATGTACAGGCTAGTTATACAGCATTTCCTGTCCATCCAACAGGTGGCGCTATCACTCTGACTGTATATTGGTCTATTGATGTCTTCAAAGCTAGACTCTGATCACACATGTAAAGTCTGAGGCAGATTGGAGCATGCAAAGGATAGTTACACAGCAGTTGATGTTTCATGGCGAAGCATCAAAATTCTGGACACTGCCATGGCCACACCCTTTGACTTTGGAGGAACCTTTTGATAACTTTTGATCAAGATGTTGTGGTGTATATACTGGTCAAATTTGAAGTCTCTGGGAGTAACACCCTAGGAGAAGTTCGTTCTCAAAATTTAAAAAAATTGGCAAAATTTCTCAAATTAATTCAAAATGGCAGACTTCCTGTTGGGTTTAGGGCATGTCTCCAAGAGGCTTTTTTGTGCATCCTGATGTGTTCTATATGCCTCCCAAATTTTGTGGACGTAGGTGAAACATGCTGCGGGGGCCGTTTGTTAAAAATACTGCAGGGGGCGCTTTAGCACATGCAGTGCCAAGATGCATACAGTGTCATTCCTTTAGCTGGTGGTGATGTGTGTGCAAATTTTGGTGATGTTTTGATCATTCTTAAGCTGTCAAAGGCAAGTTGTTTGTCATATCAACTTTGCATTGCCACGGCAACAGCATTTTATGAAAGGTCAAAATCTTCACAATGTGGCATTGTCATGGTGTGAAGACTCAGTTAACCAATTTTCAGAATGATATGACAAAATTTAGGGCAATGGGATGGGCAAATATAATGCCATAACATCCTGTTATGAGTTGGTGGCGCTATTACTATTTCAAAATTTTTGAGTGCCGATGTCTTCAGGCTGGACCTGGTGTTCAGCACATGAAGTTTGGGGCAGAATCAATCTTGTACAGCTGAGATATGAGCACTTGAATTTTCATGGCAAAACATCAAAATTTGCCGCGCCGCCACATGTCAGGTCACCATTTTTTCTGTGATTCATCATCAGTGTGTTCAGGCTTATGTCACCAGGTTTGAGGTGAATCTGGCCAACGGGCTGACAACAGTCTATCAAAGTGTTAAAAATGTCAAATGTCCTGAGGTGGCGCTATGACTGTGAATGAATATTACTATATGCATGTCATCAGGGCAGGTTTCTGATCAAACATGTAAGGTTTGAGGCAGACTGGAGCATGTACAGGAGAGTTACACCAGTACTTCCTGTTTCATGGTGACGGATCAAAGTTTAGAGGATTGCCATGGCCACACCTTTTAGCTTTGGAGGAAGATTTTGATAATTTTTTTTTATCAGGAAGGTCTGTTGTATGTACTGACCAAATTTCAGGTCTCTAAGACTTACCCCCTAGGTGGAGTTCATCACAAAATTTTCAGTTAACGCAAGATAACAGACTTCCTGGTAGGTATGGAGCATGGCTGTCACTGATTTTTTGTGCATCCTGATGTGCTGCATATGCCTACCAAATTTTATAGTTGTAGATGAAACATCCCCACAGTTGGCCTAGTGACCACTTTTTTCAATTTTGTAGGGGGCGCTATGAAGCCATTTTGGCACACACAAGTGCAACTCCCATAAAATATAAAATTTTTTGCCAGTCCTGATGTGTGGGCAAAGTTTTCTAAGTTTTCTAGTACGTTAAGGCCACCAAAAATGCGTTTTCCCCATCCGTAGAAAAAAGTATAATGATAATAATAAACCTTAGGGTTTCAATAGGGTCCTCCACAGGTCGGTGCTCAGACCCCAATAATAATTAAAGCTGCAAGCAGTGTTGAACGGGTCCTCGCATCCTTGCTGGTCAGCGAATCCAAGCATGTCCACCAAGTGGCGCCGTGACCGAGAGTGTATGTCATCCTATGGATGTGATGAGGGCCAGAATCTGATAATATTTGTAAAGTTTCAGGCAGATTGGACCATGTACAGGCTGGAAATGAAGCATTTCCTGTGCGTCCACCAGGTGACACTATCACTGGGACTTTATAATGGTCTATGGAAGCCATCAGGGTTGGAGTCTGGTCACACACATAAAATTTCAGGCAGACTGGAGCCTGTACAGGCTAGTTATACAGCATTTCCTGTCCATCCAATAGGTGGCACTATCACTCTGACTGTATATTGGTCTATGGATGTCCTCAAAGCTGGACTCTGATCACACATGTAAAATTGGAGGCAGATTGGAGCATGTACAGGATAGTTACACAGCACTCGATGTTTCATGGCGAAGCATCAAAATTCTGGAGGCTGCCATGGCCACGCCCTCAAGACTTATAATGAAAATTTTGATAACTTTTGATCATGAATACCTGTTGTACATACTGGTCAAATTTGAGGTCTCCTGGAGTTAACCCCTAGGAGGAGTTCGCTCTGAAAAATGACAAAAATCCCCAAAATTCTCACAATTAATCCAAGAAGGCGGACTTCCTGTTGAGTTTAGGGTATGACTCCAAGAGGCTTTTGTGTGCGTCCTGACGTGTTCAAAATGCCTCCCAAATTTGCTGGATGTAGGTTAAACACACTGTGGGGGCTGTTTGATAATAATGCTGTAGAGGGCGCTATAGCACATGCTGCACCAATATACATACTATACATACAGTGTTCTTCCTTGGGTCAACTGTGATGTCTGTGGTAATTTTGGTGAGGTTATGAGCATTCTTAACCTGTCAAAAGCTGCTTTGTTTGTCATGATAACAATGCATTGCCATGGCAACAGGATTGTATCAAAAGTGAAAATCTTCACACTGTAGCATTGTCAACGGTTGAAGAGTCAGCTGACAAATTTCCAGAATGACATGACAAAGTTTGAAGCAATGGTGCACGCAAATGTAATTTCTAAACTTCTTTATACCAATAGGTGGCGCTATGACTATTTCTAAATTTATGAGTCTGGATGTGTTCAGACTGGGCCTGGTGTCTAGCACATGAAGTTTGGGGCAGATAGGATCAGGATTAGCTGAGATATAAACACTTCAGTAGTCATGATGACACATCAAAATTCACCATGCCGCCCCAGACACGCCTGTTGATAAGTCACCATTTTCTCTGTGAATCATCATCAACGTGTTTAGGCTTACGTCACCACATTTCAGGTGAATATGAGCAACAAGCTAAGAATAGTACATCAAAATGAAAAAAAATGTCATTTTCTGTTGCCAGCAGGTGGCGCTATGACTGTGAATGTATTTCATCATATGGATGTGATCAGGGCAGGACTCTGATCATATATCTAAAGTTTCAGGCAGATTAGAGGATTTTCAGGGCATTTACACAGCACCTGATGTTTCATGGCGAAGGATCAAAATTCCAGTGGCCGCCATGGACACGCTCTTTGACTTCTGAGGAACATTTTGATAACTTTTGCTCACTAAGGCCTGCTGCATGTACTGGCTGAATTTGAAGTGAATTGGAGTCATCCCTTAGGAGGAGTTGGCTCTAGAAAAAAATCAAAAATGGGCAAAATCTGACATTCAACGCAAAATAGCTCACTTCCTGTTGGGTTTAGAATATGGCTGTCACTGGCTTTTTTTGTTCAGCCTGATGTGCTGCATGTGTGTACCAAATTTGGTAGCTGTAGGTGAAACATGCTGCTTGTGGGAAAGTGTAGGGAGCGCTATGGAGCCATTTTGCCACACACCTCCATAATTCCTATAAAATATAAAAGTTTTTGTCAGTTCTGATGTGTGTGCAAATTTTCATGAGTTTTTGCGTATGTTTAGGCCCTCAAAAATGCAGTCGTTCCGGCAGAAAAAAAACTCTAGCATTCCAATAGGGTCTTCGCACCGTTTGGTGCTCGAACCCTATGATACTAATATTGACATTTTAGGTTTGTCTTATTTACCCAGATGCATTGTCATTGGCATTGCATAAAAGAAGTGCTGAATCAAAAATAAAGCTACAAAAAAGAAAGCCAAGATGAGGTGAAGCTTACTTTTCTCCAAAAAATCTTCTCCAAAAGTCAGCGGCATCAGCTTTGGTGATTCTAAAAGTATCCCCCAGGAACTGTCCACCAGGGAATATGGCTTTGATTTCAGCCAGCATGTGGCTGAAGATCAGCGACAACTTGGTCAAGTTTCTCCTGCAGAGAAGAAGCCAGAAAAGAGACGAAACAGTTGATGAACCATTATAGCCTCAAATGGTCAACAGACACAATATAGAAATTATTTGATCTTGAGGATTCTGGATATATTAGAAAATGTTTAGTGGAAATGGCCTGTGTAATCTGACATTCACTTACTTCAAAATACACCACTTTGTAGTGTAGAGATGTGATAACTTGACATTCACATAATCTAAGAGAAATCCTTCAAAATGGCCATGTTTACATGAGACCTTTAATTCCTCTTTAATTTGGAATTAAAGTTAATTCCGCTTTAAAATCTCCTTGTAAACACTTAATTCCGAATTAAAAAGTTAATTCCGAATAAACTTAATTCTGAATAAACTAAATGGTTTATTCTGATGTTAATTCCGAATAAACTAATTCCTGTGTACGTTCTATTCATGTATACAGTTAATTCCGCTTTAGTTAATTCCGGTCATTCTGCGCATGCTTGGCTCCTCACGTAGCGATGATGTAGCGACATACATGTTCTCCTTCTCAAGTGACACAACAGAAGTAGTACGCCATTGTCGAGTTGCTGTTTCAAAATAACATTAAAAAGCAAAGCGAAAAGCGTGCTTATTAGTTGTTCCTCCATGTTGTTGGGGAAAAGAAATGCCGCGGCAAACGGAGTTTCTTTTCTTCCGGTAAACAGGGATACATCACGTCCACTCCCTGTCCAATCAGAATCCTTTCCAACGCCCAAGCGTTAAAGCAGAATTAAGGAAGGGGAATAAACGTGCGGTCCATGTAAACCTTAATTCAGAATTAATATTTCCATGTAAACGTGAAGCACAAAACTTTGGAGTTTTGTGTTTCATCCATTTTCAGTCATAGTCTGGAGACGAGGTCCACTGTGATCAACAGAGCAGACACCAAGGCACCCCGCCAGATGGTCAGTCTCAGACCTTCCAGATCTGTAGCATTAAGTTTGTGTTATCAGGAGAAGGCCAGGGGAAGGCAGCCCTTCAGAAGATTCCACAACACACACCTCCAGACAACGAAGTTGCATATTGGGGCTAGCTTAGCCAAGTGGATGGCTCAAACCCCCAGCCACTATCAGACCTACAATGGACCAAATGACTGCCAGAAACACTGACTTCTGACCCTGCAGTAAAAGAGGGCTCCACTTCACCGACGATACCGCAAGGAACACTGAACTCACATTAGGACCAAGAAAGACAATTATTTTATCATCCTGGATTTCACCATTATTTGTATTTATTTATTTAAAAGAACTGGTGAACACTGACTTTAATACCCTCATTATGATCACCATTACACCATGATCCCACTTTAAATGTGTTGTTTTATATGTAAGTTCATGTGAACTAGAAATTTTATGGAAAAACACATTTGTCATCTACGTCTGATGACATATGTGCTTAGTCTTGTTGTGATTGTCTGTCTACCAGGAGTAAAAATATAAAAGTGATGCATCACAATACTGGATCAAGTAGAAACCATAAACTATTAAAAGCTATCTGAAAGTTTAACTCTGTGAGGGAACATCTGGACATCAGCCATCCCTGATGGACAATGTATCAGACCCCCTCCTGAGTTAATGTTATGCAGAAATCCACTTTAAAAGACCACACCTGAAAGCACCACTTTGACTCCTCCTTTCTAAGAGTCATCCTTCCCCTGAGTCATCTTTCCTAATAGCCCTACGTAAGTTGTCAAGACCTACTCGGAGAGTCCACTCTGTTCCGACCCGCATCCATAGGCCAATGGACCATTCATCAGCAGAAGCTCGGTGCCAGCATCACTACATGCACGCAAGTTGCAGTCACTGAAACTGGGTGGGTGTCTCCGGTGTCTCTCTCTTTGAGCCCTGTGTCTGCTGGGTCTGAGCGCTCTCCCAGGGCCTTGGGGGTGGCGGCGGCTGGTCTCTTCTGGGGCGCCCTGGCTGGCCCTGGGGTTTGAGGTGGATCGGCCCTTCCGTTGCTCCCCTGTCCCTTCCCACTCCGCTTCCCTCCTCCTCCCTCCTCTCCTGCCTGGCCGCTCGTCCTCACCCCTCTCCCTCCCCTGGGGCCCTCCACTGCCTAGGGGTCTGGCATGGGGGCCGGGTGGTCTCTCTGGGAGGTGGCTCTAGCTCATCTGGGAACAGACCTTGGTCCTTGCCTGTGTACTGCCACTGGAGTTCAGTTTCTGTTGGCTGGGGGCTTCTGTCTGGGCCTGGTGCTGTCCTGGGGTGTGGGGGATGGGTGAGGTCTCGGTGACGCTGCGGGGTGGGCGCCCTGTGTCCTGGACGTGCCAGCTCCAGGGTGGGCGTGGGGGCTCGTGGCCCTTGCTTCCTGGTGGTGTGGCCTGGTCCCCCCTCTGGGGCAGGGTGCTGCGTGCGGCTGGCCCATGGTGGGGCTATGGCGTCTGCCGGGGCGCTGCGACTTCCGGGGGTTGTGGTGCTGGCTGGGCCAGTTGGGTTCGTGTGGGCCCACCTCGGCCTCTTGCCTCCTGGCTCTGGGGGCCCTCTGCATCAGTGGTCTTACTACCTGTCTCAACCGCTGCTCTGTTCTCATGGGCTGGATCCACACCAGACTGCCTCTTACTGTGCACTTCACATACTTCACACCTCACTGTATATAGCAACTCTTAGGCACATATAGGGACACAACAGTTAGGGCCCCGAGAGCAGGTGGGGGCGAGAACGATGGGCTCTGTTGTGGGGCGGACGGCAGGGCTTTACGGCCCTGTCTCTTCCACATCACCCTCTTGCTTGCCTTCCCTGCTCTCCAATTTCTTTTTTTTTAATGCACCACACACACTCACACCTTGGGGATGGCTCGGGGAGTTGGGTCAGGGTAGGCTGCAGAGTAGCTATCCTCTGCGTTACTCTGGCCTGCCCCCTTGACGCCTTGCCCAGCCTCCCCACTTTTAATGCACCACATGACACTCAGGGTTACACTATCACGGCGCAGGGATAATGTCTCCCGTCAGGGATTGGGAGACATATTAATAGGGGATAATGGGGGGGGGGGGGTTCACTGGTATGGCCTTGCTGGTGGGACCCGGCCCCCTTATGGCTATGGGGCGGCAGGGGTGGACCATCATCCGTGTTGCTGTGGCTGGGGGGTCCCCGGGGCCTGGGGGTTGTGGCCTGGGGGGGCTCTCCTGCTTGCCCGACGGGTCCCGGCTGGTGTGGTGGCTCTTGGTGGGCTGCGGGGGCTGGATTGGCCATCCTGGTGGGTCCTGTGGCTGTGGCTGGTGGTATGTGGTGGCTCTGTCCTGGGGTTGGATTGTCGGGGCGTGTGCAGGGTGTGGGGACCTTGGGTGTGCTGTGCTCTCCTGGGGCCTGGTGCGGGGGGTATGCGGGGTGCCTCCCTGTCGGCGTCGCCGGGCCCCCACCACACTGTCCATTTTGGCCCTCTGGACTCGCATCGGGGCCCGGCTCCGATTTCCTCTGGCCGGCTCCCGGTGGCGGCCTGCTTTGTGCTGGGCTGGTGGCCATCCCTTCGGTGGGCCACTCGGCCCCTGTGTCTCGCTTCCTGGCTGCGTGGGGCTGTCGGCCCCCTTGGGGGTGGAGGAGTAGGCGGACGGGGTGGTGGGCTGGGGTGGGCGGGGTAGGGGTTTGGGTGGCGGGGGGGGTCCTCGCGCCCCGGGTCGCCTGGGTTGGTTTTGGTCCACTGGGGGTGTCGGTAGCTGCTCCCTCTTGTTCTCCGGGTCTGCGTGATTCATGGTGGCCCCAGTGGCTCTCTGGGGGCCCCGGTGGCTCTCTGGGGGGGTGCTGCCCTGTGGCTCCTGCGGCCCTGGGGGGAAGGGTGCCCCGTTGGCTTGGCCCTGCCTTGCCGTGATAGCTGTTCTGGGCTTCAGGGTCCTTCACACTTGTATGTTTGATCAGGTCTTGCCAGCTCCTGTCGAGTCCCATTGACAGCGAATGATGGGACCCACCAGAATGTGCTGAGACTCTCTCCAGAGTCTCTATACTAAACTCATTCACTTTTTCACTAGTATCCTCTTCCGGCCTATTCTATTCTATACTGTCAGGACATCCACAATTATGGTGTTCAATACTGTTTATTTATTTATTGAATCTCTTTTTTGTTGTTGTTTTTTTTCTGTTTTATTGATGGGCAGTTAGTAGTTGGGAATAACACACTACCTCACATTCGTTAATTGTAATAGCACCGCCTGTTAGTTTCTATCCCTGTTCATCCTGTTTCGTCCTGTCCAGTCTTTGTTTCCCCTGCACATCACTGAGGTGTAGCACTGCCCTCCCTGGCTCATAATAGGAAATTCTAATAAAGAATGTTAGCTTAGCTTTCAGGGAGAGCTGGTGATGGTCACACATGCACTAAATATTAAAATATTTGGCTGCAAGACTAAAATATGCATCAATCTCATATAATGTTGACACCCCTTTTCTGGAGTTAAACAATGAGAATAAATGCAGACGAAAAAAAAAACTTTCTGCCCAACAAGCTCAATCTCATCTTCCTTCACTGTTTACCAGTGCCTGACTTCACTCAGTGCTTCCTGTGCTTCCTCTTCAGGGCTGCAAACAGACTTTAGGTTCATTACCGCCATCTACTGGGCTGGAGGTTTCATCAGAGTTACCGGTGTGCCAGAAATGAGGTAACTGAGGGGGTGCAATTAATTGCGTTATTATTTTTAATGCGTTATTTTCGCTGTAATTAATCGAAATTAACGCGTTAAAGTCCCAGCCCTAATGTGGACAGAAGAACAGCACTCAGAGAGCACAGTACTCCGCCAAGGCTGTTCATTCCTCTATATGGCATTGTCAGAAATGCAGTATATTTTTGCAGAAATGCAGCATTGTTTTTATTACTTATTGATGATCAGAAATCACTAGAGATCAACCGATATGGGTTTTTCAGGACCGATACCGATTATTAGTAGTTAGAGGAGGCCGATAACCGATATTTGGAGCCGATATTCATTTGCAATAAAAGTGTAAAAATTAGCGTGAAAAAAATTGAATAATGCAAACACTGAACTTTGTTTAAATGCCTAAAGCATGTTTATTTAATCAAACAAACAGAAAATAATAGCTCCAGAAGTGCATGGATTTCCTAGACTCAGAAGCATCTCTTATAAAGTTGAATAAAAGCTTAAATAAATACCTCCCTGAAATTTTTCCACAGTAAATAAAGTAAAATTTAAATATAACTATAATGACTTATCTTTGCTTTAACCCTTAGGAATCTGGGGGGACAATTTGACTGAGGTCCATTTTTGACCTGTACCTTTATATTTCACCTTAAAAATTGTTGATCTTGCTTTGCTTGGTGTCCTTTTTTCAGCACAACCTCACCTGTATGATTCTACAATTATTTATACATTTTTGATATAATGTATGAACACACTTGACCTAAAATTGCTGAAAAAATACAAAGTCTGAGTATGAAAAAAGTTAGATTTTTTTTACTGTGGACACCATAAACATGTGTAAAGAATCCTTTTCAGAACTTAGAATGCAAATATAAATTGTTTATGTCATAAAATAATGTGCAAATTCAGCAGTCAACACAGTTATATAGCACTATTTGCACTAAAATGCAGGAAATTTTTAGGCACTTTGTCACAACTATTTACAAAATCATCAGGAGTCACAATAAAATTTTACATAAATGAATTTGTACCACTCCAAAAAAACTTTTTCTGTCCACCACAGTCTCTACAATGGCAAAAACAATAGGAAAGGGGCTTTATGGCTCAGTGGGTAGAGTGGCCGTCTTGTAACTGGAGGGTTGCAGTTTGATCCTGGCCTGGAGAGCCTGGAGAAATCTCCCCTGACTAAATAAAATGATAGAAAGTTCCAAATCCGCACTTTGGCCATCTCTCCTCCGTGTATTTCTTAAATATTCCACTCTCTTACTAGTAACACAGAGACGCTCTGACTGGGATCATGCCTGTGCAGACGCTCTCATCCCCCAGCCGCTGCAACTGTTGAGCGTCTTTGTCCCAGGTGCTTCCAGCAGGGAGTCTCAGAGCTGTTTGTTTTTCACACGTCACTCCCTAAGAGTTGCAAAAGTCTCCCTGATGTTTCTGATTGTTTTTGTGTCGGCTACAGAAGGCTTCAAAGAATCTCCCGTTTAGCCGTTCACCATACAATGACGCACGAAATGCGCTCGTCTAAAGTTCGCTCAAAAGTACAGCGTTTATTATTGATCATAACTCTGGTTTTACTTGGTCGATCAACACTATTCAAAAACTGGTAGAAAGTTCAAAATCCGCACTTTTGACACACGTTTAAAGGGAGACTCGTCGACGCTTCATCTTCCTGCTTCGTTCGATTACGCAGAGGATTAAGTAATTCACAGACATGTCGGGAGGTAATAGGAGTTAGCAGAGCTGCCGCTAATGTTTACTCCGCTCTTACGTTATTCTGCTGCTCACTGTAACGTTAGTAGTAGTTGTGAGATCTAGAGCACTGGGATGTGTATTACAATTTTGGAAGAGTTTTCTGCATTTACCTTCGACACGTGTTTTCTCTCTGGAGCTTCTCACACAAGAAAACGTTCCCTCTCTGCTGTGTGTGTGTGTGTGTGTGTGTGTGTGTGTGTGTGTGTGTGTGTGTGTGTGTGTGTGAGGACAGCTACTGCTTCAGAGGCTCTGCCACTGAAGCTTAACCAATCAGAGCGCGGGGTGGATAGTGCTGGAGACAGAAAGCAGGGAGAGAGACGCGGCTGCATCTGAGCCGAAATAACTCAGGTTTAAATTGATTTCTTCATATCGGCCCGTCGGATTAAAAAAAGGCCGATGCCAATATACGTCAAATATCCAAATATCGGCACCGATAATCGGCCCGACCGATAATCGGTCGATCTCTAGAAATCACGGCATTATAGAATGTGGCCATTTTATATAGATGTACCCACAAACAAAATGATCTTGCGCTGAGCAGAGGCACGTCTTATGCATGTGTACATTATGTACGGACACCGAATCGTGTGACCTAAACATGTAGCGAGTGGCGGGAATTGATGGGACTCGGAAACACCACCACAATTTATTCAATTGTTCCTAGTATCATTTCCAATAAGTTGATTTGAGGTAGGATTGCAATCAGGTGATCATCAGCATGCAGGTGACGTAGTGCTCACTTGTTGTCATAGTTACAGTGACGCCATGACGCTATCTCGCAATGATACCGAAATCCTTAACAAATTTGTGTATCCAGACTATAAGCCACATCACTGCCATAATCTAATGAGGTGGTCCTCGTGTCATTTCTGACCTTCCCTGAAAATTTCATTCAAACCCGTTATTCCGTTTTTGAATAATGTGCACAGACAGACAAATTACTCCACCGTGTTCCTTGGCAGAGTAATTAACAGAAATGTCTGAAAAGGGATTGAAAGACAGAATGCTGTCACTTTATTGGAATGATGAACTCAGCAATGTTCCATATCCCATGTCTGAAAGGGCCTTTACTTCGACTGACAGAAAAAACTGAATGTCAATACTTTATTACTGCAATGTGGTCTGCTGCAGAGTTTGATCAGTCGGAGTGCTGTTTGGGTGAAATTATTTAAGATATAGTACACACTGTGTATGTTCTCGCCTTCACAATCCATACACAGCTTCTAGATGTGTTGTACACAATACAGACCTGATCAAAATCTTAAGACCAGTTGAAAAATAGCTAGAATTTACCTTTTGCACATTTGGATCTTAATGAGGTTTTAAGTAGAGCTACAATATGCAAAAGCAAGAAGGGGGAGTGAGACAAAAAGCACTTTGAAAAAGTAATCTATTGAAAACAAGTAAACTGAAATAGACTGTTTATCAGCTGATCAAAAGTTTAAGACCATCGCTCAAAAAATTACAAAAAGCTCTCCAAACCAGAACAAAAAATGTTCTCAGTAGGACTCATTAATGAGTAGCTCCACCGTTCTAGTTAATCACTTCAAAAATTCGTTTGGGCATGCTTGATGCGAGTGTTTCCAGGAGGCTGGTGGGAACATTGCTCCAAGTGGTTAAGATGGCTTCACGAAGGGCATCAACTGTCTGGAACTAATGGCCATTTTTATAAACTTCCCTTGCCATCCATCCCCAAATGTTCTCTATAGGATTTAAATCAGGGGAACATGCGGGATGGTCCAAAAGAGTGATGTTATTCTTCCTGAAGCCTGAAGAAGTCCTTCGTCAAGCGAGCATTGTGAACTGCAGCGTTGTCCTGTTGAAAAACCCAGCTGTTACCACACAGACGAGGGCCCTCAGTCATGAGGGATGCCTGCTGCAACATCTGCACGTAACCAGCTGCCATTTGACGACCTGCACCACCTGAAGCTCCAGTGTTCCACTGAATGAAAAAGCACCCCAGATCATGATGGACCCCCCTCCACTGTGCCGGTAGAAAACATCTCAGGTGGGATCTCCTTGTCATGCCAGTAACGTTGGAAGCCATCTGGACTGTCAAGGTTAAATTTTTTTTCTCATCAGAGAATAAAACTTTTTTCCACCTTTCAATGTCCCATGTTTGATGCTCCCTGGCAAAGTCTAAACGGGCAGTTTTGTGGCGTTGTGGGAGACGAGGTCTTTGAATTCATTTTTTGTTTTTGAAACCCTTTTCCCGCAGATGCCATCTGATGGTTATTGCGCTGCAGTCGGCACCAGTAAGGGCCTTAATTTGGGTCGAGGACCGCCCTGTGTCTTGACGGACAGCCAATCAGATCCTCCGGCTCAGCGCAGGTGTAATTTTTTTGGGTCTACCACTTGACTTTTTTGTTCCATAATGCACAGATCTTTCAAAAAATTTAGAATGACTGTCTTACTGCGTCCAACCTCAGCAGCAATGGCACGCTGCGAGAGGCCTTGCTTATGCAGCTCGACGATCCGACCACGTTCAAGAAGAGAAAGCTTCTTAGCTTTAGCCATCAGGAGGGCATGACCGTGTGAATGCCTGACAGAAAATGAGAATTTTGAGCAGATTTGGGCTTTTATAGCCTGTGGTCTTAAACTTTTGATCAGCTGATAAACAGCCTGTTTCAGTTTACTTGTTGTTTTCAATAAATTACTTTTTCAAAGTGCTTTTTGTCTCACTCTCCCTTCTTGCTTTTGCATATTGTAGCTCTACTTAAAACCTCATTAAGATCCAAATGTGCAAAAGGTAAATTCTAGCTATTTTTCAACTGGTCTTAAGATTTTGATCAGGTCTGTATTGCTGATAGTAATATGACTCAGTGACTGTGACTGAGAAGCAAAATCTGTTTTGGAGAAATGCTGAAAACAATTCTGCAAATGTCCACAAAAATTAAATGCATTCACTTCGAACAACATTGATCAAGATATCAGATGATTATCTGATATCATTGTTTTGAATGTATCGTATTGCAGGGTGGTGACTGGCATTAAATAAAGAAGAGAACAGCAGGTTAACGTGAGAATCACTGTTCTCCGCCTTGGTGATAATAACACTCCAGTCTGTTTGCATGCGTACGTGCATGCGTGCGTGCGTGCATGCGTGCGTATTTGTACAACTACTTTTGTGAGGACCAGTTTGAGCTTCAAACCATCAGAGTGAGGGCATTTTGGGAAAGTGAGGAAACTCTAGCCCAGCCCATAGTTTCTCACACCCCTGCAAGGTTTTTTTTGTTATTTTTAGCACTTGTGATGGTTAAGGATAAACGGCTGAAAAATACATAATGCTAAATGACTGTCTCACAAAGATAGACAAACAGACGTGTCTGTGTATGCATGTGTGCCTGCATCGACAAAGCCAAGCCTGTCTCAGTAATTTCATGCTCCTCCAGTCACCATTAAGCCTCCAATCTACCGAGGACCTGCCAAAAAACTCTCCATTGGGATGCAGAGGGAAACACTGCAGATGCTTACATAATGATTTGAACTCAATTTTAGCTTTGTTGTGGAAAAGAGCTTAGCTCGAAAACACCTCAAACTTGGGCTGGCCGATAAATCGATTTTATCGATTAATTCGACTATGTACTTAATGTCGATTTGTTTTAATGAAAATCGATTTTCTCATCAACATCCGCCACCAGCGCCTGCCTGCTGGGCTCCCGTAGTTCAGAGTGCGCGCCCCCCTCCCCCCCGCGCTTGATGCACAAACAACATGGCGGCGAGTGGCGCAGATCTAAAGGCGCGTGTCAACTAGATGCGATTTTCCCACACAGCAATGCACCGCATCTGAAAATCGCATGGACGGCGGGCAGTCACTAGCGGACCACAACATTGTCACATGACTGCGCTGAGCAACAGCAGGCCGCTACATGGTCATGTGACCGAGCTTTCAGTTGGACAGTCTAGCAGACAAGTCGGATAAACACAGCGGCTCGGCCATAAATTTTCCATTTTATTTCAAAAAACACGTCAGCGAAAAGTATTTCTGAAAGCATTTGAGGTGAGAAATAAGCTGTGCAGCAGCTGAATCTGTCCTCGTTTTAGGTCACCAACGCCTAGTTTAGAAGTTTGAGGACAGTTTCACGATGCGTGGAATCTCCGCACGCCGCATCCAATTTGCATAAAGTAGAAGTCAGTCTACTCTATGCAAATGAGCTCCAGCCCTCTCCAGGTAAACACACTGGATCGCAGCTGGAAACGCACCGCGACCGGACCTGCATGCTACATGCGGCACATTTCCAGCTGCGATCCGGTGTGTTTACCTGTAGCGGGCTGCAGCTCATTTGCATAGAGTAGACTGGACTCCAGCATGCGGAGATTAGTTAGGGGGTTTAAAAAAAATCGGATAAATCGTGAATCAGGATTTTTTGTGAAAAAATCTGAGACTTTTTTTTTTTAGGCCATATCGCCCAGCCCTACCTCAAACAAATGGAGATGATTCTAAACTATTAGATGCACAATGCAATATGTTTGGCATCAAAATTTTCTGTTCGCTTATTGCATCATGAAACTGCACTTCTCAGTGACAATGTGATTGATATATTTTTCTATCAGTGCAGACTGTATGATCAGGCCCGCAACAATTACATTTTCCATGGTTTGGATTGGGTAATTCTGTCTCAAATCATGAGGGGCTTTATGCTCAACCATCTCTGATGGTGCTTGAAACTTTTCAATATCAAATATTTTCCAAGATGACAATTGTGTTTTGTTTTTTTTAATGCCCGTCGACCCACCTTTAGCATATGTTTTTGCACATTGAAATTTGAGGCTGTGTTTGAATGACAATATCTCAGGAACTATTAATTATTAAAGGTAATTTCTCACCATGCCATTGAATAAGAATGGAACTTCGTCTGTTGTTGTGGCAACTTTCTCTATCATATACAGTCTTGAACAGAAGTTTACAAACAGCTGAACAGACCATATAAATCATTTCAGTCTTGAGCTTCTGATGACTCCTATAACTCTGAATTTTCCATTTGATACACTCATTAGATTCAGCCACAAAACACTACAGCGGGAAAATCCGAGGCGCTCAGCAGGTCTGCAATGAATTAGAACCTGCTGGAACACAGGTGTCAGTGTCTACAGTCAAGCATGTTTTACATCACCATGGGCTGAGAGGCTACCATGCAAGCAGGAAGCCCTTCTTCTAAAAGTGAGACCTTATGACTCAAATGACGTTTGCCACATGGACAAAGAAAAGGCCTTGGTCAGATGAAACAAAAATGTAGCTTTTTGGCCACAATGACCAGAATTATGTTTGGGGGCGAAAGGTTGAGGTTCTTAATTCCAAGAAAACCATACCAATCAACAAGCATGGTGGTGGTAGCATTATGCACTGGCAGTGTTTTGGTGGGTGCTTTACCCAAATTAAAAGAAACAATTAAAAAGGAGGATTACCTTCACATTCTTCTGGAAAATCTAAAATCATTCACCAGAAGGTTGGATCTTGGGCATAGTTGAGCATTCCAACAATACAATGAGTCCAAACACACATTAAAAGTGGTGGAGAAATGGTTAAATCTGGTTAGACCCTAGGTTTAAGACTGGTCTCCTCAGAGTCCTGAGTTAAACTCCAACAATCAATCACAGTCTGTGGACTGTGCTAAAGAAAAAATTATTTGTAAGAAAGCCAACAAATTTAGGTTAACTCTACCAGTTCTGTCAAGAGGAGTCAAACATAAACCAGAGGCTTGTGGACAGCTACCAAAAACCCCTACTGGGGTGAAAAAAGCCAGGGGACATTTAACCAAATATTAGCATTGCTCTATGTATACTTTATAGTATAGTACATCATTTTCAGAAGAACTACATGTATTTTAATTCTATGAAAGAATTAAAATACATGATTATTGGGGGTTTTTTGTGACAAAGATGCATGGGTTTTAATGATTACATCATTGAAAATTCAGAGGTATTAGGGTCACTCGAAACTCAAGACTGCCATGACTGTGGTTCTCTGGAATCCCAGAGCTTTAGCAATGGCTTTCTAACCCTTTCCAGGCTGAAAAATGTTATTGAATCTCTAGAACATGACATCATGTGCTGCTTTTTGAGACCCTTTAGCTACTTCGCAAAGCTTGGCAGTAGTCATACATGGGTGTGGCTGGTGAAATTGAACTAATTGCCAAATTAATTTGATAAATTGGTAGCTAAGGGGGCAACTACATTTTTACATAGGGCAACGTGTGCTGGACAGCATTTTTCTTTCAAAAAATATAGTCATCATCTAAAAACTACATTTTGTGTTTTCTTGGGTGATCTTTGTCTTACCTTAAAATTAGATTGATGATCTGAAATGTGTACGTGTCACAAATATGCAAAAATAGAAGATTTCTGTAGGAGGGCAAATACAATTTTACGGCATCGTATGTAGGGTCCTTGAAAGATGAAATTGACATGAGATTCTCCATTGACACAATAGATTTTCTGTTATGTCAAGCAACTGTGGAAAAACGGTAATCTAAGAATTTCTCTTTCTTAGATGTTGTAGAGAAATCTAAAAACCTACTGACATACTTCTTATGTCAGGTAAGTGCAGAGAAAGGGTGGTCAGCTTTGAACCAAGTCAAGGTATCCACTGACTCGTATGCTTAATTTTCCTTTCAATGGTTTGCAGAGACTGTGTTGCATGATGGTGTATTCACCATTATCGAGAAATTCATTAAGATACTGCTGCATCTGAAAGCAGACAAAATTAAAAACGAAATCACAAATTAAAACAATTGTCACAATATGATGCTCATGACAGAGCTGGGGATCTACAAGAGCAGTTTTAACAGAAGATTTTTACCAGAGATCTTATCAAGCGGAATGTATTAAAATATAGGGGACAGAGGACAGAGAAAGAATAGAGCATGTCATGGATGTCATTCAAATATCCCTGAACTTTGAAGAAAGCGATGAAATGCAATCTATGGGAAGAACAGGACAAGCTAAGACCTGTAGTCAAGCCTACAAGTAGTATCTCAAAGTGTATTAATTCCCCATAGATGAAGCATTGAAGGGAGGGACCCCAACCCGCACTTTGAAAAGTCAATTTTAAGGCCCAGATTTGACAGATTATTAGTAGTGCTCTGCTATGTTTTACCCAAAAAGTATGAAATCAAATTTAAACTGCAACATCGTTCAAATACTAGGTCGGGTCAGACGGAGCAGACGGGGGTCCAGGTCCTCTTCAGGAGGAAGAGTCCAGGTTCCCAGCAAGCGGCTGGGTCAGATGGAGCAGACAAGGGGTCTGGGTCCTTTTCAGGGGGAGGGGTCCAGGTTCCCGGCAAGTGGCCAGGTGAGGCAGAATTGGGTATAACCGGACAGTGCAGTCAACAGATAGCTAAGCTGGAGTGATGAGCTGGTTTTTATGAAGTTGTTGATGAGGCAGGTTGCTGATCCACAGCTGTCCAGAATTCCTGGAGATTTGATTGCTTAGTTTGTTACAGCCACAGGAGAGCGGAGCAGACAGGAGAGTGCAGAGTGGTGAGGGGAGAGAAAGGGAGCACAGAAAGAGGGAAAAAAGAGGGAGAGCAAAAGAATGAGGGGAAGAGGGAGGTAAAAGGAGGTCAGGTGGGGGCAGATGCAGAGACCAGGCAGAGGGCCCTGACAAAAGGGCTAACATAGATATTGATTGCATGGTGAACTTTCCCCACTGCAAGATCAATAAAGTTCATCTTATCTTATATTTTAAATTCCCAAATAAAGCTATTCGGTATCAGCAAAGTGAGACCATGCATATGAACTGTTGGAGGACAACAGATGTAACCCACAGAGAAGATACACTGTAAACTCCACACAGAAGAGCCAAGGCCAGCAGGATTGAGACGATGGCATCATATTATCTGTGATATACAGTCATGGAAAAAATTATTGACCACCCTTGTTTTCTTCAATTTCTTGTTCATTTTCATGTCTGGTACAGCTAAAGGTACATTTGTTTGGACAAATACAATGATAACAAAAACCGCTCATAAGAGTTTGAGCTGATATCTCGCCATTTTCCATGGTTTTCTTGATAATAACCACAATCACTTAAGTTCTTACGTCAATAGGTATGACATTGTACTGTCAAAAACTGTGCTTTTAGGTATCCCATCTTTTCTTTTCTGTCTGTTTTAGTCACATGATACGCATAGGAGTTAGTATTCGATTTGCATAACCATTGTTTTGATGACTGCAGCCATGCATCTTGGCATGCTCTCCACCAGCTTCTGACATTGTTCTGCTGTCACAGCAGTCCATTCCTGTCGCACATATTCAAACAAATTTGCTTTGTTTTTGGGCTTGTGGTTCTCTATTTTGTGTTTTATGATTTTCTACAGGTTTTCAATTGGATTTAGATCTGGTGATTGAGCAGCCCAAGGCATGGTTCGACTGTTCTGGTTCTCCATCCAGGCTTTAACTGACCTTGCCCTCTGGCAAGGGGCATTGTCTTGTTGGAAAATCAAGTCATTGGGGGCAGGAAAGAGTTTTCCAGCTGATGGAAGAAGACTGTGTTCAAGAGTAGCCCTGTACATGATCTGGTTAATTCACCCTTCACACAATTGCAGTTGCCCTGTTACACTCATACTGAAACAACCCCAGATCGACACTGATCCGCCCCCATGTTTTACTGTAAGGGCAAGACAGTCTGGTTTGTAGGCTTCTCCAGGCTTCCTCCTAAACAGTATGTTGGCTGGAGTGGGCATGAACTGAAAATTGGATTCATCACTGAAGAAAACCTTCGCCCAATCTTCAACAGTCCAATCCTTGTGATCCCCAGCAAAGAGTAACCAGGCTTTCTTCTGCTTTTCGTTGATGAAGGGCTTCTTCCGTGCCCTGTGTGACTTCAGACCAGCGTCAAGAAGTCACTTTCGAACTGTCCTTACTGAACAAGTCACATTTCTCGACAGTGCCCACTCATTTTTACGGCCCCTGCAGGTTTGAAGACAATTCCCAACATAGGAATGGATGAGTGCACAGTCATCTCGTGGGGTAGAAAGGTGTTTCTTGCCGTGACCAGCCAGCAATTTGTAGTACCATGTTTGGCTTGTTTTTTCTTGGTGTAATGAACAGCTGTCTTGGAGATCTTCAGTTTTGTTGCTACCCATCTCTCACTCATGTCAATTTCCAGCAGTGTCAAGGTGGCTGCCTTTGTGACTTCACATAATTCTTTTGTTTTAGGCATTGTGTGAGAGCTCACATCTTCTGAGTTGTGCTACGGTTTGAATGTAAGCAGAAAACCACTCTAGGCCTTTGCATGTGCAGTGCTGCGTATGACATGAAATGGCTTCTTATATACCCTGGGAATACAATTAAGCTTAAGCATGTCCAAAATGACATGAAGTATGATGTAATCAGCTGCATTTTTCCATCATGTTCATTGTATTTTTCAGGTAATATATCTTTAGTGGTACCAGCCATTAAAATGAACAAGAAATTGAAGAAAACAAGGGTGGTCTAATAATTTTTTCCATGACTATATATATGTCGGTCTTACTCTGATGCTCACTTTATCTGTGAGTGAGTGAAAGATTATAGGTTACAGCTGTTTAAATAAATGTCATGAGTGAGTTTGTGAAACATCTGGTTTTTAAGTTTATCAAGTTATGGAGGAAATACTATTTCATGGCCAGTCCTTACAATGTGTTTGAGCAGATTCAATCATCTTTAGTCAGAGTGCAGTGAGTAAGCTGACAACTAGCCTACTCACTCGCTCACTCACTCGCTCAATTGAGCTGGGCTTAGGCCTTTAAAGTGTTCCATGGTAAAGTGTGATATCATCACTTCAAAGCAAAACTGCTCTCTGTGATGTACGAATATGTGAGGATATGAACAAGATTCTTCTTTAGAGCATATACTCCACATTAAACATCTTACAGATTATGCTCCAGACAAAAAATAACATTTACATTAAAATGAAACTCCACAAAGGTCGATTATCAGCTGTCAGCAAGAGGTAAACTTGTTGCAATAATTGGAAATAAATTTCTGTTGTTTCCATGTTTTTGTAAAAAATCTGACCATTTGGTTACCTCTGTCTCAACCTGTGAGGCATCATTCGCCACACAGAGACAGCTGACAGGTGAAAGTAATGACTGATCAATGGACATCTCACCCCAACTGGTCGAGACAGACGGCCTGTTTTTTTCTTTGAATGGTTGCCAAAGAGCTTGTTCAAAGGAAATCATTGGGAAACATTGGATTAGTTGGGTTTCTCTCTTCAGTCTAAGGTCTTCACCTGACTATGAGAAGTGACACTATATAAATAAAACTAAATTAAACTAAAAGTTATATGCAGTGTCGAACACAGCAGTAAACTCTTCGTATATTAAGAGGCTATGGAGCTAAAACTGAGACAGTAGAAGTTGTTATTGAAACAAAAGAATTTGTCATTGAAAAAATAATGAACTTGTCATTGAAAATAATATTTGTCATAAAAAATAAAAAACTTTGAGTGTAAAAAAATAATTTGCCTCTGAAAGCACAGACATGAAGAAAAATTCAGAAAATTCTAATTTCACTTTCAATGACATTCTTTTTTTTTCAATGACAATTTTTATTTTCAATGAAATATTTTTTTCAATGACAAATTTTATTTTCAATTTTTCTTTTTCAATGACAAATTTTACTTTCAATGACAAATTCTTTTTTTCAAAGACAACCTATACTGTCTGTTCTAGCTTCAAAAAAGCCCTACAAGATCTGTGCATGTAGCGAGCTCAACTAGCCATCACGCAGATGCTAGAACTAAAATACCACATAACATTATTTACTGTCTCATCATCATAAAATGTCTTTTTCATTCATTTGGACAGTAAAGACTTGCCTGGCAGTTTTGTCTTGCAACATCATATTGGTAACAATTTGCAAAAGCCTTCTCATAAAAATACTCAAATGCTTGCAGTGACGAAGTATGCATATGGAAGCATGAAACCTCTGCTGAGTCTGCGTTGCCTCAACTTGTATTCGAGAAGGGTTTAAAAGAAAGCATCCATTTTAAATAATTTCTGCTAATTTCAAAAAAGATAAAATGGTTGACTAAGCTGCAGTAAAATATATTGCTCCCTTTTCTTTTTCTTCATTGTTTAAGTCATCAGCATTACTGTTTCAATTCAAAATAAGTTAAGGGGATGTCAGGACATGGATTGTGGAGGGAGAGAGATCAAACTAATTGTTAATCTGTTTTCATGAGAGCAGTAATTAAAAAATGACCAATTGATACATCTTTTGGTAAAGGCAAGGAGCTTTCTAGAGCCAAGGCAGAGCTAATTTACAACTGTATGATTTACAGCTCAGCCTCAGCAAATTACATTTTGTGCAGTAAACGGATCCCTCGCAGCAGTGAGTTCTGAAGGCCACAGAGCTTATGTTTGGAATTGTCATTTTTTGCTGTGGTTGCAGACCTGTCTCCTGAGAAAAGCTCATTTCAAAAAACATGAACTGGCTGAGTAAAGAATTATATCACCGTTTTGACCACTACATCGTATCCTAAAAGTTCGTTCTCCCCAGAAAAACAAAGCTCAAAGACTGAATATGCAATATAATCAATTTATTCAACAAGATAAGCACTCAGAGAGCGCAGTACTTCGCCAAGGCTGCTCAGCTGACAGGTGGTCGACGGATGAAATCTTTAATACAAAATGACCTTATGCTGAGCACAGGCATGTGTTATGCATGTGCACGTTATGTATTTATACAGAATCACATTTAAATTACTCTTATAAAGGTCTGTTGATCACTTCATCACTTTTGGCAAGCCTTTGTTTTGCTAGTGTTAAAATCACCGTTACATTCCAGGCTTTTCTTTTGAAGGCTTTTTTTTTTTTTTTTTTTTTTTTAATTTTACATATTTTATTTTGCAACAAATAAGAACCTCAAACAAACTGGGTTGCTACTGTTGTAAGGATATACATTTTACAAATTTTACAACTGCGTTATATAGTGTGTCCATTTCTCCCATCTCTTCTCAAATTTGTCCATTGTCAGTCTTAAATAATGAGTCATCTTTTCCATCACATAGATTTCGTCCATAATTTCTCTCCATTGTGTCACAGTTTAAATGGCACTTTTCATCCAGTTCCTTGTTATGGTTTTCTTGCAGACCAACAAAATCACTCTGTAGAGGTAGATATCCTCCACACGTACCTCCTCTTTAGATGGTAGACCCAAGTACATAGTCCGTGGCTCGTTTGATATCTTGTAGCCAAAGATTTCCTCGATTACCTTTGCACTATTCCCCCAAAAAGGTCTGACATTTGCACAGGTCCGAAATACATGAGAATGATTGGCATCCATATTACCACATAGTCTCCAGCATGGTTGTAAAATTTTAAGCTGCTTACTTTTGATGTGTGGTGTTATAAAATACCTAATTATGTTTTTCCAGCCATATTCCCTCCATTGTCTGGAGCTGGTTGAAGCATGTTGTAAAAGGCAAATAGAATGCCAATCTTCCTCTGACACTTTAAATTGTAATTCAATTTCCCACTTCTGTTTTACATACAGTGAGTTTGTCCTATTACAGTTATGTAGACATTTATATAGTCTGGATACAATTTTTGATGGCAGTTTTCTGTATGCCCATCTCACCATTTCAACTAGTTCACTGCCCTCTTGTGATAAATGAACCCTGATATCGGCATTAAAAAAGCGTCTTAATTGGAAGTACCTAAACAGGTCTGAGTTATCCAAGTTAAATTCAATTTTTACTTTCTCGAAAGATTTAAACACCGTCCCTTCAGTTAAAGTACATACAGCTGTGATTCCCTTATCCACCCATCTTAGAAAGGTATTATCAAGCTGACCACTTGTGAATTTAGGGGAATGCGAGGGCCATACCAGCAACTTACAGTCTCCTTCCAACTTGAATTTATTCACTATGTCCCACCAAATCTTAAGGGTTGTTTCTATTATAGGGTTCACTTCTTTAGGTCGTGAACTAGCTTTGTCTCCAAGTCTTGATTGGGGTTGGCATGTATCAAAGTTAAGTTCAATATGCTTCCATTTGGAATAGTATTCTGTTGCGCACCAGTTAATAACATATTTCAACTGAGCAGCTAAGAAATATTCCTTTAAATTTGGGAGATAGAGACTTCCTTTCTTTTTCTCAGGCTGAAGCATTTTAAAACTTACTCTTGGTTTTGCTCCTTTCCAAATAAACCTACTCACTTGTTTATCCCATTTAGCAAACTGAGTGTCTGGTATATGAACTGGTAAAGAGTTGAATAAATACATCAACCGGGGAACAACATTCATTTTTATCACCTCTATTCTTGAGCTGAAATCTAAAACTAAATGTGTCCATTTTGTCAAGTCTTTTTGAATTTCTATATTTATTTTACCATAGTTAACTTTATATAATGTGCTTAATTCTTTAGTCAGATTAACCCCTAAATATTTTGTTTGTTCACAATCCCATGCAAGTTTATATTTTCATCTAATTAATTCGGCTGGTCTATAGTTAATGCAGAGTATTTGAGTTTTTGTGATATTTAATTTATATCCAGATAATTTTCCAAAATCTTTTAAAATTTTTTAAAGTTTAGGGAATGACTGATCAGGGTTTTGGAGGTATACTATAATTTCATCTGCAAAGAGGCCTATCCTTTGTTCTTCTTTGGTGACTGTTACTACTTTCAGCTCAATCGTTTGTCTTATGTGCTGGGCCAAAGGCTCTATAAACAAGGCAAAGAGGGCGGAGCTTAAACAGCAGCCCTGCCTACTTCCTCTGAAGAGCTCAAAACTATCAGTCAAGTCACCATTTATTTTGATTCTTGCCTCTGGCTTGTAATACAAGGCTTTTATGCACTGAATTAAAGTTTCATTAAATCCCATTCTCTTCAAAACTGCAAAGAGATAGGTCCAGTAGACCCGATCAAAAGCCTTTTCGGCATCTAGGCTTACTAAAGCTGTTGCAATGTTTTGTTTTTTGGCTTCATGAATTACGTGTAAAGTCCGTCGTATGTTGTCCTGTGTTTGACGTCCCTTTATAAATCCTGTCTGGTCCTCGTCTATTAAATCCGGAAGAAGAAGCTCTAGTCTTCTTGCGATTATGGAGGTGAACAATTTATAATCAACATTTAGGATGGATATTGGACGATATGACCCACAATACTCCTTATTTTTCCCTTCTTTTAGTATAACAGAAATAACAGCCTCCTTCCAAGAAGGAGGGCTTTTTGCCTGTTTAAGTGTCCAGTTGAATGAATCTAACAGCAGGGGAGTTAACTCTTCTTAAAAAACCTTATACCACTCATTGGGATAACCATCGCTCCCTGGACTTTTATTACTTTTTAATCTACTAATTCCCTTATCAAGTTCTTCTTTAGTTATCGGTTTAGATAGCATCTCGTTCTGTGTAGTCCCTATAGAGGGGAGGTCCAATTTAGCCAGATAATCCTCCGTTTGCTTTTCGTCTACTTGTGCTGACTGCTCATACAAGGTTTTATAATAAGACTGGAAGATATCTTTAATTGTTCCGAGTTCAAAGTTTAATTCTCTGGTAGATAGATCCCTAATTATGTTAATTGAATTTCTCATTTGTTGAGATCTTAGACACCTTGCCAATAATTTAGTTGCTTTTGGGCCTGCTTCATAAAAGGTCTGTTTTGTAAACCTTAATTTCCTTTCGATCTCTTCAGTAGCCAAATCTGTCAGTTGATTTCTTATTTCTTTTATACTTCCCGTCAAGGCTTCACTTTTGTCTAGGTGTTGTTTTTTCTCTAGTTCCTTCAGTTGGTCTTCTAATTTAGCCTGTTTAATTTTTTTAGTTTTTTTAATATGGGCAGTTCTTGATATCAAATTTCCTCGCATTACTGCTTTAATAGTGTCCCAAATAATTATTGGCTCTATTTCGTCATCTTTGTTATTGGCAATGCAATCTTGAATTTCTTATTTTATTTCTTTGACATTCTTTTCACTATTAAGAATACCGACGTTCATTCTCCACAATGATCTCTTGTTTGGGTTATCTAAGTGAATGGTTAGATGTATACCATTGTGATCAGAAATATCAGCTATTCCTATGCTGCAGTCTATGACCCGATGCCTGTCATTATTGTTCATCAGAAAAAAGTCAATCCGGGAATGAACCTTATGAGCTGCTGAATAGTGAGTATAGTCTTTCTCTAGATGGTGAAGATCTCTCCACACATCACATAGACTTGCCTCTTTTATTAACCTTTTCATATCTTTTGATTTATTGTTTTTATTTATGTTTGTACTAGTTGTGTCCTTGGAATGATTTAAAACTGTGTTCCAATCACCCCCACAAATTAAAATTCCCTCACTTTTAGTAATAATCTTGTCAAATAATAATTGAAAGAATTTCCGGTCGCTCTCTGGCGGAGAGTAAACATTAATTAAAGTGACAATAGTATTGTCAATCCTTCGTTTAACAATCACATATCTACCTTCTTTATCACAATCTTCCTCCATCACTTCAAAATTAACAGAATTAGAGACTAGGGTGATTACTTCTCTTCTCCTGGTATTTTTGTGCGAGCAGGAGAATGAATTTATATAGCCGAGCTTTTTAAATTTCTCATGCTCTTCTTTTGGCAAATGAGTTCCTTGAATAAATGCCACCTGTGCTTTACACCTTTTTAATTTTGCTATCAGCCTGCTTCTCTTTATTGCATTGTCAAGATCATTCAGATTTATTGACACAATGTTCAGTTTATCCATACCACTCATAACGAATGTATATCATGACAGTAGACCCCACTAACAAACTTGGAACAGATACTTGAAAACAACAGAAATGGAACAATACCTGACTCCCACTCGGGGGGGGGGGGGGGGGGGGGGGGGGCGCCCTATAACAGATTTAGAAGGCTTAGAAGATGCCTCCATCCCTAATGTCCAACGTTACTCTTCCTTCTTCTGGTGCCACCCCTCCGTATCGATAAATTGAGGAAGCCATATGAGCGAGAATACCAATGATGGAAATGTCTGTTGTTAGAATCACATTTCGTCGGGTCTTTGAAACTCCTTCAGCCTCTCTTTTGCTCTTAGCGCCGTAGATGACACGTGTTCTCTCGAGGGCTGCTCTTCCTGCTGCTGCCATCCCAGCAACGTCTGCAGCCGCATCTCCGCGTCGTCTTCGGTACTCGCTGCTGGCATCTCCACTTCGACTCCCCGTTTACGGAACTCGAGCCCAGCTTCGTGCGCGGTTCTGTACAAGCAAGATCCTTCTTCCCAGTGAATTTGGATGCTTGCGTAGGGCGTTTGAAAGTGTATGCCTCTCTCCTTCAGCGCTTTTTAAATCTTTTGGTACTGTTTATGCTTTTGGACAACCTCCGTCGCGTAGTCGCGGTCAAAATAGATGGTTTTGCCGCTTAACTGGATCGGACCTTTTTTCCAAGCTTCTTTGAGGATCATCTCTTTAGTTGTAAACTCCTGGAAGTTGACTGTGATCGGTCTCGGCGGTGTACCTGTATCGGGCTGCTTGGCTGTGGGGATCCGGTGGGCACGCTGCACATGAAGATCCAAATCAGCTGGTAAGTTCTACTCACGGCAAAGAAAATCTGCAATGTATTGCACCATAGATTTCGGGTTTTCTCGTTCGGCCACTCCAAAAATCCTTATACTGTTTCTTCGGGATCTAAATTCCAGAGCAATGAGTTTGTTTTGTATTCCCCTCTGTCGCTTCAAACACTTGGTCAGCGCTTGAGTCAGTTCCAATGCCATGTCTTCAACATGCCCGACCCGGGCCTCCGCCTCAACCATTCTATCTGTGAGGCCTCTCATGTCCTCAGCCATGTTATCCAATTTGCCACTCAGCTCTTGCTGCAGGGAGATGTCCCTTCTCACGTTGTTATTGTCCTGTTTCATCTCGGTTTTGAGAGACTCGATAGCTGCTGCGAGCAGGTCGTTTGCGGTTGCAGTGGCTATGCTAGGATTAGCATTAGCCTGTTCCACTGCGATGCTGGCTTTCGACGGCGAGGCGTTCTTATTCTGTGTTTTAAATATTTTTGAGTCTTCTATGCTTCCTTTCTTTCTTTTTTTTTTTTTAAACCAACAACTGCTTCTTTACTATCAAAAAAAAATTATCCAAAATTGAGTTTTTGGTGGCTAATCTGTCAAAACTTGGGAGAGTTGGCACGAGCTTGTCCTATCCCCTATGCCACATGACACCGGAAGTCCCTTGAAAGCATATTTTTAATGCTACAGGCTTTTATTTTGCCACCATTCCAGCTGCATAAGAAGTGTTTATCTAAGAAGCAGTTTCTTGACATGACGAAGGCACTGCCGGAAAGTCCGAAAATTCACGTGAAGATGAAAGAAAACGGTTCCACGCTGTTGCTGTCTAGCAAAGGATGTGTATAAACACATGCTTGTAGGTGCTTGTAAAAGCACCTAGCTGCAATGGGGACAAGCTCTTACGCTGTTTCCTGAAGAAAGGAGTGAAGGACAGAAAGGTGAATTTGTGTTCAGTCTTTCAGGCATAGAATATACGAGGTTCTTGACTGTGGATGGTTCCCCCACTCACATGGTTTCATGGCGGTTGGTGGTGGGTTGGTAAAGATGTGAATGTTCAGATTCCCCAACAGCTCTCGAATAGGTTGAGGTCAGGGGAGTTTGGTAGCCGCTCTTCCTTCACAGAAAGCCAGGTAGATGCTCAGGACACCACTGCTGATTCATATGGGCAGTGTGAGCAGGGGCACCATCATTATCAGCATAAATACCAATTCTGAACAGACATTCAGAATTGACGTTCAGTCACAGACCCCGATTTTTTTGTTCTAGCAAAACTGGAAGTAGTACCTTTTCTAAAATGTTGTTGGTATAATATTGTGCATTAACAGTGGTAACCTAATGCACAATGTGCAGCTCTGAGAGACCTAAAGCCGACATAGCCCCCCCAAACCATACTATGGGCACTGGATTTTACTTGCTCAGAAGATGGAACTTGTTCACCATCATCTGTACAGATACAGTCGTTTTGGCTGTTAGGTGTAGGAAATAAGCGAGAGGGCATTCATCAGAGAAAATCCAGGTCTCCCGGTCTTTTGGCATCAGAGTTATCGACTTCATTGCAAAAGCAAGTCTCTTCTCCTCTTACAGTTTGGTGAGTTGTGGGGTACATTGCCTCTTGTAAGCTTTCAGCCCTGATTTTTCTGTTAAATAATGATGCACAGAGCTCTTAGAAACACCTTCTCCAAGATTTTTCAGCCTCTGACAGAGTCGCCAGCATGACTCGTGTCTTTTACCCTTGGCCTTTGTCATCACTACCTGACTGACCAGGTGTGACCCATTTTGGTGACAATCACACATGTTGTTCAGTGAGGAGAACTAACTTTTGGGACACTGCCAACAAGCAGGACAGATTGACTAAAATGTTACTCATTCTAGGTAAGGAAGTTTCACTAAATAAAACCCATTACACACTGATCCAGCTTTACTAATATAGGAAGCAGGAATTCACTCACTGCCAAAGTGCTTTGTGCCAAATATTTAATTTCCCCAATGCCTGACTACCTTCAATTTGACCGATTTTTTTTAAAGTTTTGAATATTGATTGGGTTAACCATGTGTAAAATCTGGTTCAGAGGTTACATTACATTTTTGAGATAAAAATTCTTTAAAGGGGTGGGTCATGTTGATTTTTGTGCAGCTTTCTTCAAGACAATTTGTGAAGCAATGATTGAAGTGCCACAACTTGAGAAAAAGTGAAGCCAATGTATCATTTTTCATAAAATTATTTGAAGGACTATCAGTTGGAAAACCATGATTTTTCTTTAAATGTAACAATATTACAACACTCTCCCACTATAGGAGTGGTTTCACCCATCATACCTGCTTAATGATTGTCCTAATATTGGCCATAAATGCAATAAATGTAATTTTAACATTTTCTTTCTCATAAAGTATGTCTTTGACTTGCACCATACTCTGCATTTTTAAAGCTCCTATCACGGGTAAAAATAAAAAATACAAATAAAAAATGATAATAATCTGCCTCATAGGGTGAAAAATAAAGGTTTTACAGTTGGTGGAATAAACTGAAATATGTCAAGCCTTTTTTGTTCAATAATGATTATGATTTATAGCTCATGGAAGTCAGAAATCTAACATCTGAAATTATTATATTTCGAAAGATCAATCAAAAAGGGTTTAGAACACAGAAATGTCCAATTTCTTAAAACTATGTTCATTTACATAATCAATACTTGGCTGGGGTTTCTTTACTACAAATTACTGCATCAATGCATAGTGACATGGAGGTGATCAGCCTGTGGTCCTGCTGAGATATGACTGAAGCCCAGGTTGCTTTGATAGGAGCCATCAGCTCATCTGTAATTTTGGTTCAGATGTTTCTCATCCTCCTCTTGACATTAAGACGTCTGTGCTTGGTGGTTCTTGATACACATTTTCCTTCCAGTCCATTTTTCATTAGGCTTCGATACAGCAATCTGCAAATGACCAGTCTTTTCAGCAATGATCCTTGTGGAGGGTGTTGATGACCGTCTTCTGTACAACATTCAAGTTGGCAATACTTCCTATTATGTATATTATGTAATGTAATTTTCAATTCACTGAGGCAGACCAAGAGATACACTGTATACACTTTATAATAATGAATAATTTACTAAATTAAAAATTAATTATTTTAAATTGTTTTTCAAAACTTTTTGAGCTGTGGAATTTAAAATAGAAATTAAAATAGAAAAGTGTTTGTAATGTAATAATTTTAGAGTATATAAAATTTCCCCTTTCTTACATAACTTAACAAAACATTTAGCTTCATCATGATGCCCTACTTTGTTGAGACGCATTAGTATATGTGCACTCGTGCAAGCCTGTACATGGTTATTTCACACAGTGCTGATATTGCTGCTAAGATGTTTTGGCCAAAGTGTGGGCAAAATGGAATTCTTAAGTTTACACAGTCATTGCTGCATTCGTTCCTTGTGTGACTATACTAAGTAGGTAAAACAACATTATTTATTTATTTACCTCTGGCCGCATTACTTCGTTTTTTTGACAAGTACATTGCTGCCAAGAAGTAAATTATTCTGTGGTGTGAATCATGTGAATCAATTGCCAGTGTGCATAAATAAGTAAGATGCTTTTATGATAACATTTTAAATCTATGTAAACTGAATTTAATGAAGCAGCACACCTGGACAAATATAATCTATCCTAAAAGATTGCTAATTACAGTATTGTATAGTAATTTACCCAGTCAATCAAAACAACCAATGTTTTAGGCAATCTCTTACAGTCATGCGAATGAGTGCATGTAAAATCTCTGAGCTTTTCAAACAGGTAGTGGTGTTGTCCAAGACAGTAAGTGTTGTCAGTGTCTCTGCTTTTCCGTGTCTCAGGTAATGAAGAAAATTGAGGAGAAGCTTGTTGTAGACATGAAAAGATCTATTTTGATCCAAACCCAGATCTTTTCCTAAACCTAATCAAGTAGTTAGATGCCTAGAACCTAAATACACAGTGATTGCAAATGAAAACATAAATGAAAAACGACTAAGAAATAATTTAAATGCATTTAAAAATAAAGGTAGAACACAGGACATGCACTGCACTCTATTTAGTAAATGTCCTGCAATTAAATTATGAAACCACCACCACATGTCTCCTCAAAATATGCTCTTTATACTATATTACTTACAAGCACCTTTTATGTGTCATTTCTGCAAGTTCTTGTGTTTTTTGAAGCTTCACAAGGAGGAAGCTTTGCAAGCAACTGATTTTGAAAGAGAGACCTCTAGTTGAAGGACAGACCTTCTTGTTACTAAGCACACCCTGCTGCCTCTAAAATTAGCCAGAACATTGCCTTGAATAGGAGCAGTAACAATGTCTGAGTGTGTAAAAGTAGTGGAGAAGACAAGAGGTGATGTCGAAACATTTCTGTTAACCTACAATATTTTTGGCATCCAGCAACACCTGCCCAAAATGTAACAGGCCTAATGTAATAAACACAGTACAGTACAGTCAGTGACACCAGTCAATGATGAAATCCCAAAACAGTAGCACAAAATTGTTTTTTAACAGAAATGCAATAATGTTTCTAAATAATGCAACATTTAATAAAGTTATAAGTAATGAACTAACAAATGTGGCCAGCAGCAGTTTCATACCTGATTTAACCCAGGAAGAGTTTTGTAATTTAAAAAACAGCAAAACTACAATGTACTGATCAAAGGATTTAGCTATGACCTTCTGAGAAACAGAATAATTTTGAAAAAAAGATTCTTAATAGTTCCAATTTTCCATCCTTCCCGGTAAGTGCAACAGCAACATGTAGCATTTGCTGTAAACACTGTCGGTGATGTTGCTTTCACTGCAACAGATAAAGTCACATTGATCAGAATCTGTTGAGAGTTTTGTGGCACAGAGCTAATTCATGATTTAAGGCAACAAGAACGTGAAAAAACAAAAGACAGGGTTCACACAGAGATTAGAAAAACTACTGGATGACTTTTTCAGAACTGAACTAGAGAGGAAATATATGAACAGGATGTGAAATACATGGGGATTTTCCCCCTGCAGCTCCGCACCTGGCATTCAGAGAGAGCTCCTGAGAATCATTGGAACCTAAATACATCTGACTCTCATGTCAGAACAAAAGAACCGAGCGTCTTTCAGTATCAAAAAACAGTTGTAGTACAGCATCCACAACACACACTGGCTTCCAAGTGAGGCAGTTCAATTCTTTGCTATTTGGAGGCATTGTTTTTGCAGAGAGCTCACAATCATCCAGTATATATGTACTATTTAAATGTTTCCAGTCATCCTGTCTCATCTTCGTTGCCGACACTTTTCCAGTCAGTACTAGGTGACAATAAAGCCTCTGCAACCGTGGTTGTCGGTGAGTAAGAAAAGAAGCACACTGAAGCCCAACACAACTCAAATCCTGTCTCTGATATTATTCTATAAAAGGCAATGACAAATGTATGGAGGGAGTCCTGCAACATCTACTGTACATGCCTAACTCCAGAGCTGCTGCCACTGAAAACTTTTTAATGATTTAAAATCTTTTTTTTTTAACTGTCATGAACAAAGACCTTGACTGCCACAACTTTCAAATTGCAATGACGGAATCATTTAAACCCATGCATCTTTGTCACAAGAAACAACCATGCATTTTGGTTCTTTCATTCATTTATTGAGTCTTCTGGATATATGACAAAACCTGCTGGGTCAAAAATACACATACAAAACTTCAGTTATTAGTTTGGTGATTGTCTTAACTTCTTAAAGAGCCATTCTTTTAATGCATACAAAGATACTCTTCTTAATAAATTATGGAAATTCTGGTAGCCTGCATAATTGTGATAGTAAGTTTACATACACTAGTAAGACCATGTATATCATGGCAGTTTTGATTATTATTGGCCTTCTGGAAAAAATACTAAATCTGCTGGGTCAAAAATATACATACGCAACTTGAATTATCTGTTTTGGTGATGTGGAAAGTTGTGTTAATCAAATTTTGTTAGTGGCATAGCATTTTAATTTCTTGAAGGTGATTATGATTAACTACAGCAGCTGACTCCTCTGAGTCAATTTAAATAAAAGCCATTTGATACACTCATTAGACTCAGACACAAACACTACAGTAGGAAAGTTTGAGGAGCTCAGCAAAGATCTGAAAAAGCAAACACTGACTTGAACAAATCAGGAAAGTCACTTGGAGCCATTTTAAAGATGCTTGAGATCCCAAAATCAACTGTGCAAATAAGTGTTGGTCAGTATTAAGTGCATGGCACAGTTGTGTCACAGATTTAATCAGGAAGGAAACACAAGCTGTCCCCTGCTGATGACAGATAATTGATCAAAATGGTCAAAAGTCAATGAAGAATCATCAAAAAGCAGGTCTGCAATGAATTACAAGGTGCTGAACCCAGCTGTCAGTATCCACAGTCAAGTATATTTTACATCACCATGGGCTGAGAGGCTGCCATGAAAGAAGGAAGCCTCGTCTCCAGAACAGGTCCTATAAAGGAAAGTTCTGAGCACAGGTGAGACAAAAACTGAGCTATTTGGCCACAATTACCAGAAATATGTTTGGAGGAGAGAAGGTGACCTTTTAAATCTCGAAAACAACATACCTACTGTCAACATGGTGGTGGTAACATGATCTTACTGTGCTGTTTTTTTTGGATTTTTTTAAAGTTATTTTTTGGGCCTTTTTTCGGGCCGCTGCGTCGGGGGCCAGCCCCTGTACACGGGTCGCCCGCTTAACGCATTGAGCTATACAGGCGCCTACTGTGCTGTTTTCTGCAAGTGGAACTGGTGCTTTATACAACGTAAATGCGATAATGAAGAAGGAGAATTATCTCCACATTCTTCAGAAAAACCTCAAACCACCAGCCACAATGTTGGGTCTTGGATGTAGCTGGGTGTTCCAATAAGACAATGACCTCAAAAACACATAAAAAATGGTAAATTAATGGCTAAATCAAGCTAGAATTCAGGTTTTAGACTGGCTTCCCCAAAGTCCTGACTTAAACTTGATCAAGAATGGGTGTCAGAAGTCCAACAAATTTAGTTAAACTGCAACAACTCCGTCAAGTGGAGTGGTCAAAGACACAACCAGAAGCTTGTGGATAGGTACCAAAGGCACATAACTGAGGTGAAAATGGCCAGAAGACATTGAACCAAATACTATAATTGCTGTATGCATATTTTTGACCAAGCAGACTTTACAGTTTTTTGCAGAGATGCATTAGTTTTAATCATTCCACAAAGAAAATTAAGAGTTGTAGAAGTCACCGAAAACTCAAAACTGCCATGCTATACATGGTCTTCACAAGTTTATGTAAACTTTTGTTTACACCTGTATGTTGAAGTCCTGTCAGGTTGTCATTTGCTCCTTGTGTCTGATCATAGGATTGCCATTGCTTTAGAAGTCAACAGTCAGGTCAGGTCAAAACCTTTGTTTACCCTCCATACATTGTGAGCACAGTCACTCATCCAGCCACTGCTGTAAGCCTCCTCAAAGCAGAAAGTAACATAGTAGCAAGATAAACCTTTTCTTAAAATTTAAAGTTAACTTACCTGTCCTGTGATTGTTCCTCATACATCCTCTCTTTTCCCTCTTTAAAGAGCCTGATGGCCCGTTTGGACTTCTTCATGAGGCTATCAATGTAGATTTTAAAGTACTCATTCTCACTGAGCTGTGTGAATCTCTGGTTCTCTTCATATTTTCCCATTATAAGTCGCAGGTGCTGGTAGGCGTCAGGTAAGATATCTAGGATATATGGAGGACTGTTTTTCAGCTGGAGTCTGGGATTTTGGCAGAGCCGGACCTGTGGCAAAGAAATCAATTAATGAATGTTTGCTTGAGTTACTATCAGAATGTTAAAATTTGACCTATCAGATCGTATATGTAGTGTATATGAAACATGGGAACTGCATTCACAACATCTGGTCAATATGAAGCCACAGTGATTAGTCAGCTACACTGGTGTGACCTCAGTGGCAACTACAAAAATAGGGAGTACAATGGTTGAGAAAGAGGAAAATGTAAAAAAAAAAAAAAGATGTTTTTGTTGTGTTGAGAAGAAATATATTAAAGGTAGTAGCATTGGAAATTAAAATTAGATTTCTTAGAGTTATACACTTTTGTTGAAATTAATGTTCTGTTAAATTGGATGGGTATTCATCTGCAATTTGTTCAAATAAATTATCGAAAAAAAAATTTCTTTTAGTGGGAATGGGCTATTCAATGTTCACAATCACATCGCCGTATGGGTATCTATTCTACTCAGCCAACCAACTACCAATGTTGTAGAATCTTTTTAAAATAAGCTAAGAAAATCAGTCTTATGTTGTCTTAGAGTGAGCTATCAATGAGTCAGACAAATGTATTCCACCCATGATGTGTCCATCATTAGAGTCTTAAACTGATTGAATTAATTTAGTACCATCAGAAACCATGGGCAGGGAAAACATGTGCAACCCATTAGCATTAGCTCCACCTCTCCAGTCCATCTACAACAAAGACTGTGCTTAACATCTGGCAGACAGGGTTAGCAAGACAGACTTACAACTTTGTCCATGAGTTTCCAGGTTTTCTCCACAGTCCTCCGGTCAGCAACCGCTTGTTTTGGTGGCCCCACAGCATCCTGGATGGCATCAATGATGCCTAAAATCCGGCCCTTACTTCTGTTTGGTCCACGTCCGCCAGGGTTTCGGCCACTGAGAGCAGTTGCCATTTCCTATACACTGATCCAAAAATATATATATTAAAGACAGTTATTACTGTCTATGAAAAATCTAATTATTAGGGCCAATAACACATTCCCGATGTCCTGTTGCATAGCCGTTAAACCTTTTTTTTGGTTAGTACATTTAATCAATTACAGTGGCCCTATTATTCAGTTCCTATGCATTCATACAGATTTTGTTTGGGGCTTTTTGGGTCACAGTTCTGTTGAAATATTTAACATTTAGCAAAGAAAACTTCATCTTTAACATGAAACCAAAAATCAGCTTGTTACAGAAAAGAATCTCCGAGGAACTGTTAAGCAGCATAACTGCTGTTGCCATTGTTTCTCCAATAAATACTGTTCAGCATAAAAAATAAAGGGTGTTTTCATGTGCTACTGATGCTGAACACACCTGTTTGGGAAAGAGGTTCAGCAGTGCTAAACGTGTGTACTAAATCCTTCCTTATTTCAGATATTCATTATCTTGAGTCTTCTAGGTTCAGGACCTGACAGGGAAGCCCTTGCTGAAATGCTCCTATTGTTTTTTCTGATGACTGCCATCTTTACTTATGGTCACGTCATTTTCATAAATCAATTATTAAAGGACTGCTTGTATGATTTAGCTGTAACCAGACTGCACAAAACAGCTCAACTTTTTTCCTAAATGCTGGGGTTTGATTAATGATGCACTTACTATGCTGCTGCCGCTAAGGTGAGGTGGTGTGACCTGAAGTTTGAACGTATCATAGAACCATCCGCGACACTTGGCTGGATTTTAGAAGCGAATACGACTGAACAGCAGATCCTTCAGCGTTTTTAACAGCAACTCACAGGACAATCAGTGCGTGTGCGTGTGCGTGCGTGCCCCCCCCCCCCCCACACACACACACACACACACACACACACACACACACACAAACACACTTAGAGAGAGAGAGAGAGAGAGAGAGAGAGAGAGAGAGAGAGAGAGAGAGAGAGTCCTAATTTACCAAAGAGGAGGATCACCTCTGAACTCGGTCCACATCCAGCTCACAAATATCAGGCACCGTCTGAAGGAAAACGACAAGTATCCAGCGTTTCTTCACGTGTGTAATCCCGTTACTTCATCCGAAATCTTCCGTATTTTACAGTCTGACCAAAGCTGCTCCCTCTTGCCATCGGATGAGTTGAACAAACGCGGAGCAGGTCGATCTATCCGCTGTTTTCTACAGCGATTTCAGTGTGAAGCTAACTGTTTTTTTTTTTTTTAAGTTATATCCAGTTGAATATTTCAAAATAAAATCAGCATTGAGGCGCAAAGCATTGCCATTAAATCTGCACTGGCCACTCCATTCTCACATTTTATGTAATTTTATAATTCGCTTTAGAGTTATAAATTAATTCAGTTTTCCACCATTGTTACTTCTCAGCCAAAAGCCTTCTCTGTTAAATCCAAGGCTGGTATTATTACTATGCTGCCTGTGTGTGTGTGTGCGTCTGTGTGCGTGCTTGACACAGCCATTGGGAGCGTCAGTGGGAGTATGAAGTAATGTTTTCCAGGAAACGACCAATGCAACGTCAGAAGCGACTAGCTTCAGCTTGGTGCTACCGAGGATCAGTCTGACTCAGACAGAAGACAGTGTTAGGATCACTGCAACAACAACATAGTGTATGTCTTTGGTGTACGCTACATCTGTCTGTTATTTCCTGTTAGAGGTGACTATAAGATTAAGGGTCATTCCAGAATAGGAGGACATTTGGGCTTCAAAATTTTTGAAAAATGCACCTTCCCTTTTACAGTTTTCTGCTACATATTCATCAGTAATAGGCAATACACTATAAAGTTTTCAGCAGTAGAAGGGTTTTTTTTTACATGTATTTGTTGTTTGCCAACCCTACTCTAATCACAGAGTGACAGGGCTGCAAATCCATGCTGTTAGCTTTTTCTCAGGAGTAGCATCTAGATCAGGGGTCGGCAACCTTTACCAGTCAAAGAGCCGTTTGGACCCGTGTCCCACAGAAAAGAAAACACAGGGAGCCACAAAACCCTTTTGACATTTAAAATGAAATAACACTGCATATAACGTTTTTTGTTTGTTTGTTTTGTGGGTTTTTTTGCCTTTATACTATGTATAAACAAACTATGTGTTGCGTGTATGAAATCACTGAACTCCTGCAGAGAAAACGAAATTACATTTCTGCATGCAACAAAAACATTTTGAACTTCGAAAAAAAGATGTGGGCTGCACAGTGGCGTAGTGGTTAGCACTTTCGCCTTGCAGCGAGAAGATCCCTGGTTCGCGTCCCGGCTTTCCCGGGATCTTTCTGCATGGAGTTTGCATGTTCTCCCTGTGCATGCGTGGGTTTTCTCCGGGTACTCCGGCTTCCTCCCACAGTCCAAAAATATGCTGAGGTTAATTGATTACTCTAAATTGCCCGTAGGTGTGAATGTGTGAGTGCTTGTTTGTCTATATATGTATATGTAGCCCTGCGACAGACTGGCGACCTGTCTAAGGTGTCCCCTGCCTTCGCCCGAGTCAGCTGGGATAGGCTCCAGCCCCCCCCCGCGACCCTAGTGAGGATTAAGCGGTGTATAGATAATGGATGGATGGAAAAAAAGATGTTGGGTTGAAGGTTACTTTCAAGTAAAATACTTAATGTCTAATGGAGTCCTTCTTGTATTTATGAAAAAAACGCCGAACTAAATTATCCACTGGCAGCAAACCAAAAATGCCGTCCTCTTCTGTGAGCCGTCATCCTTTTACTGACGTGTACAGTCAGCTGTCAACCTGAATAATAAAAGGACTATTTCACTGAATAATGAAAAAATATGAATTTATGCAAAATAATAAGCAATTAAAATATTTATCATACTTGGTTAATGTGGTTTCTGCTCCTGAACCTCAACGCACAGCGTCTGGTCATCAGGGCTGCATATCATCACCATCTTTACACAGGATCGCAAGCTGTCATCTGTGAGGCATGTGTGGTGTTTGTTTTTAATAAAGTTCATGTTGGAGAACACCTGCTCACATACATACGTGGATCCAAAGATCGACAGGACTCCAAGTGCATACTTTTTCATGTTCACATAAATGTCGGGGATGGCATTTTCGACTCGAAAAGTTCAAGAAATCGCGCGCCGGCGGGTGCCACACATTGGCGGTTGTGATGCATATTAAAAGCAACAAAAATCTTTAACACGTTTAATTTAGATTTTACAAGATCACCATAATCTAGTGGGGCAGATAACTGCAAAATACACACAGAATACTTTGGTTTGTGATGCAAGCATGAAATTTGCCAGAAATACTCTTTTTGGTCCACTCTGTTAAAAAATGGCGCTGGCCATGAAAATAATCAAGATGGCGACCATTTTTCAAGATGGCCGCCATCCCTGATTGAGTTAAAGGGAGTGATGGATGTACTGGTTGTACCCTGTAAGGGCCCTGTGTGGCAGGAACCAAGCCCCAGTTTGTGCTGAGCATGGTGGGGGCACCTAGAAACCCAACTTTTTTAAGGCAAAGTCACTTGTGATCTATGATGTTTGTGATGTTCATGAATAAGACCTGAGACCGCATTCTGACTTTACCACGTTTCCATTACCACACCACCCAAACCAACGCCAACTGCGCATGTGTTTGTAGGCTCCTGTCGCATATCGTGTCATGGGCTTAGGCAGATGGACTATGCATGTTACACTGGTGAGCCAGCACTAACAAAGTGTAGGCTTCATAATTTTAACAAATGGTTTATAACCATATCTATCAATAAGTGAACCCTAAAAATCTTAATTTTGTTCCAAATGTCAGTTGGTGAACAACGGTTTAAAGCTATTGTGACAGCCATCTTGGACTGCATCTTTGTTTCAGCAATACCCATGGGAACTAGGAATCTAAAAGCATGTCCAACTAATTTAATGTTTCCGAAAACCTAGGTATAGATCACAAAATAGGATTCTATGTCTAATGTTTCCTGAGGTATCAGCATTTTTTTGGGGGGTTTTGTGACAGACATCTTGGATACTATCTTTGTTATATGTTATTATATTATATTATTATTATATTATTATTTTTATTATTATATATAATTATTATTATATTATATTGTTAGTTGTTATTTGTTGCCGTGATGTGTTACATTACAACGAATAATCAAACTAAAATTCTTAGACACAAAAACACTTTGGTTTTAAGGCTTAATGTGTTCTTTTTCAAATATTTAACTGCAGTAGAGGAATTTGATGCGCATGTGGCGACCATCTTGAAAAATGGCCGCCATCTTGGAATTTTGCATGGCCAGCGCCTTTTTTTTTTTTAAAAGTGGACCTAAAAGAGTATCTGTGCAAAATTTAATGCTTGCATCACAAACCAAAGTATTTTGCAGTTATCTGCTCCACCACGTGGGTTGTCGACCCCTGATCTAGATATTTTGCTAGCTGTTACTGTTGACCAAGAGGACAAACTTACTGATGGAAAAAAGTAAACAAGAATTTGTTTTCTCCTGATAATATCCATTACAGGGTTGCATGAGGTAGAGTGAGACATTCAATGAAGGCTAACAATGTTATGAAACTATGAAAAATAGAAGAGAGGGCATAGCTTTGCTCTACCCATTCTTTAGGAAAACTGTTTGATGATGTACTTTCCAGTGTATCATGTGATTCACTGTTTTCTTCTACCAGCTAAAAAGGTTATGCTAAAAGGGTTACATGCATGTTGTGGCACACACGTTTCATGCTTAATATTTTTTTTAGAATATTATGTTGATTTAAAGAAATGCTCCCACAATTACAAGAGACAATAATAAATTAAAATAAAAATAGCAAAAAAAGAGATTTCAATTTCATTTAACAGTTTTATTTGAGATTTGGTCATTGGGGGATGGGACAAGAGAAAAACTGCATTTCAGGGGGACCCATAGAAAGTATAATAAAGATGGATGTAGCAACTGGCCCCAAAAATGAAGCCTACCCAGAAGTGCCAAAAACTTGCAGTACCGCACCATCCCCAAGGGGCTGACTCCAAAAAGCTCTGACTCCACAGACCTAAAATCTACATGGGAAAAATAAAACACGACAGATTGCTTTTCTACGGCTCACCACCTGCAGGGCACGAAATCGAGGTCAGGTGCTATGGCCACTAGGCAGTAGGCAGGAGCGGGCGCCTGGGTGCACCGCCCCCTGGTGGCGTAGACTAGCTCTGGGGACATGGAACATCACCTCACTGGAAGGGAAGGAACCTGAGCTGGTCTAGGCATAGATTGTCCATAACAAACACCATGTTCGAGCATAAGGTTGCTCATAAGTGTACTTGGTACCAGAGCATCTTAGGTCAAAGGTCAATGATTGACTTCATAGTCATATTGTCAGACCTGCGGCTGTATGTTTTGGACACTCGGGTGAAGACAGGAGCAGAGCTGTCAACTGATCACCACCTGGTGGTGAGTTGGATCCGATGGCAGGGGAGGCTGCAGGACAGACCTGGTAAACCCAAGCGTGTAGGGAGGGTGAACTGAGAATGTATGGTGGAGGGCCTTGTCCGTGGGGTTTTCAACTTCCACCTCCAGAAGAGTTTCTCCTGCATCCTGGGGGAAGCTGGGGACATGGAGTCTGAGTGAGCCATGTTCAAAGCCTCCATTGCTGAAGCAGCTGTTGGGAGCTGTGGCCAGAAAGTCACTGGTGCCTGTCGTGGCGGCAACCCAAAAACCCGCTGGTGGACACCAGTGGTGAGGGAAGCCGTCAGGCTGACCAAGGAGGCTTTTTAGGCCTGGCTGGCTTGGGGGTCACCTGAAGCAGCTGACAGGTACTGGTCGGCCAAAAGGGCTGCAGCTGCAGCAGTTGTGGAAGCTGAAACTCGGGTGTGGGAGGAGTTCAGGAAGGCTATAGAGAAGGACTTTCGGTTGGCCTCGAGGAAGTTCTTGCAAACCATTTGACGCCCCAGTAAAGAGAGGCAGGGCTTTGCTCAGGTTGTGTACAGTCGGGGTGGAGAACTGCTGACTTGTACTGGGGACATTGTCGGGCAGTGGAAAGAGCACTTCAAGGAACTCCTGAATCCGGTAAACAACATCTCTGTGGAGGAGGCAGAGCCTGAAGAATCAGGGGATCTTTGTTCATATCCATGGCAGAGGTCGCCGAGGTAGTTAAGAAGCTCCTCAGTGGCAAGACGTCAGGTGTGGACGAGATTCGCCGTAAGATGCTGAAGGCTCTGGACATTGTTGGACTGTCATGGCTGGCACATCTCTACAATGTCGCGTGGTCATCCGGTACTGTGCCTGTGAAGTGGCAGACCAGGGTGGTGGTTCCCGTTTTTAAAAAGGGGAACCGGAGAGTGTGTGCCAACTACCGGGGTATCACACTTCTCAGCCTCCCCAGGAAAGTTTACTCTAGGGTGCTGGAAGGGAGGCTCCGACCAATTGTCAAACTTTGGATTCAGGAGGAGCAATGCAGATTCCGTCCCAGTCATGGAACAGTGGACCAGCTCTTTACCCTTGCAGAGCTGCTGAGGGGATCATGGGAGTTCGACCTGCCAGTCTACATGTGCTTTGTGGATCTGGAAAAGGCCTATGACTGTGTCTCCCGAGGGGTTCTGTGGGGGGTACTGCAGGAATGTGTTGTACCTGGCCCGTTGATACGAGCCATTCAGTCCCTGTACAACCAAAATGAGAGCTGTGTCCACATACTTGGCACAAAGTCAGACACATTTCCAGTGGGTGTTCGACTCCGCCAAGGCTGCCCCTTGTCTCCAATCCTGTTTGTGGTGTTCATGAACAGGATGTCAAGGTGCAGCCAGGGTAAGGAGGGTGTCCAGTTTGGGGGCATCTGGGTCGCATCTCTGGTTTTTGTAGATGATGTGGTTCTGTTGGCTTCCTCAGACCGTGACCTTCTGCAAGCACTGGAGCGGTTTGTGGCCGAGTGTGAATCGGCGGGAATGCGGATCAGCACTTTCAAATCTGAGGCCATGGTTCTCTGCTGGAAACTGGTGAATTGCTTGCTCTGGGTTGGGGGGAGTTGCTTCCCCAAGCAAAGGAGTTCAAGTATCTCGGAATCTTGTTCACGAGTGATGGGAAAATGAAGCGAGAGATGGACAGGAGGATTGGTGCAGTGTCAGCAGTAATACGAGCATTGTACCCAACCTTTGTGGTGAAGAGGGAGCTGAGCCACAATGCGAAACTATCCATTTACCAGTCCATCTACGTTCCAACCCTTCCCTATGTTCATGAGCTCTGGGTAGTGACCAAAAGAACAATATTGCACATATAAGTGGCTGAAATGAGCTTCCTCCACAGGGTGGCTTGGCTCAGCCTTAAAGATAAGGTGAGAAGCTCAGACATCCGGAGGGAGCTCGGAGTAGAGATGCTGCTCCGTCAAAAGGAGCCAGTTGAGGTGGTTTGGACATCTGATTCTGATGCCTCTGGGCATCTTCCTTTGGAGGTTTTCCGAACATGCCCGCCTGGGAGGAGACCCCGGGGCAGGCCCAGAACCTGCTGGAGGGATTGTATATCTTGTCTGGCCTGGGAACGCCTCGGGATCCCCCAGGATGAGCTGGAAAGTGTTGCTGGAGGGAGGGACAACTGGCACAACCTGCTTTTCCTACAGCCTCCATGACCCGGCCCCATTTAAGTTAATAAGATAATAATAAGATAAGATACACTATATTGCCAAAAGTATTCGCTCACCTGTCTTGACTCGCATATGAACGTAAGTGACATCCCATTCCTAATCCATAGGGTTATATATGACGTCAGTCCACCCTTTGCAGCTATAACAGCTTCAACTCTTCTGGGAAGGCTGTCCACAAGGTTTAGGAGTTTGTTTATATGAATTTTTGACCATTCTTCCAGAAGCACATTTGTGAGGTCACACACACTCGTTGGACGAGAAGGCCTGGCTCTCAGTCTCTGCTCTAATTCATCCCAAAGGTGTTCTATCGGGTTGAGGTCAGGACTCTGTGCAGGCCAGTCAAGTTCATCCACACCAGACTCTGTCATCCATGTCTTTATGGACCTTGCTTTGTGCACTGGTGCGCAGTCACGTTGTAAGAGGAAGGAGCCAGCTCCAAACTGTTCCCACAAAGTTGGGAGCATGGAATTGACCAAAATGTCTTGGTATGCTGAAGCATTCAGAGTTCCTTTCACTGGAACTAAGGGGCCAAGCCCAGCTCCTGAAAAACAACCCCACACCATAATCCCCCCGCCACCAAACTTTACACTTGGCACAATGCAGTCCGACAAGTATCGTTCTCCTGGCAACCACCAAACCCAGACTCATCCATCAGATTGCCAGATGGAGAAGCACGATTCGTCACTCCAGAGAACGCATCTCCACTGCTCTAGAGTTCAGTGGCGGCGTGCTTTACACCACTGCATCCGACGCTTTGCATTGCACTTGATGATGTATGGCTTGGATGCAGCTGCTCGGCCATGGAAACCCATTCCATGAATCTCTCTGCGCACTGTTCTTGAGCTAATCTGAAGGCCACATGAAGTTTGAAGGTCTGTAGTGATTGACTCTGCAGAAAGTTGGCGACCTCTTCGCACTATATGCCTTAGCATCTGCTGACCCCGCTCCGTCAGTTTATGTGGCCTACCTACTTTGTGGCTGAGTTGCTGTCGTTCCAACACATTTCCACTTTCTTATAATACAGCTGACAGTTGACTGTGGAATATTTCGGCGTGAGGAAATGTCACGACTGGATTTGTTGCACAGGTGGCATCCTATCACAGTTCCACGCTGGAATTCACTGAGCTCCTGACAGCGAGCCATTCTTTCACAAATGTTTGTAAAGGCAGTCTGCATGCCTAGGTGCTTGATTTTATACACCTGGGGTCATGGAAGTTATTGGAACACCTGATTCCGATTATTTGGATGGGTGAGCGAATACTTTTGGCAATATAGTGTAGACGTTGGTGCTGTTTATTTCTATGTGTGTTGACAAGAGAAGAGAGTTAGCATCCAGTAAATATTAGCTTTGATGTGAATTAGCAATGCTAACTGAGCTAGCTGCTCAGTCATAGCCTGATTACAGTTAAATGTAGCAGCATCGAGATGTTTGTGTTGTTTCATGTAAGCAGCTGAAGTGTATTGTGTAATGTGTGGTACATTTAGTTAATAAAACTGTCAGTGGAGACACTGGTTCATGTTTATGTAATGTATAGAAAACCTAAATGTGATTAAAACAGTAACATTAAGGTTCTGTGTTGTCAGTAGTCCTGAATATCTGCTGAGTCTCTTAAGTTATACTGGAGAACACAGTAAATCTACTCTCTAATTGTTAACGTTTAATGATTCACGTGTTGTAGTACTTCTTACTGCAGTTTAGATTGGAAAAATAAACTCCCAGAATATGACCACAGTAACAATTAACACTACAGTTTTTACATTTAAATTGCAGCACAGATAAGCTAAAGAATAAAGTCCTCTCAACTCCTCTCCCCTAAAACTAGTGACAAAAGGCCTTTCTGTCTTTCAGTGCTTGGAAAACTACATAACATAGGAAATCTTCCAGGATCACTTTAAAATGAACCTCTGCTGCTGATGCTGATGCTGTGATGTCTCTCTTCATTTCAGGTGTCTCATATTCACTGTGAGGCTTTTCCGAGTGAAGCCGACAGAAGGAAAACCTCATCTGGTTGTGAAGAAGGAGACTGAATGGACAACATCCTGAGTGAACCACTTCCTGTTTAGCTTTTACTTACAGAAGTATAGATCGACTCTTTTGGTAGTTCATTACTCTCTGTTCTTAGAGTTCACAGGTTCCATTTATTCCATGTATTGCCTTTCACTTAATCTCTGCTGTTGTAGCATAAACACAATACAGTGTACATGTTGCTATCATTTACAGCAGATATGCAGCATTAAAGCACAAACACATTCAAGGCAAGAGCTTCATTATTTTCCTTATTGCACATTTTAAAATTACATTATTTAACAATTCTGAACTGTATAGATGTGTAAATGCATGTAATAAATGGATAAAATAAATAATGTGTTGCTTACAGTGACGTGTAAATACTGAACAGTCACAAGGCAAGTTGTATTATGAAGAGAGAAGCTGAATCTGCAGCGTTATTGTTATTACTGAAACGATGAGGAGGACATCAGTGCTACTCTTCCTCACAGTCTGGAAACGTAACCTGAGATTTACAGAACAACTTTAAAACACAACATTAGAACACATTTTACTATCAGAGGTTACAGTCTGTTAACTTACAGTAACTTCAGCTACATTAACGTAGGTCACTGCTTTATGTGTGATATTGTCCAGATGTGGAGAAGAGTACAACTAGATGATTTTAACACTTACCTGTAGAGTTTATCGTCACTTCTGGAGGCTAACGTTGTTAGCAGCAGTGTCAGTAAACAGCAGAAGCTGGTAAATGTGGGCGGGACAGAGAGTTCTGGGCTCTCAGTCAGTCTGACCAATCACTGCTCTCCGGCTCCACCCTCTGAAAATCTTTTTTCCGTCTCTGGCTCCAAAAATCCAAGATGGCAACCAGGAAGTAGCAAAACCCTGGCTTCATTTTCTCTGTGCAGAAACCAGCGAGTGACATCACGTTAGCTACATCCATCTTTATTATACAGTCAGTGGTCAAGACCCCCAGTATTGGTAAATAATTACCTTACTGTAATTCTATATTGCATTTTTATATTTTATAATCAAAATGATGTGACATTTTAATTATAGACCATGTGTATATATCAGTGGAAGACAGCCAGGGTTTCAACTTCTCTTAAGGATTTGGAGAGAGCTGTAGGAGAAGTAAAGAATGGGAAATCCATACATCAGGTGGCAAGGCAGATGAAGATCGACAGAATGACTTTAAAGCGATTTATGGACAAAAAAAATAAATAAATAAAGACAAAAAGAAACCAGAACAGGGTTTGAAAGAACAAGATATGCCCATCAGGTCTTGGATGAACAAATGGAAACAGATCTTGCATTATATGAGGTATAAAATTTTCAATTTTATTTCAATGTAATTGATGGCACATTTTGCCAAATATCATTAAACCCAAACCAATTATTCCCAGGGATGTCCCACATCCTGAAGTATATGCACATGTTTTATTTTTAGACATTACTGTCATGCCTCCACTGAAACACACCTCAAGTAAAAACTGACTCATTTACCCCACTCTCCCCTATATATCCCCTATATATATATGTAATATCCTGATAAACATCAGTTATTACACTGCCAAGTGATGCGGTGGAGTTATGTGATGATCAGCATATGTGAATCCTTCTGTCTGTTCGCAACATTACTCAAAAACGGCAAACCACGGTTTGCTTGTTTGTTGACACTAACAGAGCCCATGACATTACACAGGTGTGTATCGTGTAGCGATGGAAACTGATGCTGTGTCTCCTGATGACGTCCTCAAGAGGAAGCATGTAAAGATTAAAAACAACAGGACCTAAAATTGAGTCACACCTAATTTCATGGGTTCCTGAGGAACATGTATCCATGCTTACACCAAAACATCAGTCAGTGATGTAAGAGGTAAGAGGTTCTTATATTCCCGTTTCTGTGTAGTGTACTTAACCATCTGCTGTGGTCATTCTGATGATTTACTATACCACACATAATATTTTTAGCCAAATGTTTGATGGAACTTAGTGATTGCATTTTTATTTTTTAAAAATCATATTTATCAGTGCTATAAATGTTTTAAAATTCATCATTGTACTGCTTATTCCACTGGAAAAGTATATAAACATTAAAAAATGCTAGCACACCTTATTTTTGTGTATATATTTAATTAATGTGTGAGTATGGGAGCCACTGTCTGTTTAGATGTGATTATTCAGTGTTTATGTGCAGGAGAGCTGCAGGAGGTTCTGGAAATGAAATAAAACATGGATGCCACCCTTATCAGCTGAAACCAGACTTAGGGTGCTAGATGTTCGATAACCAAAACAACGTTCAGTCACACACATACTTACTGGGTGCTACATCTTTCTGTCAGCTAGACCTGGTGATCAAGAAATGTGTGGAGGAAGGAGATATACAATGTTGTGAAGATAATATTGCTGACGCCCCTCATCTCCACAGAATTACTGTGAAAACAACGCAGAAAAACATAGCACTCTCTGCAATGACCTGCTCCATGTTTTGCTTTGCCACAATTAAAGACAAAAGAAAGCAGAGGTAAGGCATATATATATATATATATATATGTGTGTATATATATATATATATATATATATATATACATATGACATACAGTTGCTCTTGTTCCTCTTGTTCAAAGCAGCATTTAATCAATTGGCATGTTCTAATTGCAACATTTTTGGTGTAATGTGCATGATTTTGATGTTTTTAGATTCTAATTTTACATAATTGCTGCAGAGACCTCTGTCTGATGTCATTGAAATTATCGTTTTTGAATTTGTAACAGACAAACATGGCTGAATCAAGAGACGTTGGTGAGTTTTTTTTAATTTCTCTCTCTCTCTCTCTCTCTCTCTCTCTCTCTCTATATATATATATATATATATGTATATATATATATATGTATATATACATATATATATATATATATATATATATATATATATATATATATATATATATATATATATATATATATATATATATATATATATATGGGATAAAACTTGAAATATATATGGACCATTCTACCGAATTGGTTGAAATTGCAGTCCCACAATGAAAATCTTATTTTGAAAAATAATTAAGTGTTCAGACCTTGCATACATGCTTAAATCATGTTATGATCTATTTCATCACATTAATTGAGATACCATTAAATATATATAAAAAATCATCTTATATGTCACTTAATATATATATGTGTGTGTGTACACACACACACACACACACACACACACACACATATATGTATATATACATACATATATACACTACTCAAAATAAGCTAGGGATATTGTTATTTACATGAGTGCTTTTCCTATTTAGTCTGAATTTTAATGAAATAAGTAATAGTGCCCTTTGATATTACTATTAATGAATGAGAAGAAGCACCATTTTCATCAGTGCAATATTTATTACCCCAGCAATTTACACAATAACAAAGATAGCCCCAAATAACCAAAATTGACAATGTCAGTAGCAGGTGTTTCCACCATTTGCCACAATGACAGCTTGACAGCGACGTCTCATGCTCCTATCTAGCCTCATGATGTTGTTCTGAGGCAATGCGTTCTACTCCTCCACAAGTGTTACACGCAGTTCTACCAGGTCACATGGGGGTGGGGTGTGCATATATATATGTGTATATATATATATATATATATATATATATATATATATATATATATATATATATATATATATATATATATATATATATATATATAAATATATATATATATATATTTGTGTGTGTGTCATTCCAAAATTGGAGGATATTTGGGCTTTTGAAAAATAAACTTTTACAATTTTCTACTACATACTCGTCAATAAGAAGTAAGAGTAAAGCTAGCTATTTATTATTATTATTATTATTATTATTATTATTATTATTTATCTAGCTATTATTGCTGACCAAAGGCCAAACTTACTGATAAGAAAAGGTAAAGAAAAAAGTAAAAAAGAACTTTTCTTAACATTAAGTCAAGGCTGACAATGTTATGAAAATCTGAAAAATAGAAGAGAGGACATAGCTTTGCTCTACCCATTCTTTAGGAAAGCTGTTTGATGATGTTAATTTCAGTGTATCATGCCAGTCACTGTTTTCTTCTTCTTCTACCAGCTAAAACGGTTATGCTAATAGGGTTGTATGCATGTTGTGGGACACTCGTTCGATGCATAATAATTATTTTTAAAATTTTATGCTAATTAAAAAAAATGTCCCCACAATTACAAGAGATAATAATAATAATAATAATAATAATAATAATAATAATAATAATAATAATAATAATAATAATAATAATAATATCCAAAAAAAGGAGATTTCAATTTAACTTTAACTGTTTTACTGTGAGGCAATTTGGTCATCAAGGGAACGGGACAAGAGAGAAATGGCATTTTAGGGGGTACTCATGACTTATTTAGTATTTTAGAAATATATATATATATATATATATATATATATATATATATATATATATATATATATATATATATATATATATATATATATATATATATGTACAGTGGATATAAAAAGTCCACACACCCCTGTTCAAATTCCAGGTTTTTGTGACGTAAAAAAATGACACCAAGATAAATAATTTCACAACTTTTTCCACCTTTAATGTGACCTATAACCTGTACAACACAACTGAAAAACAAACTGAAACCTTTCAGGGAGGTGAAGTAAAAATAAACAACTGAGATAATGAGGTTGCATAAGTGTGCACACCCTCTTATAACTGGGGATGTGACTGTGTTCAGATTTAACCAATTACATTCAAACTCATGTTAAATTGGAGTCAGCACACACCTGTCACCATTTAAAGTGCCTCTCATCAACCACAAATAAAGTTCAGCTGGTCTAGTAGGCTTTTCCTGACATTTTTGTAGCCACATCTTCCAGCACAAGCCATGGTCCGCAGAGAGTTTCCAAACCTCCGGGGGGTCTCATTGTTCAAAAATATCAGTCAGGTGAAGGGTACAAAAGAATTTCCAAGGAATTAAATATACCATGGAACACAGTGAAGACAGTCATCAGCAAGTGGAAAAAATATGGCACAACAGTGACATTACCAAGAACAGGACGTCCGTCCAAAATTGATGATGAGACGAGAAGAAAACTGGTCAGGGAGGCTGCCAAGAGGCCGACAGGAACATTGAAGGAGCTGCAGGAATTTCTGGCAAGTACTGGCTGTGTAGTACATGTGACAACAATCTCCCGTCTTCTTCATATGTCTTGGCAATGGAGTAGGGTGGCAAGACAGAAGCCTTATCTCACAAAGAAAAACATCCAAGCCCAAACATCCAAGCCCAAACATCATTTCGCAAAAACACATTTGAAATCTCCCAAACGCATGTGGGAAAATGTGTTATTGTCTGATGAAACCAAAGTTGAACTTTTTGGCCATAATTCCAAAAGGTATATTTGGCATAAAAACAACACTGCTCATCACCAAAAGAACATCACACTTACAGTGAAGCATGGTGGTGGCAGCATTATGTATTGGGGCTGTTTTTCTTCAACTGGAACTGAGGTCTTAGTCAGGGTGGAGGGAATTATGAATTCCAAATACCAGTCAGTGTTGGCACAAAACCTTCAGGCTTCTGTTAGAAAGCTGAAGATGAAGACGAACTTCATCTTTCAGCACGACAATGACCCAAAGCACACATCCAAATCAACAAAAGAATGGCTTCACCAGAATAAGATTGAGGTTTTGGAATGGCCCAGACCTGAATCTGATCGAATATCTGTGGGGTGATCTGAAGAGGGCTGTGCACAGAAGATGCCCTCGCAATCCGTCAGATTTGGAGCGGTTTTGCAAATAAGAGTGGGCAAATATTGCCACATCAAGATGTGCAATGCTGATAGACTCCTATCCAAAAAGACTGAGTGCTGTAATAAAAGCCAAAGGTGCTGCAACAAAGTATTAGTTTAAGGGTGTGCATATTTATGCAACCAGGCTATTTTAAGTTTTTTATTTTTTTTATTTTTCCCCTTTAAAGGTTTCAGTTTGTTTTTCAATTGCGTTGTAGAGGTTATAGGTCACATTAAAGGTGAAAAAAGTTGTGAAATTATTTAACTTGGTATCATTTTCTTACGTCACAAACACCTGGCAGTTGAACAGGGGTGTGTAGACTTTCTAATATCCACTGTGTATATATATATATATATATATATATATATATATATATATATATATATATATATATATATATATATATATATATATATATATATATATATATATATATATATATAAAAATATTGAATTTATTCCATTGCCTTCCAACTGTCAATACTTTTCAGCCACCTGATCATATCACAATTAAATTGGACAGGACGCAATACCCTGGAAGCCATTGAAGCATCCTATGTTGAACACCAGGGGCTGCACAGTGGCGTAGTGGTTAGCACTTTCACCTTGCAGCTAGAAGATCCCTGGTTCGCGTCCCGGCTTTCCCGGGATCTTTCTGCATGGAGTTTGCATGTTCTCCCTGTGCACGCGTGGGTTCTCTCCGGGTACTCCGGCTTCCTCCCACAGTCCAAAAATATGCTGAGGTTAATTGATTATTCTAAATTGCCCGTAGGTGTGAATGTGAGAGTGCTTGTTTGTCTTTGTATGTGGCCCTGCGACAGACTGGCGACCTGTCTAGGGTGTCCCCTGCCTTCGCCCGAGTCAGCTGGGATAGGCTCCAGCCCCCCCGCGACCCTAGTGAGGATTAAGCGGTGTATAGATAATGGATGGATGGATGGATGGATGTTGAACACCACTCTTTCATTCTCTAATCTGGACGTTGTGGCTCTTTGGCAGTGGAAACATTTCTGATGTCATTCGTTTAACCTACGATGAGAAAATGTGTTTCCCTCAAAACGTAGCTGAGACTGCAGTTTAGTTAAATAGGAACATCATTTTTGAGAGACAAGGTTAATGGAAGAGAAGGAGGTTGAGAAGGCGACAGACTAATGATTAGGATCATGAAAGGAATAGCAAGGTCTTCGGTAGAACAATATCACGTGAAGAGGTTCAGCTGGTTTCCCACTTTGCACCCCTTTTCTGGCCCCCTACATACTGTAAGATGTGTTGTAGAGTGTCTTCTCATCAGTGCTCTCATTTGTTAAACAAATGCTGTTCTATCCATTTTTGACCAACAGAACAAAGACTACAGAGCAGTAAGATGACCCAAACAGAACAAAACTGGACAGTGGAAAACACAGTGCAGTCAGAAGACAAACAAACACAAGTTGGCATAAAAATCGAAAGGGAAACTATAAAAAAACACAGACAACTAACATTTCAAATAATTGAGGAGATTGCCCAACTTTTGGAAGAGACACAAACAGAGAGAAATGAAATTGACTTCCTGAAGACACAGACAGAGCAGCAACAGGAGAACATTGAAAGACTGACATCTGAAAAACACGAGCAGTTCTTACTAATAAAAAGGCTGAAATTACAGATAGAAAATGTTATTGAGAAACTTCTGGAAAACAAAGAAACTGCCCTTCAAGGAAAAGCACTACTACTGAAAATCCAGAATGAAATTTATCAAGAAAGAGAAACTCTGGACAGAAGACATTATGACATCATCAATGAGCAACGCAGGTTGGCCAAGATCAAGTATGATAAGACAATATCACAAGCAAATAATGAGTCCAAAGAACCTATGGAACAGATACAACAAAGGCAGAACTTAATAGAAAGGCTGATGGCTGACAGTGAAAGCCTAATTGATAAAAACAGGAACAAAATGGTTCAAACAAAGAAGGCACAAGAGCAAATACAGAAAACCATAGCAAATACAGAGCAGGAGTTAAAGATAGTTAAAAGAGAAATTTTACAAAACAGAGATCATGTTGAGAAAATTAAACATACAATGAATGGAAAGATCAACAAGCTAAAGCAAAGGTGGGCAAACAGTCAGAGAGATGCTCAAGTGGAGAAGGCCACAGAGATGGAAAGCAGAGACAGAAAGAGAGAAAAACAAGTCAGATTTGAAACTGTGAAGGCAAAACTCAGCAGAATCCAAGAAGGCATAGAAAACGTGTGGGATGTGATGGAATACTGTGAACAACAGCTGGATGTGACTATGAGAGAAAGATGGAAGCTAAAGACAGAAACCAGTCAAATGGACAACATAAAACTAGACTCCCATAAGCAGCAACAAGAAACAGATGGAAACATAACAGTTACACAGAGCGAAACAGAGATATGGGATGACATGCAAAGACAAGACATAGGGAGCAAGTTAGCACAGATACAATCAGAAAGAGCTGAGATAGCAAGAATAAAAAATAAAATACAGACAAATAGAGAAAACGTACAGAGAGACAGACAGCTGACTAAAACAGAAACAGATACAATGAAGTGTATGAGGGAGTATACTGAAAAGCAAAAACAGGAGCTGGACAGCAAGTTACTGATGACAAAATCAGAGATGAGAGAGATGGAAGTTATGAGCAATGAGACTGAAATGAAGAAGAAAGAGCTGGCAAAAATGATAAGAATGAGCAGAAGAAAAATGGGGGAGAGCAGCAGGACAAAGGAAGATGTTGAAAATTCTAAACAAGACATGGGGGAAAGACAAGGTAGGAGTCAGAGGCAGACATCAGAACAAATGCAGGAATTGAACATGGAGAACAAATTAAGACAAGCTGATAGAACCAGAGAATTAATGTTGGTGGAAGACAGCAGGGAGGACACCAAAGACAAAGTGAGCGCTGTTGAATTAGAAGACATCAAAAAGTTCCTACATTTGGTGGGAGAAGATACAGAGCAGAGCTTGAGGGACTTCACAGAAAAAAAGAGCAAAACCAAATGGATGAAATTTCAAACAAGAAACAAGAGACAAGAGGTCAGCCAGCAGCTGGAGAAGACCATAAAAGAGAGGGATGAATTAGCTATCATGAAGTTAAAAATACAACAACAAGGACAGAAAGTTGAACAAAAACTGGAAGGTGCTATGACCACAATTCTGTCAATGGCTGCAATGAATACTAACATAGAAAAAACTGCAGCAGAGATTAACAGCACCTGGGAGGAAATGTTAAGAACCCAAAGGAAGACTGGAAAAAACAAGGAAGAAGCAAAAACATACATGGTAAGTCTTTTGTTGTTATTGTTTTTTTATTCTGGTCAAGTAATAGCCTTTCCACAGCATTTATTTTTGTATATCAAAGCAGAAAAGAAAAAATATATTTCACTGACTAAATAATGAGTGCTTTCATTTTAGCAATGTTTCATCTGATGCTTTAATGGAGCTGAGACCTTACTAATATTATTAGCCACACCTGTGCTTTTCTGCTATGTTTTCCTGTGAAATATCTGCTGTGAAAAAGGCATAGAGCTTACTATGATACCACAATATAATGTTGGGAATTAAAGGTGATGAGATTATAAAGTGTCATCAGAATAGTTTGAGAGACGCTTATTGTTTAGACAAAGTGGTCTGTTCACCTTCTACAACCACTTTACACATTAAAACATCAGTAACCATCATTTACTAGTTTATATTTGACAGATTTGCACTGCATAGGTTACTGATGCAGTCTATTTTTTTTTGAAAACTGTGAGCAAAAGATATGAAAAAGATATGATGTCTTAACTTCTTAAAGAGCCACTCTTCTTTAAATAATAATTTATGTACATTTTGATAGACTGCGTAAGTGTGGTAATAAGTTTACATACACTAGTTAGACTTTGCATTTCATGACAGTTTTGATTTGTATTGGTCTTCAGGCTAAATGACTAAATCTACTGGGTCAAAAATATACATACAACAACTTGAATAACAAATTTCAGAACAAGTCAAAAAAGTCACATGGAGACATTTAAGCACACAGTGCATGGTCCAGTTGTCTCCCTGCCACGATAAAGGAGAAAACACAAGCTATCACATGCTGCAGAGAGACAGATGGTCAGGATGGTCAAGAGCCATCCAAAAATAAAAAACAGCAGGTCTGCTATGAATTAGAGGCTGCTGAACACAGCTGTCAGTATCCACGGTTGAGTGTGTTTTGCATCACCATGGGCTGAGAGGCTCTATGAAAGAAGGAAGCAATTCCTCTACAGGTAGCAACTTAAGGCTCAAATGTAGTTTGCTGCTGGTCATATAGACAAATAAACGGTCTTCTGGAGGAAAGTTCTGTGGTCAGATGAAACAAAAATGTAGTTATTTGGCCACATCCATCCATCCATTATCTATACACCGCTTAATCCTCACTAAGGTCGCGGGTGGGGGGGGAGCTGGAGCCTATCCCAGCCGATTCGGGCGAAGGCAGGGGACACCCTAGACAGGTCGCCAGTCTGTCGCAGGGCTACATATAGAGACAAACAATCACTCTCACATTCACACCTACGGGCAATTTAGAATGATCAATTAACCTCAGCATATTTTTGGACTGTGGGAGGAAGCCGGAGTACCCAGAGAAAACCCACGCATGCACAGGGAGAACATGCAAACTCCATGCAGAAAGATCCCGGGAAAGCCGGGACACGAACCAGGGATCTTCTCGCTGCAAGGCGAAAGTGCTAACCACTACGCCACTGTGCAGCCCTTATTTGGCCACAGTGATCAGGAATATGTTTGTAAGGTGAGCACTTTAACCTCCAGAACACTGTACTTACTGTCAAACACGGCAGTAGCAGTATTATGCTCTAAGGCTGTTTTGGTGCAAATGGAGCTGATCCTTTAACACCAAGTGAAGGAAATAATGAAGAATAATAATTACCTCCAAAGTCTTAAGAAAAACAAACATTCTCCAGAAGGTTGGTTCTTGGATGAGGTTGGGTGTTCCAACAAGACAAAGACCCTAAGCACACTTAAAAATGATAAATAAATATCTGAATCAGGCTAGAATTAAGGTTTTAAACTGGCCTCCCCAATGTCTTCAAAGACAGACTCGATGAACTCGCACGTCTTGATGTCTGTCCACCACTGAGGCAGTTCGATCACACGTCCCCTGCCATGCGAAGCCGGTCTTTATAGCAGCAGATGGAATGAGCTGCTGGTGTGAGGTTCTCACAGCCACTCCTAATCCACTGATCAGCAGCTACAGAAAGCCTCACAGACCGGCAACACACCGGCAGGGGAACAGATGGCCGGAAGGGGGCGGGGATAGACCAGGCCTGTAACAGATTCATTACACATAAACTGAAATATTTCAAGCTTTTATTTGTTTTAACTTTGATGCTAAATTAGAGCTCATGAGGATTTCTGATATTAATGAGCTGTAAGCCATAGTCATCAAAATTAATACAAAAAGTTTGAAATATTTCGCACAACATAATGAATATAGAATAGACGAAAATGTACCTTTTTTAAATTAAAAAAATCACTTTTTCATGATATTCAAATTCTTTTGAGGCACAATAATGATTGATGACTTATAGTTGCTCAAACAAAAACAAAAAGATTAATTTTTTTTTTTTTTGTGAAGGACAAGCTTTCCATGAAAGGTGAGCTCCACAGATGGATTTTGTCTCCAATCAAAAAGACTTTTGCATCAAAACTTCGACAACCACAAAGGGAAACTGGCATAGACTCCTTCAAAGATCAAACATTGAAAATTCCAGCTGAAAACAAAAAAGCAGAGGATCAACGTATAACAGAAGCTGTGTTTTTGCATCACATAGTCACATTACAAAATTGGAATCAAAGTGACGAAATAACAGAACAGAAGCATAAGCATTCAGAGCGCAAACTTTTTCTTGTCATGGACATGGAAGAAGAGCAGAATATTTGCTTACAGATTAGGACAGAAATTGATGAAGGAGCATTAATAGAAAATAATGAGACCAACTTTCTGATAAATTTGAGGGAGAAGGAAGAAATGAAAAAAAAATTATCCAAACTCAAGGAAAAGGAGGAGGAAATAAAGGAGCAGATGAAGTATGCTATGGAGAACATGGAAGAAAATAGTCAAGAGATTAAAAGACTCATGGAAATAAATGACTTGAAGAGCCAGAGACCAGAGACTACTGTCAAGCAAACTGGAGATCTGGAGGAAAGAGGGACTGAGCTTTTGGAAGAAATAGAGCTGAACAGTAGTGACATTTTGACTACAAATGTCAATGGAAAAATGAAATATGAAGTGCAAGTTCAAATGAATGGCAAAAACAGGAAACGCCAGTCTGACATGATGAGACTGGATGTTAAGCCAAGAAAGCAAAGTCAGGAGTCAAGAGAAGATCTATGGACACATGCTGAGGAGATGAATGGAGATTCTGATAAAAAGTGTACAGAAAGTACAGTTATACAAAGATTTAGTGGAAAGTTTTATACAACTCAAGAAATCATGAGATCGGTAAAAGTACAACTTGAGAACCACACTGAAAAAAGTAAAATCAAAGACTATACAAAGAAAAACTGTAAAATTCAGCGATTGCTGCAAGATATGAAACAGTTCCAAGAGCTTTTGAAAATGCTGAAAACTGCAATAAAGCAAAGTGAAATGTGCCACAAAGAAGAAATGACCAACATGAAGTCAATGAAAACTGCTGCAAAAAAAGGGGAAAGAGAACTGGATCAGAAATTACAGAAAATTTTGAAAGAGAGAGATGCATTAGAAATGTTAAAAATAAAAATACAGAGAGAAACTGAAGTGTTTCAACAGAGGTTGGAGAAAGTGGGAAAAGTTAAGAGAACTGTAGAGAAAATGGTTGTTAAGACAAGAAAGAAAAGTGAAAACGTAGAGAATAATTTGAAAGAGACTGAAGTAAAACTGAGGCAGTTAGAAGACCTGAACTGTAGAATTGAAGCTACAAAACTAGACATGGAAAACTGTTTAACCTCCCAGGAAAGAGCTGAGCTCGAAAAATACAAGATTGAAATAAGGCAGAAAAAGCACAGAGAATCTGCAGTGGAAAAAGCTGAGAGGCAGAAGGAAAGTGTTAAAAAAAGTGTCAGTGCTAAAACAGACACAGAAAGGGAGAAGTTGACAGAAAAGACAAAAGGCCAAGAAACAGAGTCAATGGAAAATGAAAACTTCAACTGTGAAACTAAGCAACTAAAAAAGGCCAAAATTGAGGAAGTGAAACAAACAATGGAGAGAGAACTAATTGAAGCAAAAGGACAAAACATGAACAACTTACAGGTGAATACTGAACAAAAGAAAAATGAAATCAATGAACTAAAGCAAATAAACAAAAGAGAAATAAGAGAAATGGAGCTGCTGAAGTCCGAGCTGGAAATGAAGAGACAAGAAAATGAACGCATGTTTAGAAAAAATGTGAGAAAAAAGGAGGAGAATGAAATTCTGTGGAATGAATTACAAGAAGAAAAGAAATCACTGAGGAGAGAGACCAAAAAGAGTAGAAGAGAATTAGACCAAAGATTGGAAAAAAACGCAAGACACAGGGATGAGTTAGAGTTGTTAAGAATAAAAATGAGAGAACAGAAGGAGGAGCTGGAAGAGGAGAGGATGAGGATCCAAGACCTGACAGTTCTCATCTATGAATACAGAGAACATGAAAAACACAGTTTGGAAAAGAAAGACATGAAAAGCTTCAGTAAGATAATCAGAATGGTACATGAGACCTCAAAAGTCACTGATTCCATTAGTAACCTTCAAAACATAAGACAAAAATTCCATGTACACTTAGAAATAATTATGAGAGACATGGGAATTCTTGAAAATGTAAGTGTTTATTTAAGGAAACAAGGAGATGGACTAAAAGCACTAAAAACTAAAAATATGAATGTAAGGGACTACATGGGCAGAGTAAAATCTCAGATAAAGGACTTTGAAAAAATTACTACACGAGCAAAAGCAGAGATGGACAAAATGTTTAACATCAGGGATGACATCCAAAAACAAAAACAGGAGCTTGCCATCACACAAGAGAAAGCTAAAAGAGAAAGACAAGAGATGGAGGTGTTAACGTCTGAGTTGGAAATGAAGAAAAGAGAAAATCAACAGATCATTCGAAAATGTATTCAAACAGAGCAGGAAGGTAAAAAAGTGTGGGCTGCTGTCAAAGAAGAGAAAGATCTCCTCAAGAGGGAAACACAGAAGAGAAAGAAGGAGCTCAACCTGCAACTGGAAAGGATCATCAGAGAGCGGGATAAACTGGAGATTATGAACTTGAGATTGAAAAGTAAAACGGATGAGGGCAGAAGTAAAATGGTGAAGTCAAGGACATCAGTCATCACAGATTTTCAAAATCAAGTTCAGAAGCACTGGGAACTAATTGAGATGTGTATTGAGAAATATAAGCACATGAAGACACATTGTACACTTATGATTGCAGCAGTTAAAGATGAAAAACAACATATCAAGGTACAGGCAAAATTAACCACTCTCACAAGGGAAGAAGTTGCAAATACTAGGATAGAGATGAAAAAACGAATGGAAGTGATGATACATGAATTTAAAAATGTGCAACAAAAACAAGAATATTTGGGACAAGTTGAAACAAATATCCAAAAAGAGAAAAACTCAATCAAGAGCGAGAAGAAGAGAACCACTGAGAAAACAGAGATGATACTTCTGAGAAAAGAGGAGCGAGAGAATGAAACAGAGATACAGAAGGGTGAGATGATGATACTGAAAGATAAAAAACAAAACATAAAGATTTTGCGCACACCTATAAGACGAAAGAGAACATCAATAACTCAAGCTGAAAAATCTATGTTAAAAAGTAAAAGGAAGCTCAATCAAGAGACCGAACAAACAAAGCATGAATACCTGAAAGAAAAGGAAGAACTCACTGGAGTAAAACAACTGGAAAATAAAGAAAAAGGGAAATCTGGAATGGGTATAAATTATACAGAAAAAGATGATAATGAGCTGGAAGCAGATGACCATAAAGAGGCGGAAAAAAAGAAGAGTACACAACAAGGGGAAAATGTTAAAGAGAATGAAGTAATACAAACAAGTGAAAACAACACTGAAAAGGGAAAACTGGAAGAGATGTCAAATGGAGTGATGAATAGAAAAGAAATAAAAAATCAGTGGAAACCAAAACTGGGAAAACGTAAAGATGCTGAAACACGAAAGTCTCGTTTAGAGCAAAGAAAGGTAGAGCTGAAGAAATCTCAATATCAATTGAAAGAAAAATTTGAAACAGAACAACACCTTGAAAAACAAGCAGCACAGGAGAAAGAAGAAGGAGAGGGTCTGAATAAAGTCAGTGAAATGATGAACAAAGAGAAAGTGGACTTGGAGCTGATGAGATCGGAAATCCTCAAACAATCTGACATATTGGAACAAGAGAAACAAGATATGGAAGATGAAAAGGACATGTTGGAGATCACAATGGCTGAGCTACAAGAGAAGAAAGAACATGCAGACAACTTGTTTGATGAAATCAACAGAGAGAAGACCAAAATGAATGACCTCAACCTCCAGCTACAAACAAATCAGAGGAGCCTGGAGGAAATGATGAAGATGATGACAGCGAAACAAAAACAACATGAACTCAAGAATGAGGAGTTCAACAAACAAACACAAGAACTAGAAAGTATCAAGAAAAATGTGCTGGCAGAAAGACAAGAATTGGAAATTCAGAAGAAGAGTTTCAAGAAGAAGGTAGAAGAGATTGAAGCGTTCATGAAAACCATGAAAGAAGAGAAAGAACAGGTCAATCAGATAAAAGCTGAAATGGAGAGAGAGAGAGATGCAATGTTGAATGAATCAGACAGATTGGAAGGAGAAAGGTCTGAGTTGAAAATGACAGAAGATCAAGTCAAGAAAAGAATGGAATCAATAGAAACTCTGAGGGAAAAACTTGAGTGGCTGAATGGAAGGATGAATGAGCACACAAAACACAACATAGACAGATTACAACTAAACAGTGACACTGGACTACAGTTACACACTGTATTGGAGCAAAAGCTAGCAGCACTTGATGATCAGAAAAACATCATGGCTTGTTACACTGAGATGCTCGAGAAACAACAGGATGGTATGATGAGCTTACTGTCTGAAATGACGACCCAGAGAGAGGAGATGGAAAATGAATGGAAGCAACAGTTGGAGGATGAAAAACAACATCTCATGAAACTGAAAGCAGAGTTGAAAGAAGAAAGAGAGCATCTGAATAAAGCCAGTGAAATGATGAACAAAGAGAAAGTGGACTTGGAGCTGATTAGATCGGAAATCCTCAAACAATCTGACACATTAAAACAAGAGAAACAAGATATGAAAGATGAAAAGAACGTGTTGGAGATCACAATGGCTGAGCTACAAGAGAAGAAAGAACATGCAGACAACTTGTTTGATGAAATCAACAGAGAGAAGACCAAAATGAATGACCTCAACCTCCAGCTACAAACAAATCAGAGGAGCCTGGAGGAAATGATGAAGATGATGACAGCGAAACAAAAACAACATGAACTCAAGAATGAGGAGTTCAACAAACAAACACAAGAACTAGAAAGTATCAAGAAGAATGTGCTGGTAGAAAGACAAGATTTGGAAATTCAGAAGAAGAGTTTCAAGAAGAAGGTAGAAGAGATTGAAGCGTTCATGAAAACCATGAAAGAAGAGAAAGAACAGGTCAATCAGATAAAAGCTGAAATGGAGAGAGAGAGAGATGCAATGTTGAATGAATCAGACAGATTGGAAGGAGAAAGGTCTGAGTTGAAAATGACAGAAGATCAAGTCAAGAAAAGAATGGAATCAATAGAAACTCTGAGGGAAAAACTTGAGTGGCTGAATGGAAGGATGAATGAGCACACAAAACACAACATAGACAGATTACAACTAAATAGTGACGCTGCACTACAGTTACACACTGTATTGGAGCAAAAGCTAGCAGCACTTGATGATCAGAAAAACATCATGGCTTGTTACACTGAGATGCTCGAGAAACAACAGGACGGTATGATGAGCTTACTGTCTGAAATGACGACCCAGAGAGAGGAGATGGAAAATGAATGGAAGCAACAGTTGGAGGATGAAAAACAATATCTCATGAAACTGAAAGCAGAGTTGAAAGAAGAAAGAGAGCATCTGAATAAAGCCAGTGAAATGATGAACAAAGAGAAAGTGGACTTGGAGCTGATTAGATCGGAAATCCTCAAACAATCTGACACATTAAAACAAGAGAAACAAGATATGAAAGATGAAAAGAATGTGTTGGAGATCACAATGGCTGAGCTACAAGAGAAGAAAGAACATGCAGACAACTTGTTTGGTGAAATCAACAGAGAGAAGACCAAAATGAATGACCTCAACCTCCAGCTACAAACAAATCAGAGGAGCCTGGAGGAAATGATGAAAATGATGACAGCGAAACAAAAACAACATGAACTCAAGAATGAGGAGTTCAACAAACAAACACAAGAACTAGAAAGTATCAAGAAGAATGTGCTGGCAGAAAGACAAGAATTGGAAATTCAGAAGAAGAGTTTCAAGAAGAAGGTAGAAGAGATTGAAGCGTTCATGAAAACCATGAAAGAAGAGAAAGAACAGGTCAATCAGATAAAAGCTGAAATGGAGAGAGAGAGAGATGCAATGTTGAATGAATCAGACAGATTGGAAGGAGAAAGGTCTGAGTTGAAAATGACAGAAGATCAAGTCAAGAAAAGAATGGAATCAATAGAAACTCTGAGGGAAAAACTTGAGTGGCTGAATGGAAGGATGAATGAGCACACAAAACACAACATAGACAAATTACAACTAAACAGTGACGCTGGACTACAGTTACACACTGTATTGGAGCAAAAGCTAACAGCACTTGATGATCAGAAAAACATCATGGCTTGTTACACTGAGATGCTCGAGAAACAACAGGATGGTATGATGAGCTTACTGTCTGAAATGACGACCCAGAGAGAGGAGATGGAAAATGAATGGAAGCAACAGTTGGAGGATGAAAAACAACATCTCATGAAACTGAAAGCAGAGTTGAAAGAAGAAAGAGAGCATCTGAATAAAGCCAGTGAAATGATGAACAAAGAGAAAGTGGACTTGGAGCTGATTAGATCGGAAATCCTCAAACAATCTGACATATTGGAACAAGAGAAACAAGATATGGAAGATGAAAAGGACATGTTGGAGATCACAATGGCTGAGCTACAAGAGAAGAAAGAACATGCAGACAACTTGTTTGATGAAATCAACAGAGAGAAGACCAAAATGAATGACCTCAACCTCCAGCTACAAACAAATCAGAGGAGCCTGGAGGAAATGATGAAGATGATGACAGCGAAACAAAAAACACATGAACTCAAGAATGAGGAGTTCAACAAACAAACACAAGAACTAGAAAGTATCAAGAAGAATGTGCTGGCAGAAAGACAAGAATTGGAAATTCAGAAGAAGAGTTTCAAGAAGAAGGTAGAAGAGATTGAAGCGTTCATGAAAACCATGAAAGAAGAGAAAGAACAGGTCAATCAGATAAAAGCTGAAATGGAGAGAGAGAGAGATGCAATGTTGAATGAATCAGACAGATTGGAAGGAGAAAGGTCTGAGTTGAAAATGACAGAAGATCAAGTCAAGAAAAGAATGGAATCAATAGAAACTCTGAGGGAAAAACTTGAGTGGCTGAATGGAAGGATGAATGAGCACACAAAACACAACATAGACAGATTACAACTAAACAGTGACGCTGGACTACAGTTACACACTGTATTGGAGCAAAAGCTAACAGCACTTGATGATCAGAAAAACATCATGGCTTGTTACACTGAGATGCTCGAGAAACAACAGGATGGTATGATGAGCTTACTGTCTGAAATGACGACCCAGAGAGAGGAGATGGAAAATGAATGGAAGCAACAGTTGGAGGATGAAAAACAACATCTCATGAAACTGAAAGCAGAGTTGAAAGAAGAAAGAGAGCATCTGAATAAAGCCAGTGAAATGATGAACAAAGAGAAAGTGGACTTGGAGCTGATTAGATCGGAAATCCTCAAACAATCTGACATATTGGAACAAGAGAAACAAGATATGGAAGATGAAAAGGACATGTTGGAGATCACAATGGCTGAGCTACAAGAGAAGAAAGAACATGCAGACAACTTGTTTGATGAAATCAACAGAGAGAAGACCAAAATGAATGACCTCAACCTCCAGCTACAAACAAATCAGAGGAGCCTGGAGGAAATGATGAAGATGATGACAGCGAAACAAAAAACACATGAACTCAAGAATGAGGAGTTCAACAAACAAACACAAGAACTAGAAAGTATCAAGAAGAATGTGCTGGCAGAAAGACAAGAATTGGAAATTCAGAAGAAGAGTTTCAAGAAGAAGGTAGAAGAGATTGAAGCGTTCATGAAAACCATGAAAGAAGAGAAAGAACAGGTCAATCAGATAAAAGCTGAAATGGAGAGAGAGAGAGATGCAATGTTGAATGAATCAGACAGATTGGAAGGAGAAAGGTCTGAGTTGAAAATGACAGAAGATCAAGTCAAGAAAAGAATGGAATCAATAGAAACTCTGAGGGAAAAACTTGAGTGGCTGAATGGAAGGATGAATGAGCACACAAAACACAACATAGACAGATTACAACTAAACAGTGACGCTGCACTACAGTTACACACTGTATTGGAGCAAAAGCTAGCAGCACTTGATGATCAGAAAAACATCATGGCTTGTTACACTGAGATGCTCGAGAAACAACAGGACGGTATGATGAGCTTACTGTCTGAAATGACGACCCAGAGAGAGGAGATGGAAAATGAATGGAAGCAACAGTTGGAGGATGAAAAACAACATCTCATGAAACTGAAAGCAGAGTTGAAAGAAGAGAGAGAGCATCTGAATAAAGCCAGTGAAATGATGAACAAAGAGAAAGTGGACTTGGAGCTGATGAGATCTGAAATCCTCAAACAATCTGACATATTGGAACAAGAGAAACAAGATATGGAAGATGAAAAGGACATGTTGGAGATCACAATGGCTGAGCTACAAGAGAAGAAAGAACATGCAGACAACTTGTTTGATGAAATCAACAGAGAGAAGACCAAAATGAATGACCTCAACCTCCAGCTACAAACAAATCAGAGGAGCCTGGAGGAAATGATGAAGATGATGACAGCGAAACAAAAACAACATGAACTCAAGAATGAGGAGTTCAAAAAACAAACACAAGAACTAGAAAGTATCAAGAAAAATGTGCTGGCAGAAAGACAAGAATTGGAAATTCAGAAGAAGAGTTTCAAGAAGAAGGTAGAAGAGATTGAAGCGTTCATGAAAACCATGAAAGAAGAGAAAGAACAGGTCAATCAGATAAAAGCTGAAATGGAGAGAGAGAGAGATGCAATGTTGAATGAATCAGACAGATTGGAAGGAGAAAGGTCTGAGTTGAAAATGACAGAAGATCAAGTCAAGAAAAGAATGGAATCAATAGAAACTCTGAGGGAAAAACTTGAGTGGCTGAATGGAAGGATGAATGAGCACACAAAACACAAAGACAGATTACAACTAAACAGTGACACTGGACTACAGTTACACACTGTATTGGAGCAAAAGCTAGCAGCACTTGATGATCAGAAAAACATCACGGCTTGTTACACTGAGATGCTCGAGAAACAACAGGACGGTATGATGAGCTTACTGTCTGAAATGACGACCCAGAGAGAGGAGATGGAAAATGAATGGAAGCAACAGGTGGAGGATGAAAAACAACATCTCATGAAACTGAAAGCAGAGTTGAAAGAAGAGAGAGAGCATCTGAATAAAGCCAGTGAAATGATGAACAAAGAGAAAGTGGACTTGGAGCTGATGAGATCTGAAATCCTCAAACAATCTGACATATTGGAACAAGAGAAACAAGATATGGAAGATGAAAAGGACATGTTGGAGATCACAATGGCTGAGCTACAAGAGAAGAAAGAACATGCAGACAACTTGTTTGATGAAATCAACAGAGAGAAGACCAAAATGAATGACCTCAACCTCCAGCTACAAACAAATCAGAGGAGCCTGGAGGAAATGATGAAGATGATGACAGCGAAACAAAAACAACATGAACTCAAGAATGAGGAGTTCAAAAAACAAACACAAGAACTAGAAAGTATCAAGAAAAATGTGCTGGCAGAAAGACAAGAATTGGAAATTCAGAAGAAGAGTTTCAAGAAGAAGGTAGAAGAGATTGAAGCGTTCATGAAAACCATGAAAGAAGAGAAAGAACAGGTCAATCAGATAAAAGCTGAAATGGAGAGAGAGAGAGATGCAATGTTGAATGAATCAGACAGATTGGAAGGAGAAAGGTCTGAGTTGAAAATGACAGAAGATCAAGTCAAGAAAAGAATGGAATCAATAGAAACTCTGAGGGAAAAACTTGAGTGGCTGAATGGAAGGATGAATGAGCACACAAAACACAAAGACAGATTACAACTAAACAGTGACACTGGACTACAGTTACACACTGTATTGGAGCAAAAGCTAGCAGCACTTGATGATCAGAAAAACATCATGGCTTGTTACACTGAGATGCTCGAGAAACAACAGGATGGTATGATGAGCTTACTGTCTGAAATGACGACCCAGAGAGAGGAGATGGAAAATGAATGGAAGCAACAGTTGGAGGATGAAAAACAATATCTCATGAAACTGAAAGCAGAGTTGAAAGAAGAAAGAGAGCATCTGAATAAAGCCAGTGAAATGATGAACAAAGAGAAAGTGGACTTGGAGCTGATTAGATCGGAAATCCTCAAACAATCTGACACATTAAAACAAGAGAAACAAGATATGAAAGATGAAAAGCACGTGTTGGAGATCACAATGGCTGAGCTACAAGAGAAGAAAGAACATGCAGACAACTTGTTTGATGAAATCAACAGAGAGAAGACCAAAATGAATGACCTCAACCTCCAGCTACAAACAAATCAGAGGAGCCTGGAGGAAATGATGAAGATGATGACAGCGAAACAAAAACAACATGAACTCAAGAATGAGGAGTTCAACAAACAAACACAAGAACTAGAAAGTATCAAGAAGAATGTGCTGGTAGAAAGACAAGAATTGGAAATTCAGAAGAAGAGTTTCAAGAAGAAGGTAGAAGAGATTGAAGCGTTCATGAAAACCATGAAAGAAGAGAAAGAACAGGTCAATCAGATAAAAGCTGAAATGGAGAGAGAGAGAGATGCAATGTTGAATGAATCAGACAGACTGGAAGGAGAAAGGTCTGAGTTGAAAATGACAGAAGATCAAGTCAAGAAAAGAATGGAATCAATAGAAACTCTGAGGGAAAAACTTGAGTGGCTGAATGGAAGGATGAATGAGCACACAAAACACAACATAGACAGATTACAACTAAATAGTGACGCTGCACTACAGTTACACACTGTATTGGAGCAAAAGCTAGCAGCACTTGATGATCAGAAAAACATCATGGCTTGTTACACTGAGATGCTCGAGAAACAACAGGACGGTATGATGAGCTTACTGTCTGAAATGACGACCCAGAGAGAGGAGATGGAAAATGAATGGAAGCAACAGTTGGAGGATGAAAAACAATATCTCATGAAACTGAAAGCAGAGTTGAAAGAAGAAAGAGAGCATCTGAATAAAGCCAGTGAAATGATGAACAAAGAGAAAGTGGACTTGGAGCTGATTAGATCGGAAATCCTCAAACAATCTGACACATTAAAACAAGAGAAACAAGATATGAAAGATGAAAAGAACGTGTTGGAGATCACAATGGCTGAGCTACAAGAGAAGAAAGAACATGCAGACAACTTGTTTGATGAAATCAACAGAGAGAAGACCAAAATGAATGACCTCAACCTCCAGCTACAAACAAATCAGAGGAGCCTGGAGGAAATGATGAAAATGATGACAGCGAAACAAAAACAACATGAACTCAAGAATGAGGAGTTCAACAAACAAACACAAGAACTAGAAAGTATCAAGAAGAATGTGCTGGCAGAAAGACAAGAATTGGAAATTCAGAAGAAGAGTTTCAAGAAGAAGGTAGAAGAGATTGAAGCGTTCATGAAAACCATGAAAGAAGAGAAAGAACAGGTCAATCAGATAAAAGCTGAAATGGAGAGAGAGAGAGATGCAATGTTGAATGAATCAGACAGATTGGAAGGAGAAAGGTCTGAGTTGAAAATGACAGAAGATCAAGTCAAGAAAAGAATGGAATCAATAGAAACTCTGAGGGAAAAACTTGAGTGGCTGAATGGAAGGATGAATGAGCACACAAAACACAACATAGACAAATTACAACTAAACAGTGACGCTGGACTACAGTTACACACTGTATTGGAGCAAAAGCTAACAGCACTTGATGATCAGAAAAACATCATGGCTTGTTACACTGAGATGCTCGAGAAACAACAGGATGGTATGATGAGCTTACTGTCTGAAATGACGACCCAGAGAGAGGAGATGGAAAATGAATGGAAGCAACAGTTGGAGGATGAAAAACAACATCTCATGAAACTGAAAGCAGAGTTGAAAGAAGAAAGAGAGCATCTGAATAAAGTCAGTGAAATGATGAACAAAGAGAAAGTGGACTTGGAGCTGATTAGATCGGAAATCCTCAAACAATCTGACATATTGGAACAAGAGAAACAAGATATGGAAGATGAAAAGGACATGTTGGAGATCACAATGGCTGAGCTACAAGAGAAGAAAGAACATGCAGACAACTTGTTTGATGAAATCAACAGAGAGAAGACCAAAATGAATGACCTCAACCTCCAGCTACAAACAAATCAGAGGAGCCTGGAGGAAATGATGAAGATGATGACAGCGAAACAAAAACAACATGAACTCAAGAATGAGGAGTTCAACAAACAAACACAAGAACTAGAAAGTATCAAGAAGAATGTGCTGGCAGAAAGACAAGAATTGGAAATTCAGAAGAAGAGTTTCAAGAAGAAGGTAGAAGAGATTGAAGCGTTCATGAAAACCATGAAAGAAGAGAAAGAACAGGTCAATCAGATAAAAGCTGAAATGGAGAGAGAGAGAGATGCAATGTTGAATGAATCAGACAGATTGGAAGGAGAAAGGTCTGAGTTGAAAATGACAGAAGATCAAGTCAAGAAAAGAATGGAATCAATAGAAACTCTGAGGGAAAAACTTGAGTGGCTGAATGGAAGGATGAATGAGCACACAAAACACAACATAGACAGATTACAACTAAACAGTGACGCTGGACTACAGTTACACACTGTATTGGAGCAAAAGCTAACAGCACTTGATGATCAGAAAAACATCATGGCTTGTTACACTGAGATGCTCGAGAAACAACAGGATGGTATGATGAGCTTACTGTCTGAAATGACGACCCAGAGAGAGGAGATGGAAAATGAATGGAAGCAACAGTTGGAGGATGAAAAACAACATCTCATGAAACTGAAAGCAGAGTTGAAAGAAGAAAGAGAGCATCTGAATAAAGCCAGTGAAATGATGAACAAAGAGAAAGTGGACTTGGAGCTGATTAGATCGGAAATCCTCAAACAATCTGACATATTGGAACAAGAGAAACAAGATATGGAAGATGAAAAGGACATGTTGGAGATCACAATGGCTGAGCTACAAGAGAAGAAAGAACATGCAGACAACTTGTTTGATGAAATCAACAGAGAGAAGACCAAAATGAATGACCTCAACCTCCAGCTACAAACAAATCAGAGGAGCCTGGAGGAAATGATGAAGATGATGACAGCGAAACAAAAAACACATGAACTCAAGAATGAGGAGTTCAACAAACAAACACAAGAACTAGAAAGTATCAAGAAGAATGTGCTGGCAGAAAGACAAGAATTGGAAATTCAGAAGAAGAGTTTCAAGAAGAAGGTAGAAGAGATTGAAGCGTTCATGAAAACCATGAAAGAAGAGAAAGAACAGGTCAATCAGATAAAAGCTGAAATGGAGAGAGAGAGAGATGCAATGTTGAATGAATCAGACAGATTGGAAGGAGAAAGGTCTGAGTTGAAAATGACAGAAGATCAAGTCAAGAAAAGAATGGAATCAATAGAAACTCTGAGGGAAAAACTTGAGTGGCTGAATGGAAGGATGAATGAGCACACAAAACACAACATAGACAGATTACAACTAAACAGTGACGCTGCACTACAGTTACACACTGTATTGGAGCAAAAGCTAGCAGCACTTGATGATCAGAAAAACATCATGGCTTGTTACACTGAGATGCTCGAGAAACAACAGGACGGTATGATGAGCTTACTGTCTGAAATGACGACCCAGAGAGAGGAGATGGAAAATGAATGGAAGCAACAGTTGGAGGATGAAAAACAACATCTCATGAAACTGAAAGCAGAGTTGAAAGAAGAGAGAGAGCATCTGAATAAAGCCAGTGAAATGATGAACAAAGAGAAAGTGGACTTGGAGCTGATGAGATCGGAAATCCTCAAACAATCTGACACATTAAAACAAGAGAAACAAGATATGAAAGATGAAAAGAATGTGTTGGAGATCACAATGGCTGAGCTACAAGAGAAGAAAGAACATGCAGACAACTTGTTTGATGAAATCAACAGAGAGAAGACCAAAATGAATGACCTCAACCTCCAGCTACAAACAAATCAGAGGAGCCTGGAAGAAATGATGATGATGATGACAGCGAAACAAAAACAACATGAACTCAAGAATGAGGAGTTCAACAAACAAACACAAGAACTAGAAAGTATCAAGAATAATGTGCTGGCAGAAAGACAAGAATTGGAAATTCAGAAGAAGAGTTTCAAGAAGAAGGTAGAAGAGATTGAAGCGTTCATGAAAACCATGAAAGAAGAGAAAGAACAGGTCAATCAGATAAAAGCTGAAATGGAGAGAGAGAGAGATGCAATGTTGAATGAATCAGACAGATTGGAAGGAGAAAGGTCTGAGTTGAAAATGACAGAAGATCAAGTCAAGAAAAGAATGGAATCAATAGAAACTCTGAGGGAAAAACTTGAGTGGCTGAATGGAAGGATGAATGAGCACACAAAACACAACATAGACAGATTACAACTAAACAGTGACGCTGCACTACAGTTACACACTGTATTGGAGCAAAAGCTAGCAGCACTTGGTGATCAGAAAAACATCATGGCTTGTTACACTGAGATGGTCGAGAAACAACAGGACGGTATGATGAGCTTACTGTCTGAAATGACGACCCAGAGAGAGGAGATGGAAAATGAATGGAAGCAGCAGTTGGAGGATGAAAAACAACATCTCATGAAACTGAAAGCAGAGTTGAAAGAAGAGAGAGAGCATCTGAATAAAGCCAGTGAAATGATGAACAAAGAGAAAGTGGACTTGGAGCTGATGAGATCGGAAATCCTCAAACAATCTGACACATTAAAACAAGAGAAACAAGATATGAAAGATGAAAAGAATGTGTTGGAGATCACAATGGCTGAGCTACAAGAGAAGAAAGAACATGCAGACAACTTGTTTGATGAAATCAACAGAGAGAAGACCAAAATGAATGACCTCAACCTCCAGCTACAAACAAATCAGAGGAGCCTGGAGGAAATGATGAAGATGATGACAGCGAAACAAAAACAACATGAACTCAAGAATGAGGAGTTCAACAAACAAACACAAGAACGAGAAAGTATCAAGAAGAATGTGCTGGCAGAAAGACAAGAATTGGAAATTCAGAAGAAGAGTTTCAAGAAGAAGGTAGAAGAGATTGAAGCGTTCATGAAAACCATGAAAGAAGAGAAAGAACAGGTCAATCAGATAAAAGCTGAAATGGAGAGAGAGAGAGATGCAATGTTGAATGAATCAGACAGATTGGAAGGAGAAAGGTCTGAGTTGAAAATGACAGAAGATCAAGTCAAGAAAAGAATGGAATTAATAGAAACTCTGAGGGAAACACTTGAGTGGCTGAATGGAAGGATGAATGAGCACACAAAACACAACATAGACAGATTACAACTAAACAGTGACGCTGCACTACAGTTACACACTGTATTGGAGCAAAAGCTAGCAGCACTTGATGATCAGAAAAACATCATGGCTTGTTACACTGAGATGCTCGAGAAACAACAGGACGGTATGATGAGCTTACTGTCTGAAATGACGACCCAGAGAGAGGAGATGGAAAATGAATGGAAGCAACAGTTGGAGGATGAAAAACAACATCTCATGAAACTGAAAGCAGAGTTGAAAGAAGAGAGAGAGCATCTGAATAAAGCCAGTGAAATGATGAACAAAGAGAAAGTGGACTTGGAGCTGATGAGATCTGAAATCCTCAAACAATCTGACATATTGGAACAAGAGAAACAAGATATGGAAGATGAAAAGGACATGTTGGAGATCACAATGGCTGAGCTACAAGAGAAGAAAGAACATGCAGACAACTTGTTGAATGAAATCAACAGAGAGAAGACCAAAATGAACGACCTCAACCTCCAGCTACAAACAAATCAGAGGAGCCTGGAGGAAATGATGAAGATGATGGCACTGAAACAAAAACAACATGAATTCAAGAATGCTGATGTCAACAAACAACCACAAGAACTGGAAAGTACCAAGAAGAAAGTGCTATTCGAAGGAGACAAATCAGAAGTTCAGAAGAAGAGTTTCACATTGGACACGTTAGAAATCACGATGGCTGAACTTACAACCACCCAAGAAAAAAATTATCCTCCTGAGACAACCCCAAAAAACAAAATAACATGTCAAATGATGAAATGCATTGACCCTGTGAAAGAAATGTTTTTAAATGAACGTGAGGAGATGAAAGAAACACGCTCTGAGATCATAATTACACAGGACCAATTTTGCATTGTCCTTAACACAATTGTACATTTGAGAAGCATACTAGAACTTCTCAATCAAAAGACATATAAAGTGTCTTGTATGAATATTGACAGATTTGAGCACAAAAGTAGAACCATACTAAAGCTACTCACTACATTGGGACACAAGTGTGCTGAAATTGATCAGCTGATTAATCTGATCACTTCTTATTATTGTCAGATACAATGCGAAAAGACATATATGTTGAAAGGAAAGCTACACAAAGCAGTTCAAACTGTGGCTGCAGTACAAGAATGCTTGCATGAACACGATGGTGAAAGGCTGGACTTGAGAGAATTTAAAGAATCTGAATGTAAGAAGGATGTTCAGCAATCACCTTGCGTGACTCAGACTGACAAATGGGAACATCAGCAGAAATCTGGTCGAGGTCAAGGTGACCTTAGAGGAACAGCTGTCTCCCTGAAACCTGAAAGGGAAGGTGTTCTGATCAGAGCAGAAGGTAAAGAAGTGATCAATGTCGAGATACAGAAACTTGCAAAAGTGTCTGAGTTATCTGCAGAGATAGATGACTTTACAGAACAGCAAATGTTAAATAGAGAGTGTTTGAGAAAGATCTGGAAGGGTACCAGAGTTGAACAAAAGGAGATCAGTCATATGAAGTGCAGTGCTCATGATATGAGAAACAATCTGGAGAAAAGACTAAAGGTAATCAATCAGTTTGTAAAGAAAACATTGTCACAGAAAGGAAAGACACCAAAGAAGACAAAGCTGGAAAAAGATCAAAGTGAGGACACATTATCTCAAAATGATTGGAATGGAGACCACAAATCTCTCAATGAAAAATACTTAGAGCTCCAACAACTTAAAATGTGTATGTTCAGTCAATTTGAGAAACTCCACATTAGAGAAAAAGTGACACTGACAACTAGCAACAAGACAAATCAAAAACATCAGATAGACATTTTCGCAGGCCATCCAACAGTCCAGGTATTACAACAAGCTTCAACCAAAATCAATCAAGAGCAGATTAATGAAGGAGAAACTGAACAAGCTCCAGAGACATCTAGTGGATTCCTGTGTCAGCTTCGGCATTACTGCTATCGCTGCTGCTGTTGTGCTCACTGTAAGCAAGTTTTCCCAAAGGAGAAATAAGAGGTAGGTGAACGTCATGATCACTGCAATAATTTTGGTTGTTTGGTTGTATTTTGTTCAAAAACCACTGAATTTTTCTTCTTTCTGATGTGTTTTACAGTGTCTGGAAATAGTTCTGTTCACCTGAGAAACTTAAACAACTGAAGATTACCAGTGTGATGTTTAATGTAAGAAGTAATTTGGTAAAATCTAATGTTACACATTATAAACCAAGTATAATGCCTCAAAATTTGAAAGTATTGCTTCAGACCAGAGTGTACATTGTGTGAGGTTTGTGTGTCTTTTATGCTTTAAGTCTACCGATTATTGTATTATGTTCATTGACATAAATCTTTATTTTCTATTTTAACCTTATTTATGATATAAGGCATTCTGTAAGTGTAACTTGGGGACCAAAATCTTGCCTATGGGGGGCCAGAGATCAAACCAGCCTTGCTGTTGGTGCACAATCTCCTCGATCACCTGAGTCATGGCAACTAGTTAAAATAAAATCTACTTATGTATTTCACTCATTTTAAGAGTGACTGCTTAATTTTCGGTTTGATAAATGCTTGTTTTTCTTGCTCTTTTTGAAAAGCATTAATCTTGTTAGGTTACAATTATATAAAAACCTTAAATAAAATCAAAGCAGTTGAGAAGCACAGCACTATACACATTTATGCTGAAATGCAAAAAGAAAAAAGTGTTTACGATACTTTCAATAACCTGTCCTTAGTCCTTTTACATACATACATACACATACACAGAGACACACAGACACACACACAGACACACACACACAACTCTAGGCCTTGTGCTGCTTATGACATGAAATGGCCTCCTATATACCCTGGGAATACATTTAAGCATGTTAAATAGGATGTGAAGTATTACGTAATCAGCTGCATATTTTGTCATGTTCATTGTATTCTTCAATATACCTTTAATGGTACCAGGCATTAAAATGAACAAGAAATTGAAGAAAACAAGGGTGGTCTAACAATTTTTTCCATGACTCTCGCTCTCTATATATCTCTATCTATCTATACATATAGATGATATAGATAGATACAGATAGCGGCGCGACACTACACGAACATAATATACATTGTACAAGTTCAAAATTAAGTCAGCTGTCCGACAACACCATCCTGGGAATTTCGCCCAGAGAATTATCCTCCTCTAACACTTGGAGGCACACAAGTTCATTTACTCATGAGGCTTGATATGTGTGTCCAAATTAAAACAATTTATTATAATTTTCTAAAAACAACAGATTAAAACAGATAAACACCATTCACACTGGGTGGATGGGGTTAGTGAAGGTGAAGGGAGGATCCCAAAATAATATAAGGAAACACCCCAAGCACACGTGACATACACTCTGGACATGAACCACTTCCCCGGAGCACAGCACACCAAAAGGAGGGGGACGCCACTACCCGAACACCAGCACCACCACTGCTGGCCCTCAGCAACTGAAAAGTAAACAAAAACAAATTACTGGGGGGAAAAGCAATTAATCTAACACAATATATTACAAAAACTGAATATACAAAAGGGGCGGGTTCAAATGAAACTATATAAGTCATACAAATCACTAAATGCCCCGAACAAAAACAAAATGAGCCGAAACGATAATTAACCAATAAACAAAATAAGGTAAGATAAAACAATACAATTTTTTCAGTCATACAATTAAGATGAAGAGCATTGGTGCATGAAGTGCATACACACAATGATCAAACAACAATTAAAACTCTGCACAGTGGAGTAGAAGTCTGCATTGTAGAGGCAAAGTAGTGGTAGGAGCCCAAGTAGTGAGGACAAAGCAGCAGCTGGAGACAGAACGGCAGGAGACAAAACGCCAATAGATAAAACACCAGGAGACAAAACACCAGGAGACAAAACAGCAGCGGTCCCAGTTTGCTGACATCAGCAGCGCACCAACACCCAAGCTTGCTAAAAACAATGTTAGCATTACTATGCTAAATCGCTACCACGTGGCACGGTCACTATATTTAGAAAGGTACGTTCCTGTAAGTAGCGGCAAGTACACAGACATGAGAAGGGAGGACAAGAGCCTATGCAGCTCGGCACGTTTCCTGTGACCAGGGGAGGGTTAGCCAGGTGATAAAAGCATACACAATAACGCGGTACAAGAGCGGACACATGCCAATGCAGCCAGGAGCGGGTGACGTGCGTACACACACACGAACTCGAAGAGTGCACCAAATGGGGACACCAGTCGCTCTAAGGCAGTGGTTCCCAACCTGGGGGGGCGCCAGAGATCTGAGGGGGGGCGCGAAGCTTTGTCTGCTCTGAGGCTGTGATGTTATAAAAAATAGATTTTTACATTCTGGATAAAATAAGAGTAACAGACTCACTGTGTCATCACAAGTTTACCTATAAAACATTTTAAAAACACATTTATTTGGTCTTTCTTCAAAAATCCTTTACTACTTCGATGGCCACACCTCCTTGACCTTTCAACTTCTCTCCACGCTTTCTTCAGGTTGGCTCGCTAGTTCATCTATGGAATTATATTTGTGTCACAATCCTGAGCGTGCAGTGTGAAATTTTGAACACAGAAAAGAAACTTGAGCAAAGAAAAACTTAATCTGAGCAAACAAAAATCTATTCTGTGCTCAAAGAATATATTTTTGTGTTTGTAACTGTCCACATACACGCTCAATCACAGTGTTTTTCACTCGGTTTTGGCATTTGCTCGCCTGCAGATCTCTGCTCTGCTCCCTCGCTGTCTCTATCGCTCTCGCCCAACATCTACACTCTGCACGTGCTCAACTCTGCCTTCACGCTTGCTCGACTTGGCACAGCGTTGCACATGTGCCACAAAACCAGCCAGTCACAGACTTGTACAGGGTCGTTCTGATTGGCTGATTCTATCCAATCGGGTCGCTATTTCGGCCGCCTTTCGGAAGCGCTGTTAAAAACGATACCTAAATAAACTGGAGTTTTGCGGTTTATACTGCATTACGACACATTTTCGGTGATTATTGTTTTATTATTGAATTATATTAAATAAAGCACTATTTTGTTCAGTGTGTTAAAGTACAATTGTATTGTTTAAATCCACATTTCAGAGCCATTGGATGGTATGTAACGTTTTTCCCCATCCTTGTTTAATTAGCTCAGGTTAGCAAAGCTGGACCATGTCCTTGCATTCTGAACAGCAACACAACAATGGTGCACCACGGCCGCATGTAAGTAGTTGGTTTTGCTAAAATATTTGGTCATGTCAGCTTGTATGAAAGTCTATGTGTCTATTTCGTTGTATATTTCTATTCACTTGCTAACTGACGCTAGATTTCTTGGCTGGTTGCTAGCTCAATCAGTAGCTCTCACCACAACAATTAGTTAACAAACTTGACAAACATACAAACTGATGGAACAGATACACTAAGATTGACGCCTTTCTTTTTACTTGTAATATTCAATCGTGGTAATTTAATGACATACAGAGCAGTATATATTAAAACAACTGTACTACAGTTATAGTGTGGTCTGTATTTCCCATTCTCCACATGGCTGCCTTTAAGTCAACACCTCACTGGAATAGGTGTGCATCTACCTCAATTCTTTAAAACATAATAAATAGAACTGCAGATGCATGGCTGAAGTGGGGATTCATATTCAAGCTTTAACAAAGTCAGAAAGTGCTACACCTGTTAAACCTTCAGCTAAAACTGTAAAGGGCATATTTCTATACTAAAAACTGCCACACCACATAGCCTGTTGTACTTTATACTGAGACACTATATGGCTGTCTGCTAGTTTAACTACTAGTCCATCCTCTTGGCTAATTTGAGCTCTGTCTACTCCTACCAGGACATGTTGAAACATCTGTTGATGGAGAGACTTCTGACCAAACTGGAATCTGCTATGAACCAGCAACCACTAAATTTGGATTATCTGGAGTTCCTCACACGCCATGAGCTTATTTTGTTTGAATCATTCTCTGAGCAAATAGGTGGTATAACAGAAATTACAGAAACACTTCAGAATCTCCATTATCTGGTCCAGTGTAACATTAATGACAGTTCTATGCCCATTGTGGAACATGAAACAGAAGTTGGTCCTGGTTCTGGCCACCCAAAGATCATAATTCAAAAAGAACACCTGAAGAATTTGCTGGACACACATCTGCCAGTCGCCTGCATTGCTAAATTCCTCGGTGTTTCAAGAAGGACAGTTTACAGAAGGATGCAAGAATTTGACTTGTCTGTGAGAGGAACATACAGCACAATGACTGACCAAGAGCTTGACATCATCATATCATCCATTCAAAGTCAGATGCCAAATGCTGGATATCGGTTGGTTCAAGGACATTTGGTTTCAATGGGTCTGCGTGTTCAGTGGTGGAGAATGATGGCTTCAATGCATCGAGTTTATGCTACTGGAATCTTCTCACGGCTCACAGAAATAGGATGTGTTATTCGATGACGTTACTCTGTGCAAGGCCCTCTGTCCCTGGTCCACATTGACACAAATCATAAACTCATAAGTTAAATAAGCTTGCTAAGGCAAACTATTTCACAAAAGTAAACAGTAAGGGGAATGTCATTAAAAATATTTGATAATACATTATGGAGCCCCTAATTTAAACATGTCCCCCAAACATAATTTAATAGAATATTTTTGTTCATAAAAGCTTGTGTGTCGATGCTAGCTTTCTGGAGCATTCATTTACTTTTTTTTTTTTTTTTTTTTTTTTTTTACACTTTTCATTATAAAAGTCAACTTAAAACAGTCTGCAATTAGCTTACACGGCTAACACATAAGACTTATTGAAATAGTATTCCCTATCTTGAACAGGTGGTCTTTGGTGGAGTGGATGGTTACTCAAGGAAGGTAATTTTTTACTTTTAAATTTATATGACCATATGTATGCTGTTTTGCAGTTATAAATCAGAGTAATTTGATCATTATGTAAATATCAGAAACTTGGACATGGCTGACTTAGCTTGATGAACAGCCGTTTAAAGCTTTAGGTACTTTTATCATCTTAATCTTCAACTAAAAGGGTACAGATGATTGGTAGGTGTTTTGGAATAACAAATACAGCCAAGTACACAGAGATCGGTATGCCAGCCTTTCAACTTGGTTTTGAGTATTTGTTTTAGCCAGTAGCTTTCAGTATGAAATTTCTGATAATTATAGCAAAATCAAGCAGTTAATATCTCATCTGGATACATTTGTAAATACAAGTAATCTGAAGAGCAATATTGTCTTTCTTTAAGTGTCCTGTATGTAATCATTTAGATTAGTGAAGCAGATTTTGTCACACTATTACCCTACCATTTCTAGCAACAAGCACAAAAAGACATTAATAAAGCAGTTATTTAAAGATATAGTGTATCTCAGATAGTAACTGTTGGCAGAACTACAGCCCCATTCACTTTGCAGAAGGTAAAATGAATATAAAGTTGTGTATTTGACATCAACCTTTTTTTTTGCTTTATTACATTTATGAATATTATTTAAATGTGCAGTTGGTTCAAAGAAAAATTTTGCTGCATTGGTTTTAGCTGTATGTGTCTTAATAAACTGGACACTCATTGTATGGAGTGTTTTTGTATGTAGGGTATACAACATTGATGTTTTTGAAAATAAAATAACACAACAATTGAGATACCAAATACTACAAGGAACTGTTGCAATGTTATATTATGCTGTTAGCAGATCTTTTCATTATCCATGTGGTTTTACTACAGGTCTTGTACTTGGATGCTGCAACAAATAACAGAGCAAAAACTGCATTTTCATTCTTCATCAGATCGGCCCAGCTTCATGGTTTACCGTCAAGGTATTTCAACCTGATTAAAATTATCTTGTTGTATCAAGTTTGATTTAATCTATATAAATTGCATTAACTATTACTGATATTTTTTTATATAATTTCGTTACAGGGTTAGGGCAGATCAGGGAGTAGAGAACCTGGACATTGCACATTTCATGTTTGCCACACGGGGAACAGGAAGATCGAGCTTCATCTCTGGAAAGAGCGTCCATAATCAGAGGTTAGTTTTTTTGTATTTTGGTTATGTTATTTACTTTGTGGCTGCAGCAATATGTTGTCCTAGCAACTTGATATTATTTTAGAAAACATACATTACAGTTTTTATCCAAAATAATGTATTTAAAATGTTATTACAGAGTAGAGCGAATGTGGCGGGATGTCTGGGTTGCAGTCACTAGCAAGTACCATGATATTCTTCACACTCTGAAAGAGGATGGTCTACTTGACATATCTGATGCCACTCTTCTCTTTGGTGTACACTACGTCTTTGTCCCTCGACTCTGGGCAGATCTTGATACCTTTATTGAAGGATGGAATAATCATTCATTCTCTGTGGACAGAGGGAGGTCTCACTCCTGAACAGCTGTGGTGTATGGGACATCTACAAGATCTGGACGAGGGGGAGAGACTCGAGGTACAATTAAAAAACAAGTAGAACCTGTATTTTAAAAAGTTGAGTTGTAAGATTGATCAGTACATATCTGCTATGCATTCTGATAGATTAGACTATTACAGACTGTAGTTTACAAAGCCCACACATTTTCATAAAATGAAGAGTACTGTATTGTTTATAAGGCTTGAATCAGGAAATATGTCATTATTTGTGGGATGAGCCTGATTTTTTTTTCTTTTCTAAAACTTCTAATGAAATTGAGTTTGAATGTGGAGATGAGAGGCATATATGACAGATGTATGAAAGTAACCATTATCAGTCATATGTTCAGTAACTGGTAACGTTAATTTCTATGCTGATGAATGAAAACAAAGCATCACTTTTTGTAATGTTTGTGTTTATTATTAAAAAAAAACACTCACACAAACACCAAAACAATATCTCAACAAGTATCCAGTCCTGACTGATATGTTTTGTTTTCTGAATTTAAAGGATCTTCAGGACCCAGGCATTGACTGGGAGAGTGCTGTGCTGCAAGAAGACTCTAACGGCACAGTTGTGGTTCCTGAAGTTGAGTGTCCACTGGATAACGAAGCCTTGGAAGAACTTCAGAGAACTATCAACCCTCTGGAACATTCAGAGTCACATGGTCGTGACTTATACATAAGATTCTTGCAACAGGTGTCTAACCAATAGACATTTGGAGAGGAACTTGAAAGTCAACAAATGTGGACTTCCAGCACAGTGACAGAATTTATTGAAGCTTTTCTCACTAATGCAAGCAGAGAACCCTGTATAAAGGGAATTTATATGACTGAAGAGAAAGAAAGTCAAACACTGTCTGGGCTAACAGACAGTGTTTTTTTCATTAGCAATGAACATTCTATCAGTTAATGTTTAGAAACATTTTATTTTTTGTTTAAGATTACAAGAGAGCTACTTCTGTTAAACTCTGTGGAAGCCACCACCATATCTAAACTGCTTCACTCATAATTCTTCTGAACTCAGTGTAAGTGTTGAGATGCTGTATTGGAAAAGTTACTGTACGAGTGCATGAACTCACAACTGGGTGTGATCACAAATGGAGTGATCTCCAAGCCGCTCCCTGCAGTCATGGTCAAACATGCATGTTATTTTAAAATGTCTCTTTTCATCAGGGAGGATGGGAATGTGGGATTGCCCGGTCAACCATTGGAGCACATGCTGAACTCCAATAGAGTGTGACTCCTCAACTGCAGCACTGTCTTCCTCCTCACCTGTGATGTGTAAAATATTTCAAATAAAACACGTTACAAACAATTTGAACGTAAGGAATTTCAATTTCAATTATCATGTAATAATGGTGTAATATTCATCTTATAGCATGATTACTATCATCCTGGAAGAGATCACTCCCATCATGATAAATGTGAACACTCAGAACTACTTTGTTTTAATTTGCTGTGACACTTGCTTCTAATGGGACAAGTGGACCCAACAAAATGTACCCCACAGCATAACAAACCTACTGGATCCCTTAACTGTACCAATAATTTGTTACCTGTCTGCAGTACTGTATAGCATAGTACCTGATATTTCAAGCTCCTGGCAAAAATCTTGCATGAAGTTTATGATCTTTCTCTCAGTTCTCTCACGAGAATTCCCCGTTTCACTGAAATGTGGTTGGCAGTTCATCATTATGAAATCAGCATCTGGCTATAAAGAATAAGTAAATATACAATTGGTGTTAAAATTTATAAATATATAATAACACAATCCAGAACAGCGCGATTGTCTGCAAGAACACAGTGAATTACACTTATGAATAATGCTTACTTTGATGATCTTCCCTGGAACAAAGAGTGTGTGGCAAGCTTCAGGATTTGCAGCCATCTGATTGACCAGACCATACAGCTCCATGCCCTTTCTCATTTGCTGAAACATTGTAATCAGTCTTGTTGTAGAGTGCAAGACAATAGCACTATGAAAGAACACAAAAATCAAATACTGGTTTAAAAAGTAAAAATACTTAAATGACAGTTGTTTTTGTTACTGAATGATGTTTTCCTTACTATCCAGCTTGATTTGGCTTGTGTATCCACAGTTTATAACTTTATCAGCCAACAACATCAGAGACTGTGCATCAGCCACATCTTCAACCTGAAAGTGTTCACTGTTAAGCGAAAAATGTACAAAGCAAAAGGTATGAATGAAAAAGCATTGTAGTGTGCTAGACAAGGTGCTCACACTGCTGATGAGTAGGGAAGATTCTTGGTCAGCCACATCCTCCTTGGATAAATAACTGAAGTCCACCTCTCCTGTGCACAGGAAACGGTAGCACCACTCTTTGAAAAAAGCAGGAGCTGGGCCACCTTGGGCCAGACTGACTGCAATTATTTCACCAACAGTTCTGTGTGAATACATGGAAAAAATATGTTTAGTTTTTTTAAATTATGTGGGTAACATATAGTGATATACAACAATTGTTATGTGACCAACCTGAAGTTTTCATCATCAAGGTCTGTCAAAGAGTACTTGGGATTTTTTCCCTGGCTTCCAGGTCCTTCGAAGAATCTGTTTTCGATACCTGATATCATATCTTAGGCACAAAAGCAAACCCCAGTTTAAGGTAATCTTCTGTTATTGATTTACATAAGGACAAAACAGGTGATGGAAAACTTACCTGTCAAAAACTTTTTCTTTAGTGCTCCTGTATCAACACCTGCCTCGCCTATGTACACCACCTTCAGAGCACTCATGGGAGATGCAGTTTTTTTCTCTGCCACTGGAGAATACCTCTGTCTGGAAGGTCTTCTCTGTTCATACACAATTTAAATTCTGTTGTGGTGTCAACCTGTTTTTCAAGGAAGCGTAATACATCTTCCATGCTTTAGGAAGAGAATAGAAAGCTCATTAATCCTTAACTGTCAAACATTGTAAACATTTGTGTGAATCAGACTCGTTTAACAAAGAAAGGGCAATCAAATTAAATGTGATTTTAACTTATTGCAGCATGTGCTGAGATTTTAAAAACCTGCTAAAAGAACAAAGCAAAGCTTATTTTAAAATACAAACCTGTCTGGTGTGCATACTGCTGTTTGAGAAGGCAAACAGGGATCTTTTGCTTCAGGCACTGCCCATTCAGAGCTGTACATAAAACAAACTTTTAAAAATCAAACACTACATGTGTACCTCGGGGAGTGTTAGATCAAAAATAAATGTGTCATGAAGAGAACAGGTAAAAAGAGATTACCTCTCTCCACATACACTAGCATGAACTGCGATCTCTTGTGGAAAGTCCTTGTTGCAAATTGGACAAATCATATGAAATTTGTTTTAAAGTTACATGTTACAAGCAGCTAAGACTGGTTCAAAATGAACATTGTGATTTTGGATTTTATTGATGTGCTGAGTTTACCTTGCAACTGCGTTCCACAATGCTTAGCTCAGAGTACTGCAGATTTACAAAACGGCCACTTTAAAAAACACTGTATGTTTTGTCATTTCCATCATAATGAAACAAAAACTATTTTTTCTCACCTCTTCATCAGTCTCATCACAAAGCGATTTTCCTCTGCATGTCTTAATGTGTATTGCAAGCATCTGCAGAGGCATCACTTCATTACACTGGTAACATGTCTTCTTTGGCATCTTTGAAAAGTGCTGTGAGCCAGGAGGCAGAGGAGAAGTGTCTAATGTCTCCTGTAGTGGCACTATGTAAAAAGTGGCTTTGCCCCCTCCTGACTGAGCTCTTAAGAGTTTTGACAGAATAACCCTCTGCTTCTGGTGGAATTACAGTGAGTTTCCGTCGACCACTGCCACCTTTATTGTAAGAAACAGAAACATATTTTAATAAAAAATACACCTATTTATCGTCAACGAGCCATCTCTAATGCTTACAACTAGTGGCCTGTGCAGCATTAGCTCTTGTGTACAACTAAAATAAATTGCAACTACAGGAGTAGGATGTGATACAAAAATACATAATCCTGGCCTTACAAACCTGTTGCCTTATGCAAGAGCCATCCCCCATAAAGATCTTCCATTTTTGGGAATGCTTCAGCCAGGACCTTTGAAATCTTGACAATAAAGTAACGAGAGAGAGAAATAAAACACTTCAATATAGACTTTAACATATAATTTGGCTTAAATGTGGGGCCCAGTGACCACCTTAAACACTAAAAGTCAGAACTCTGAACTGACTAGTGTACCGCTGCATGGTCACTGTCGTCAGGCAGCGACACTGTTTGTCTTCCCATGCCAGCTTGAAGCTTCAAGCTGGCAACTGGCAAAGATGTGTTTTTTGGAAGCAGATAAAAATTGAGAGTGATGGTCTTGCTGGTTGTCCTAGGAAGCTGCTTGGTGGAAGTTAAACACCTCTTTTTACCTCGACTGAAGTTTGATCTGAAATATCCTGGAAAAGATCTGTACAGGACATATATATGTACGTATTTATAAATAGTCAAATGCTAGATAAAATGTAAATGTTTCAGAATCTCTCAATTCTGATTGCTCGTCGGCCTCGCTACCTCGATGACTTCATGGTTACTCTCCCGCCACGCCATCTTCCTTCTCTTACACTCCATGACCACTCCATCGAGGGTGCAGCTATCCCACCTCCTGCAGCAGTCTTCTCTCCAACTCCAGTGAGTCCTGCGTCTCAAACCCTCAGCTCCGAAGCAGTCATGTCAGCCTTACAGGAGATGAAAGAGGAAAACAGCCAGCTCAGACGAGATATGCAAAATCTCTTCAATACTCTCTCCCTGAGATCGTCGCCTCAACCTCAAAGATTCACTCCAAGGCAACCTGCTCGGTTTGAGGTCAGCGCCGCCTCATATGTGCCCTATGCTCCTCCTGAGAGAACATCTACTCCAAATCGCAATCAAGCGGCACTAGCAGATGATCTCCCGCCCTGGCCTGAAGCTGTGCCCATTCCTCCATCTGTTGAGCCCTTTCCTCCTCCTCCTCCCGCTGATGATCTGCTACCTCCTCCACCACCTCCGGTGTCATACCTTCCATCATATGATGTAGGTTTTCAGACCACTCCAGAGTATGTTGAGCCATACACTGCCATTCAGGAGCCACCCTCAGTAGAGGCAACCTACAGAGGGCCTAAACCTCGTATTCCTTATTTCACTGATGATGATCCACGCCAGTTTGCTCGACTTAAGATAGCTCTCGACAATATCTTGCCTAGAGATGCAACTGAGCGATTCAAATTCCAAATATTGGTCGATCACCTCAAGCTGGAAGACGCTCTCCTTATAGCAGATTCCTATAGCAACAGCTTAACGCCCTATTCTAAGACGATGTCCGCATTGACTGAAATATATGGGCAACCTCACAAATTAGCCCTGCAGCGCATTAATGAAGTTTTGGCCGAGCCTCCAATCAGAAGTGGAAACAGCCGAGGTTTCCGCCTCTTCGCCCTCAAAGTCAGAGCCCTGGTTGGCATGTTAGAGCAACTGGGCAAGGATGGCAGGACTGAGTTGGAATGTGGCTCGCATACCTCTCGTCTTCTTTCTAAGTTGCCGCACGAACTCAGGTCACAGTTCAAGCGCTACATCGACCCTATCCGCACTCCAATACCAACCTTGGTGCACTTTTCCAACTGGCTCGAATACGAAGTCCGTGTTCAGGATGAGGACTTCCAACCCTCTCACTCACGGCCCTCACGAGACGACCGCCAGAAGGTTGTTAAGCCCAAACAGCCTAAATCCAGTGCACGCACTACTACAGTACTGCTTGGCTCAGATCCTGCTCCCAAGTCTGCTGAGCTTTTAACTCAAGTCCGCTCTCATAACTCTAGACTTGAGAAACCAAAGAAGTATTGCCCCTTCTGTGATAACATACAGCATTACTTCAATCAGTGTCCAGAGTTCAAAAGGTTGTCTACTGATCAGAGACTATCCTGGATCAAGACTGGTAAGCGCTGTTGGAGATGTGGCAGAAATCATCTTGCCGCCCAATGCTACCTCAAGGCTAAATGTCAACAGTGCAATCAGACCCACCTTGACATTCTCCATGAGGTTAACTCTACCACTACAACTACATCAGAGCCAGCTCTGGCAACAGAGCAGCCAGCTACCTACTATCTAGATCCAGACCTTCGAAGTAGTTGTGTCTTGCTGAAGATGGTCAAAGTTATCCTCCACAATGGCAAGCACAGACTCGAGACTTACGCTATCCTCGACGATGGCTCTGAGCGCACCATCATCCTTCATCGTGCTGCTCAAGAGCTCCATCTCAAGGGACAGAATGAGGACTTGGCTCTAAGAACTATCTGTCAAGATATAAAGACAATCTCCGGAAAGTCAGTGGCCTTCTCCATATCCTCCATGGCCCATCCTCAGAAACGTTTTTGTATTCAAAGAGCCTTCACCGCTGCAGAATTGGGCCTCTCCAAGCACTCTCATCCAGTCGAAGCCCTTCAGAAAACCTATCATCATCTCAGAGGCCTACCCCTACATTCATTCAGTCAAGCCCAGCCACTCCTCCTTATCGGCTCGGACTATCCCCACCTTCTGACACCGGTGGAGCCAGTACACCTAGGCCCATCAGGTGGCCCCGCGGCACTGAAGACTCGACTTAGTTGGACTTTGCAAGGTCCTGCCAAAGTCCTGCTGCATCAGCCCTCTACTCAACAGTGTCTGCTAATCAACACTTCTCCATCTGCTGACCTCCTCAGTCATGTGTCCAGATTGTGGCAGATGGACATTCTACCACATCGTAATGAGAAGCTCATTACCAGGTCCAAGCAAGACAATGCAGCCATCAAACTGCTAGAGGAGAAGACAGTCAGAGTCGAAATAGACAATGTCCAGAGATATGCCACTCCACTGCTGTGGAAGGAAGGTCTTCCTCCTCTCAAGGCTCCTAAGGAAGCTGTAATGAGTCATCTACATGGTACAGAGTCTCGCCTCGCCAAAGACTCAGTCAAGGCTGCTTCCAATGGCCAAGAGATCACGAAGCTAGTGGACTCAGGCTACATCAGAAAGCTCACACCCTCCGAAGAGCAGAACAGCAGTTCTTGGTATATCCCACATCTTATGGTCCATCACAATGGCAAAGACCGCATCGTCTTCAACTGCTCATTCACATTCCAGGGCAACAGCCTGAATGAACATTTACTTCCAGGGCCAACTCTTAGTTCCAGTCTTCTCGGTGTCCTGCTCCGTTTCAGACAGTACCCCATAGCAGTGAGCAGCGACATTAAGGGTATGTTTCATCAAGTTCGCCTCCTGTCTGATGACCAGCCCTTCCTCCGCTTCCTTTGGAGAGACATGAATCGCAGCACCAAGCCTGATATCTACCAATGGCAGGTGCTTCCTTTCGGCACCACCTGCAGTCCCTGCTGTGCGACCTTCGCCCTCCAAAAGCATGTTATCGATCACAGCGGCCCTGAGGAAGACACTCGGCACTCAGTTGAAAACTGTTTTTACGTGGACAATCTCCTTCAAAGTTTCCCGTCCATCTCAGATGCAAAGCAGCTTGTCTCCAAGATTCAAGTTCTACTCCAGTCAGGTGGTTTCGAACTCCGGCAGTGGGCCACCAATGTCCCAGACATCATCAGTCACATGCCTCCTGAGCTCACATCAGAGGGCAGAGATCTATGGCTGTCCATGGACGTTGTTGATCCACCAGAACGGACTCTCGGGCTTCACTGGCACTGCAGATCTGACACCCTTGCCTATCGCCTCCGTCACACCGAGCAACCAGAGCCTACAATGCGCAACATCTACCGAGTCCTAGCCAGGCAATATGATCCCCTGGGGCTGCTCATTCCATACACCACACCAGCCAAGATCATGGTGCAGAGCCTCTGGGGAAAGAAACGGGACTGGGATGATCCTCACCTTCCAGAAGATCTGCTTCAGCTGTGGCAGGCATGGGTGAGCGAACTTCCATCACTTTCTAATGTTACTCTTAGTCGCTGTTTTGTCCATCCAGAGACCCACCTCTCAACTACATCCCAAAGCATCCACATCTTCTCAGATGCATCAGAGAGGGCTTATGGGTCGGTCGCCTACCTGCGTACTGTCAGCGCGGAAGGTGAAGTCCAGGTGGCGTTCCTAACGGCCCGCTCTCGTGTTGCTCCTGTCCGTCAGCAGTCCATCCCCAGGCTGGGGCCCAGCTTGGTGCGGTCCTGAAACGAGACACAAGTCATTCTTGTTGTTGACCACCAGCTTCCCCGCGCCTTGTGGCTTGTTGGTAAAATCACTGCTGTCTTTCCTGGAGCTGATGGAAGGATTCGTACTGCTCAATTACAGGCCAGAGACAAATCCTACACCAGACCTGTTGCAAAGCTCATCAAACTCCCTGCACTTCCCTAAGACATTCCAGATTGACTTGTGTTCAACTTTGCTCCTCAAAGTTGGGGGCGGCTGTTAACAAGGTTTTTTTTTATTGTATATTGGTAATGTTTCTTTAAGTTAATGGATATTCCGTCTTCTAGCACTTTCTAAGTTTCTATTTCTTATATTATCATAATCTACCTAGCAACCAATAGTATTTTTTCCTCGGTGTTCCCCTCCCTGCTCTCCACCAATCAGGAGACAGATATCAGTCGTGCTGGTTTTTTTGTTAGTCTGCAGGTGACTTCGGCGAGAGCACACGCTCTGTCCTCTCCCCTTCTTCTCGGCATACTTTTCTTCCCCTTTTCGTGTTGTGCGTCCATGAGAATGTAAGTCATGTCCAGTTTATGTTGTTATATGTCTGCTAAAGTTTCGTTTAACCATTATTCCATAAGCCTCGAAGTTAGGCAGCAATGCTCCATTCACATGATGAGCGCGTGTGCGCCTCGCCTCTCGTCCATTGGGACCATTAACCCCTTATTTACAACTCGTAACAAAGACGACTTTAACACTTACCTGTACAGTTCAGCTCGACTTTTGGAGGCTAACGTTGTTAGCAGCAGCGTTGGTAAACAGCAGATCCGGTAAATGAGGGCAGGATAGAGAGTCCTCGGCTCTCAGTCAGTCTGACCAATCACTGCTCTCTGGCTCCGCCCTTATTGACATCACTGACTCCAAAAATCCAAGATATCAACCAGGCAGTAGCAAAATCCGGGCTTCATTTTCTCAGTGCAGAAACCAACGGGTGACGTCACGGTAGCTACGTCCATCTTAATATAGTCTATGGAGTAGACATATCTGTCGCGTGGAAGTGACGCAGCTGTGAGCAGAGAAAGAAGCAGGGGAGGGACTGCACCTTAAATACTCTCCCTCTTCAGTGCACCAGCTGAAGCAGCACCACACTAACAGCAGTAATATAAATGCTGCTACATTTACAGCACACACACACACACACACACACACACACACACACACACACACACACACACACACACACACACACACACACACACACACACACACACACACACACACACACACACACACACACACTTCTCATGAAATATTTGAAGAGTCAGTTTCATCTATGGATTTTCAATAATATTCCTAAACCTTTGTAAATTACTGTCAACTATAATAGTTTGCAGGGACAACGAGTATTCTCTCGTCAGTGTTTTTACACTGGGCATCAAAAGATGGGTTGCACCAGCATATCACAGTTCTCAACTGTGCTGCCTAATAATAATCTTTAAGAGGAACTAAACCCCTTCTCCCTTTTTCTTTTACTAACTGTAATGTCTTAAAGCAGATCCTAGGTATTTTTACCTTGCCATAAATACCTTGATAATATTCTGTCCCATTCATTTAACTGTTTCTGATTGATATCTTTTGGCAGGATCTAAAAAAATGTAATAATCGTGGCAATATGTTCATTTTAATTCAATTCAATTCAATTCAGTTTTATTTATATAGCGCCAATTACAGTCAAATTGTCTCGAGACACTTTACAGAACCCATATGCCTGACCCCCAGAGCAAGCCAAAAGGCAACAGTGGCAAGGAAAACTCCCTTTTAACAGGGAAAAAAACCTCGAGCAGAACCCAATAATAGATTCAATCCTTGAGCTAAAGCCAAAAAATGGAATTAAGTTACATGATTAAGTTATATGATATTTATAGATAAACAGTTACAATCTGATAATTTTTGTAAGATCTTTTGGTATTATGATATTCAAATATTTAAACTATTTTGTTTGCCATGCCATAGGGTGCTCCATCATGACATCTCCTGGTGGGCTATAATTGTATGTAAGTAATTGTGTTTCGCTTATATTAATCTTACAACCTGGTAATTGACCACATTGTTCAAATGAATGCATCAATTTGGGTAGAGAGTTTTTTGCTTGCTCTAGATAAATTAAATTGTCATTTCTGTAGGTCAATTAGTGTTCTGGTTCCTTAGCAATGATTCCTCTTATTTCTTCATGGTTCCAGACACAATGAAAATAGGTACAGTGACCATGTGCACCCCTGTCTTGAACCCCTTTCTTGGGTAAAGCTATCTGATGAATATACATTTACTTTAATCCTATCCATCCATTATCTATACACTGCTTAATCGTTATTAGGGCTGTGGGAGGCTGGAGTCTATCCCAGCTGATTTAGGGTGAAGGCAGGGGACACCCTGTACAGGTCACCTGTCTATCACAGGACTACATGTAGAGACAAAAGTCCCACTCATATTCACACCTATCAATTATCAATTTACCTCAACATATTTTTGCACTGCTCACGTCACTGCAGCCTTCATGAATTTTATACGTTTAAAATAATGTTCCTGAGCTGAAATGCACCCTTTGGTAAAATATGTCGTCTCCGCAATACCTTCAAACCAAATGAGCTTAAGCCTCATATGCCTTTATATTTATCACATTTCAAGTCATTCTGAAGAAGAACTTTGTTTGAAAACATGAATTCACGTTACTGCAGCCTTCATGAATTTTATGAGTTTAAAATCGTGTTCCTGAGCTGAAATGCGCACTTTGGCAAAATATGTCGTCCCCTCTATTCTTTGAAACCAAATCAACTTAAACATCATTTGCCTTCATATTTATCACATTTCAAGTCATTCTGAAGAAGACATTGGTTTGAAAACATGAAGTTCACATTCCTGCAGTCTTCACATGATTTTCAGATGCTTAAAATGCTGTTCCTGAGCTGAAATGCACACTTTGGTAAAATATGTCTCTGCAATTCCTTCAAACCAGATCACTTTAAGCATCATTTGCCTTCATATTTATCACATTTAAAGTCATTCTGAAGAAGACATTTGTTTGAAAACATGAAGTTCACATTCTCCTGCAGTCTTCACATGATTTTCAGATGCTTAAAATGCTGTTCCTAAACTGAAATGCACACTTTGGTAAAATATGTCTCTGCCATTCGTTCAAACCAAATCAACTTAAATATCATTTACCTTCATGTTCATCACATTTCAAGTCATTCTGAAGAAGACATTTGTTAGAAAACATGAAGTTCACATTCCTGCAGTCGTCACATGAGTTTCGGATGCTTAAAATGCTGTTCCTGAGCTGAAATGCACACTTTGGTAAAACATGTCTCTGCAATTCCTTCAAACCAAATCAATTTAATCATCATTTGCCTTCATATTTATCACACTTCAAGACATTTTGAAGAAGAAATTTGTTTGAAAACATGAAGTTCACGTCATTGAAGCCTTCACATGATTTTTGAATGCTTATAATGCTGTTCCTGAGCTGAAATGCACACTTTGGTAAAATATGTCTCTGCAATTCCTTCAAATCAAATCAACTTAAATATCATTTGCCTTCATGTTTTTCACATTTCAAGTCATTCTGAAGAAGACATTTGTTAGAAAACATGAAGTTCACGTTACTGCAGCCTTCATGAATTTGAGATGCTTCAAATGCTGTTCTTGAGCTGAAATGCACACTTTGGTAAAAATATGTCTCTGCAATTCCTTCAAACCAAATCAATTTAAGCATGATTTGCTTTTATATTTATAAGATTTGAAGTCATTCTGAAGAAGAAATTTGTTTGAAAACATGAAGTTCACGTTACTGCAGCCTTCATGAATTTTAGATGCTTCAAATGCTTTTCCTGATCTGAAATGCACATCTTGATAAAACATGTTGTCTCTGCAATTCCTTCAAACCAAATCAAATTAAGCATCATTTACCTTCATATTTATCACATTTCAAGTAATTCTGAAGAAGACAGATATGTCCTCTCTACAATTCCTTCAAACCAAATCAACCGAAGCATCATTTGCCTCCATATTTATCACATTTCAAGTAATTCTGAAGAAGAAATTTATTTGAAAACATGAAGTTCACGTTACTGCAGCCTTCACATGATTTTTGAATGCTTATAATGCTGTTCCTGAGCTGAAATGCACACTTTGGTAAAATATGTCTCTGCAGTTCCTTCAAACCAAATCAATTTAATCATCATTTGCCTTCATATTTATCACATTTCAAGTTATTCCTAAGAAGAAATTTGTCTGAAAACATGAAGTTCACGTTACTGCAGCCTTCATGAATTTTATGCGCTCAAAATCGTGTTCCTGAGCTGAAATGTACACTTTGGCAAAATATGTCGTCCCCTCTATTCTTTGAAACCAAATCAACTTAAACATCATTTACCTTCATACTGATCACATTTCAAGCCATTATGAAGAAAAAAATTTGTGTGTCAAAATGAAGTTCACGGTACTGCCGGCTTCATGAATCTGAGATGCTTCAAATGCTGGTCCTGAGTTTAAATGCACACCTTGATAAAACATGTTGTCTCTGCAATTCCTTCAAACCAAATCAACTTAAATATCATTTGCATTCATATTTATCACATTTCAAGTCATTCTGAAGAAGACAGATATGTCCTCTCCACAATTCCTTCAAACCAAATAAAACGAAGCATCATTTGACTTCATATTTATCACATTTCAAGTCATTCTGAAGAAGACATTTGTTAGAAAACATGAAGTTCACATTCCTGCAGTAGTCACATGAGTTTCGGATGCTTAAAATGCTTTTCCTGATTTGAAATGCACATCTTAATAAAACATGTTGTCTCTGCAATTCCTTCAAACCAAATCAATTTAAGCATCATTTGCCTTCATATTTATGACATTTCAAGTCATTCTGAAGAAGAAATTTATTTGAAAACATGAAGTTCACGTTATTGCAGCCTTCACATGAGTTTTGAATGCTTATAATGCTGTTCCTGAGCTGAAATGCACACTTTGGTAAAATATGTCTCTGCAATTCCTTCAAACCAAATCAATTTACTCATCATTTGCTTTCATATTTATCACATTTCAAGTTATTCCTAAGAAGAAATTTGTCTGAAAACATGAAGTTCACGTTACTGAAGCCTTCATGAATTTTATGCGCTCAAAATCGTGTTCCTGAGCTGAAATGCGCACTTTGGTAAAATATGTCTCTGCAATTCCTTCAAACCAAATCAATTTAAGCATCATTTGCCTTCATATTCATCACATTTCAAGTCATTCTGAAGAAGAAATTTATTTGAAAACATGAAGTTTACGTTATTGCAGCCTTCACATGATTTTTGAATGCTTATAATGCTATTCCTGAGCTGAAATGCACATTTCGGTAAAATATGTCGTCCCCTCTATTCTTTGAAACGAAATCAATTTAAACATCCTTTGCCTTCATATTTATTACATTTCAAGTCATTCTGAGGAAGACATTTGTTTGAAAACATGAAGTTCATGGTACTTCAGCCGTCACGAATTTTATACACTTAAAATGCTGTTCCTGAGCTGAAATGCACACTTTGGTAAAATATGTCTCTGCAATTCCTTCAAACCAAATCAATTTAAGCATCATTTGCCTTCATATTCATCACATTTCAAGTCATTCTGAAGAAGAAATTTGTTTGAAAACATGAAGTTCATGTTATTGCAGCCTTCACATGATTTTTGAATGCTTATAATGCTATTCCTAAACTGAAATGCACACTTTGGTAAAATATGTCTCTGCAATTCCTTCAAACCAAATCAATTTAAGCATCATTTGCCTTCATATTCATCACATTTCAAGTCATTCTGAAGAAGAAATTTATTTGACAACATGAAGTTTACGTTATTGCAGCCTTCACATGATTTTTGAATCCTTATAATACTATTCCTGAGCTGAAATGCACATTTCGGTAAAATATGTCGTCCCCTCTATTCTTTGAAACGAAATCAATTTAAACATCCTTTGCCTTCATATTTATTACATTTCAAGTCATTCTGAGGAAGACATTTGTTTGAAAACATGAAGTTCATGGTACTTCAGCCGTCACGAATTTTATACACTTAAAATGCCGTACCTGAGCTGAAATGCACACTTTGGTAAAATATGTCCTATCCACAATTCCTTCAAACCAAATCAACCGAAGCATCATTTGCCTTCATATTTATCACATTTCAAGTTATTCTGAAGAAGGAATTTGTTTGAAAACATGAAGTTCACGTTACTGCAGCCTTCATGAATTTTATGGGCTCAAAATCGTGTTCCTGAGCTGAAATGCACACTTTGGTAAAATATGTCTCTGCAATTCCTTCAAACCAAATCAACTTAAATATCATTTGCATTCATATTTATCACATTTCAAGTCATTCTGAAGAAGACAGATATGTCCTCTCCACAATTCCTTCAAACCAAATAAGCCGAAGCATCATTTGCCTCCATAGTTATCACATTTCAAGTATTTCTGAAGAAGACATTTGTTAGGAAAAATGAAGTTGACATTCCTGCAGTCGTCACATAATTTTCGAATGCTTAAAATGCTTTTCCTGAGCTGAAAAGCACACCTTGATAAAACATGTTGTCTCTGCAATTCCTTCAAGCCATATCAATTTAATATCATTTGAATTCATATTTATCACATTTAGAATCAATCTGAAGAAGAAATTTATTTGAAAACATGAAGTTCATGTTATTGCAGCCTTCACATGATTTTTGAATGCTTATAATGCTGTTCCTGAGCTGAAATGCACACTTTGGTAAAATATGTCTCTGCAATTCCTTCAAACCAATTCAATTTAAGCATGACTTGGTTCAATATTTATCATATTTGAAGTCATTCTGAAGAAGGAATTTGTTTGAAAACAAGCAGTTCACGTTACTGCAGCCTTCATGAATTATAGATGCTTATAATGCTATTCCTGCTCTTAAATGCACATCATGGTAAAACATTTCGTCTCTCTAATTACTTCAAAACCAAATGAAATTAAGCATCATTTGCCTACGTATTTATCACATTTGATGAAGTCATTCTGAAGAAGACATTTGTTTAAAAACATGAAGTTCACATTCCTGCAGTCGTCACATGATTTTTAGATGCTTCAAATGCTGTTCCTAAACTGAAATGCACATGTCATCTCTGCAATTCCTTCCAACTAAATCAATTTAAGCATCATTTGCCTTCATATTGATCACATTTCAAGTCATTCTGAAGAAGAAATTTGTTTGAAAACAAGCAGTTCACGTTACTGCAGCCTTCATGAATTTTATGCGCTCAAAATCGTGTTCCTGAGCTGAAATGCGCACTTTGGTAAAATATTTCTCTGCAATTCCTTCAAACCAAATCAATTTAAGCATCATTTGCCTTCATATTGATCACATTTCAAATCATTCTGAAGAAGAAATTTGTTTGAAAACATGAAGTTCACGTTACTGCAGCTTTCATGTGATTTTTGAATGCTTATAATGCTGTTCCTGAGCTGAAATGCACACTTTGGTAAAATATGTCTCTGCAATTCCTTCAAATCAAATCATTTTAAGCATGATTTGTCTTCATACTTATCACATTTCAAGTTATTCTGAAGAAGGAATTTGTTTGAAAACGTGAAGTTCACGTTACTGCAGCCTTCATGAATTTTAGATGCTTATAATGCTGTTCCTGCTCTGAAATGCACATCATGGTAAAACATTTCGTCTCTGCAATTCCTTCAAAACCAAATCAAATTAAGCATCATTTGCCTACGTATTTATCACATTTGATGAAGTCATTCTGAAGAAGACATTTGTTTAAAAACATGAAGTTCTCATTCCTGCAGTCGTCACATGATTTTTAGATACTTCAAATGCTGTTCCTAAACTGAAATGCACATGTCGTCTCTGCAATTCCTTCCAACTAAATCAATTTAAGCATCATTTGCCTTCATATTGATCACATTTCAAGTCATTCTGAAGAAGAAATTTGTTTGAAAACAAGCAGTTCACGTTACTGCAGCCTTCATGAATTTTAGATGCTTCAAATGCTGTTCCTAAACTGAAATGCACATGTCGTCTCTGCAATTCCTTCAAACCAAATCAACCTAAGCATCATTTGCCTTCATATTTATAACATTTCAAATCATTCTGAAGAAGAAATTTGTTTGAAAAGACGAAGTTCACATTACTGCAACCTTCATGAATTTTATACACTTAAAATGCAGTACCTGAGCTGAAATGCACACTTTGGTAAAAATATGTCCTCTCCACAATTCCTTCAAACCAAATCAACCGAAGCATCATTTGCCTCCATATTTTTCACATTTCAAATCATTCTGAAGAAGACATTTGCAAGAAAACATGAAGTTCACGTTCCTGCAGTCGTCACATGAGATTCGGATGCTTCAAATGCTGTTCCTGAGCTGAAATGCGCACTTTGGTAAAATATGTCTCTGCAATTCCTTCAAACCAAATCAATTTAAGCATGACTTGTTTTAATATTTATCATATTTGAAGTCATTCTGAAGAAGAAATTTGTTTGATAACATGAAGTTCACGTTACTGCAGCCTTCATGTAATTTTTGAATTCTTATAATGCTGTTCCTGAGCTGAAATGCACACTTTGGTAAAATATGTCTCTGCAATTCCTTCAAACCAAATCAATTTAAGCATGACTTGGTTCAATATTTATCATATTTGAAGTCATTCTGAAGAAGGAATTTGTTTGAAAACAAGCAGTTCACGTTACTGCAGCCTTCATGAATTTTAGATGCTTCAAAACGCTGTTCCTTAGCTGAAATGCACACTTTGGTAAAAAATATGTCCTCTCCACAATTCCTTCAAACCAAATCAACCGAAGCATCATTTGCCTCCATATTTTTCACATTTCAAATCATTCTGAAGAAGACATTTGCAAGAAAACATGAAGTTCACGTTCCTGCATCCTTCATGTGATTTTTGAATGCTTATAATGCTGTTCCTGAGCTGAAATGCATACTTTGGTAAAATATGTCTCTGCAATTCCTTCAAACCAAATCAATTTAAGCATCATTTGCCTTCATATTCATCACATTTCAAGTCATTCTGAAGAAGAAATTTATTTGACAACATGAAGTTTACGTTATTGCAGCCTTCACATGATTTTTGAATCCTTATAATACTATTCCTGAGCTGAAATGCACATTTCGGTAAAATATGTCGTCCCCTCTATTCTTTGAAACGAAATCAATTTAAACATCCTTTGCCTTCATATTTATTACATTTCAAGTCATTCTGAGGAAGACATTTGTTTGAAAACATGAAGTTCATGGTACTTCAGCCGTCACGAATTTTATACACTTAAAATGCCGTACCTGAGCTGAAATGCACACTTTGGTAAAATATGTCCTATCCACAATTCCTTCAAACCAAATCAACCGAAGCATCATTTGCCTTCATATTTATCACATTTCAAGTTATTCTGAAGAAGGAATTTGTTTGAAAACATGAAGTTCACGTTACTGCAGCCTTCATGAATTTTATGGGCTCAAAATCGTGTTCCTGAGCTGAAATGCACACTTTGGTAAAATATGTCTCTGCAATTCCTTCAAACCAAATCAACTTAAATATCATTTGCATTCATATTTATCACATTTCAAGTCATTCTGAAGAAGACAGATATGTCCTCTCCACAATTCCTTCAAACCAAATAAGCCGAAGCATCATTTGCCTCCATAGTTATCACATTTCAAGTATTTCTGAAGAAGACATTTGTTAGGAAAAATGAAGTTGACATTCCTGCAGTCGTCACATAATTTTCGAATGCTTAAAATGCTTTTCCTGAGCTGAAAAGCACACCTTGATAAAACATGTTGTCTCTGCAATTCCTTCAAGCCATATCAATTTAATATCATTTGAATTCATATTTATCACATTTAGAATCAATCTGAAGAAGAAATTTGTTTGAAAACATGAAGTTCATGTTATTGCAGCCTTCACATGATTTTTGAATGCTTATAATGCTATTCCTAAACTGAAATGCACACTTTGGTAAAATATGTCTCTGCAATTCCTTCAAACCAAATCAATTTAAGCATCATTTGCCTTCATATTCATCACATTTCAAGTCATTCTGAAGAAGAAATTTATTTGAAAACATGAAGTTTACGTTATTGCAGCCTTCACATGATTTTTGAATGCTTATAATGCTATTCCTGAGTTGAAATGCACATTTCATTAAAATATGTCGTCCCCTCTATTCTTTGAAACGAAATCAATTTAAACATCCTTTGCCTTCATATTTATTACATTTCAAGTCATTCGGAGGAAGACATTTGTTTGAAAACATGAAGTTCATGGTACTTCAGCCTTCACGAATTTTATTCCCTTAAAATGCTGTTCCTGAGCTGAAATGCACACTTTGGTAAAATATGTCTCTGCAATTCCTTCCAACCAAATCAATTTAAGCATCATTTGCCTTCATATTGATCACATTTCAAGTCATTCTGAAGAAGGAATTTGTTTGAAAACATGAAGTTCACGTTACTGCAGCCTTCATGAATTTTATGGGCTCAAAATCGTGTTCCTGAGCTGAAATGCACACTTTGGTAAAATATGTCTCTGCAATTCCTTCAAACCAAATCAATTTAAGCATCATTTGCCTTCATATTCATCACATTTCAAGTCATTCTGAAGAAGAAATTTATTTGAAAACATGAAGTTTACGTTATTGCAGCCTTCACATGATTTTTGAATGCTTATAATGCTATTCCTGAGTTGAAATGCACATTTCGGTAAAATATGTCGTCCCCTCTATTCTTTGAAACGAAATCAATTTAAACATCCTTTGCCTTCATATTTATTACATTTCAAGTCATTCTGAGGAAGACATTTGTTTGAAAACATGAAGTTCATGGTACTTCAGCCGTCACGAATTTTATACACTTAAAATGCTGTTCCTGAGCTGAAATGCACACTTTGGTAAAATATGTCTCTGCAATTCCTTAGAACCAAATCAATTTAAGCATCATTTGCCTTCATATTGATCACATTTCAAGTCATTCTGTAGAAGGAATTTGTTTGAAAAGACGAAGTTCACATTACTGCAACCTTCATGAATTTTATACACTTAAAGTGCCGTACCTGAGCTGAAATGCACACTTTCGTAAAATATGTCTCTGCAATTCCTTAGAACCAAATCAATTTAAGCATCATTTGCCTTCATATTGATCACATTTCAAGTCATTCTGTAGAAGGAATTTGTTTGAAAAGACGAAGTTCACATTACTGCAACCTTCATGAATTTTATACACTTAAAGTGCCGTACCTGAGCTGAAATGCACACTTTCGTAAAATATGTCTCTGCAATTCCTTCAAACCAAATCAATTTAAGCATCATTTGCCTTCATATTCATCACATTTCAAGTCATTCTGAAGAAGAAATTTATTTGAAAACATGAAGTTTACGTTATTGCAGCCTTCACATGATTTTTGAATGCTTATAATGCTATTCCTGAGCTGAAATGCACATTTCGGTAAAATATGTCGTCCCCTCTATTCTTTGAAACGAAATCAATTTAAACATCCTTTGCCTTCATATTTATTACATTTCAAGTCATTCTGAGGAAGACATTTGTTTGAAAACATGAAGTTCATGGTACTTCAGCCGTCACGAATTTTATACACTTAAAATGCTGTTCCTGAGCTGAAATGCACACTTTGGTAAAATATGTCTCTGCAATTCCTTAGAACCAAATCAATTTAAGCATCATTTGCCTTCATATTGATCACATTTCAAGTCATTCTGTAGAAGGAATTTGTTTGAAAAGACGAAGTTCACATTACTGCAACCTTCATGAATTTTATACACTTAAAGTGCCGTACCTGAGCTGAAATGCACACTTTAGTAAAATATGTCCTCTCCACAATTCCTTCAAACCAAATCAACCGAAGCATCATTTGCATTCATATTTATCACATTTCAAGTTATTCTGAAGAAGGAATTTGTTTGAAAACGTGAAGTTCACGTTACTGCAGTCGTCACATGAGTTTCGGATGCTTAAAATGCTTTTTCTGAGCTGAAATGCATACTTTGGTAAAATATGTCTCTGCAATTCCTTCCAACTAAATCAATTTAAGCATGACTTGTTTTAATATTTATCATATTTGAAGTCATTCTGAAGAAGAAATTTGTTTGATAACATGAAGTTCACGTTACTGCAGCCTTCATGTAATTTTTGAATTCTTATAATGCTGTTCCTGAGCTGAAATGCACACTTTGGTAAAATATGTCTCTGCAATTCCTTCAAACCAAATCAATTTAGGCATGACTTGGTTCAATATTTATCATATTTGAAGTCATTCTGAAGAAGGAATTTGTTTGAAAACAAGCAGTTCACGTTACTGCAGCCTTCATGAATTTTAGATGCTTATAATGCTATTCCTGCTCTTAAATGCACATCATGGTAAAACATTTCGTCTCTCTAATTACTTCAAAACCAAATGAAATTAAGCATCATTTGCCTACGTATTTATCACATTTGATGAAGTCATTCTGAAGAAGACATTTGTTTAAAAACATGAAGTTCACATTCCTGCAGTCGTCACATGATTTTTAGATGCTTCAAATGCTGTTCCTAAACTGAAATGCACATGTCATCTCTGCAATTCCTTCCAACTAAATCAATTTAAGCATCATTTGCCTTCATATTGATCACATTTCAAGTCATTCTGAAGAAGAAATTTGTTTGAAAACAAGCAGTTCACGTTACTGCAGCCTTCATGAATTTTATGCGCTCAAAATCGTGTTCCTGAGCTGAAATGCGCACTTTGGTAAAATATTTCTCTGCAATTCCTTCAAACCAAATCAATTTAAGCATCATTTGCCTTCATATTGATCACATTTCAAATCATTTTGAAGAAGAAATTTGTTTGAAAACATGAAGTTCACGTTACTGCAGCTTTCATGTGATTTTTGAATGCTTATAATGCTGTTCCTGAGCTGAAATGCACACTTTGGTAAAATATGTCTCTGCAATTCCTTCAAATCAAATCATTTTAAGCATGATTTGTCTTCATACTTATCACATTTCAAGTTATTCTGAAGAAGGAATTTGTTTGAAAACGTGAAGTTCACGTTACTGCAGCCTTCATGAATTTTAGATGCTTATAATGCTGTTCCTGCTCTGAAATGCACATCATGGTAAAACATTTCGTCTCTGCAATTCCTTCAAAACCAAATCAAATTAAGCATCATTTGCCTACGTATTTATCACATTTGATGAAGTCATTCTGAAGAAGACATTTGTTTAAAAACATGAAGTTCTCATTCCTGCAGTCGTCACATGATTTTTAGATGCTTCAAATGCTGTTCCTAAACTGAAATGCACATGTCGTCTCTGCAATTCCTTCCAACTAAATCAATTTAAGCATCATTTGCCTTCATATTGATCACATTTCAAGTCATTCTGAAGAAGAAATTTGTTTGAAAACAAGCAGTTCACGTTACTGCAGCCTTCATGAATTTTAGATGCTTCAAATGCTGTTCCTGAGCTGAAATGCGCACGTTGGTAAAATATGTCGTCAACGCAATACCTTCAAACCAAATCAACATAGGCAACATTTGCCTTCATATTTATCACATTTGTTGAAGTCATTCTGAAGAAGGAATTTGTTTGAAAACATGAAGTTCACGTTACTGCAGCCTTCATGAATTTTAGATGCTTCAAAACGCTGTTCCTTAGCTGAAATGCACACTTTGGTAAAAAAATATGTCCTCTCCACAATTCCTTCAAACCAAATCAACCGAAGCATCATTTGCCTCCATATTTTTCACATTTCAAATCATTCTGAAGAAGACATTTGCTAGAAAACATGAAGTTCACGTTCCTGCAGTCGTCACATGAGTTTCGGATGCTTAAAATGCTGTTCCTGAGCTGAAATGCGCACTTTGGTAAAATACGTCTCTGCAATTCCTTCAAACCAAATCAATTTAAGCATGATTTGCCTTCATATTTATCACATTTCAAGACATTCTGAAGAAGAAATTAGTTTGAAAGCATGAAGTTCACGTTATTGCAGCCTTCACATGATTTTTCAATGCTTATAATGCTGTTCCTGAGCTGAAATGCACACTTTGGTAAAATATGTCGTCAACGCAATACCTTCAAACCAAATCAACATAGGCAACATTTGCCTTCATATTTATCACATTTGTTGAAGTCATTCTGAAGAAGGAATTTGTTTGAAAACATGAAGTTCACGTTACTGCAGCCTTCATGAATTTTAGATGCTTCAAAACGCTGTTCCTTAGCTGAAATGCACACTTTGGTAAAAAATATGTCCTCTCCACAATTCCTTCAAACCAAATCAACCGAAGCATCATTTGCCTTCATATTTATCACATTTCAAGTCATTCTGAAGAAGAAATTTGTTTGAAAACAAGCAGTTCACGTTACTGCAGCCTTCATGAATTTTAGATGCTTAAAATGCTGTTCCTGAGCTGAAATGCACACTTTGGTAAAATATGTCTCTGCAATTCCTTCAAACCAAATCAA